>NC_056735.1:1025035799-1025401923 GCF_019279795.1 Protopterus annectens
TATGCATATTATCTATCTCATTACTGACTGGATTTAACTTTAAACTTCAGTGCCTGACTGCCTTTATACGTTGCTTATGCTGCACTGTTGAATGATAATTCAGTCACACTCCCCCCTAACACACGCGCACACACACACACACACACACACACACACACACACACACACACACACACACACACACAGACACACATTAAATGCTGCAACATTTTCCCCCATAAATCCATTGGACTGTTTTAAGAGGTTGTCATCCCTGACCTTCACCTTGCCTTAATTGGTCTCCATTTTGTTCTGTCTCTCCTTTAGTATGGAACCATTAAACTGTCAACTGTCATCAGTTCGGGAGGTTTGTTCAAACAATTCTGTACTGTTTCTCTTCTTTTTATGTAAAGCTCTGATTTCTGTGCCTTTCTAAAATAAAATGGAAATTTACAAAAAGTATGGATGAATCTTGCAGATGTTACTCGCTGGTGCCACAACAATGCTTCTGTCATTGTTTCTGCATTTTCATCCTTCACTTTTCTCCAAGACACTGCACTAATTATTTTCAAACTATTTCCATGGCCATAGACTGATTAATCCGTGTTTCTTTAACTACTTCTATATTATTTGAGCTATCCTGTTAAATGATTATTTTTATTTTATCTTCCCTGAACTGTGGCTGCCATTTTCCTTGTAATTATTTGCCCAGAAACATGGCTGCCAGTGCAGTACTCCATGCACACTTTAGAAATCGTGAACTCATAAAGGTCAGCTCTACATTAACATTATCCTGTCGATATGCTTGAACTCATAAAAGTCAGCCCTACATTAACATTATCCTGTCGATATGCCTTTTTCTGGGTGGCATTGCCTCCTTAGTTGGAAATTTGCTAACAGTAAAATGACCCAAGAGATAAGGTCCATCCATATAAGTCTTTCATCACTTGCTTCACTCAAAACTGCAATTTATAATAATAACAAATTGGGAACGGGAACCAGCACAATATCATTTAATGAAAAATATTAACCCTAATTTTGTATAAAAGTTCTGAAGCTGCAGTGGTAGAGCTGCTGATTTTTTTTTCAGATCTGTTCTATTGTTTGAAGATCAGATGACTGTTACACATCTGAGTTTGGACCCATAAAGATTCCCTTTTTCATATTTCCTGGCTTTCAGTCCAAACATCTATCTGTCACACATTAGAAAATTAAGGAAACCAGAAATGCAAGGATTACCCAGACATTATTACACTGCTGATTAAAGGTCTGCAGTGAATCTCTGTCTGCTGGTCCCCTGATAAAGCATCAGGGTTGCATCCTAAGCAAAGGATTGCCAGAGAGTAATGATAACATAATTCGGCACTTGGCTTTGAACTTCTACTGCAGTATCTCCAAGCAAAAACTAAAATTATTGTTGCAGCACCTACATTCAAAAGTTACCTGTTACCTTTTTTCCTTACAACTTATTTTTTCTTCACATCATTGCAGGACTTTTTTAAGTATGAGCCTCCATCTCACAGAAATGAGGTTAACATTTCTACCATACAATTTACATCATCACATGGAGTGCAGGCAATATTAATGAGATTACAATCCAATTCACATCTCTGTTATTCGTGTCTCATACCACAATAAGTACCTTGCTTATTAAATCTGTCTGCTTACAAGCACTAAGCTGCTAACACAAAGTTAAAAATATGATACTGTTAAGAAGATACTTTTCAAACTCAAGCCGGCAGCAATTCAGCAAGCAGAACTCATAATGGTAGCACATGTGGCATGCATTCATGAACCTCTGTACTGTTTGGTGTATTTGGAGAAGTGTACAGGATTGTGGTGGCATGCAAGTTATTCCCATGTCTGATGCACTGCTGACATTTAGTGCTGCATGGGCCCATGATTGTGACCCATAGTGCTGGATGCAGTCACTTCAGGTGTGTATTCCTCAGAGGAATCTAAATCCATAGTCATCTGTGTGATTAGCACGTCTCATAGTTTTACTGTCTTCCACTTTTGGAGAATGTATTCCCAGAGAGAGAGAGAAAGATAGTGTGTGTGTGTGTGTGTGTGTGTGTGTGTGTGTGTGTGTGTGTGTGTGTGTGTGTGTGTGTGTGTGTGTGTGTGTGTGTGTGTGTGTGTGTGTGTGTGTGTGTGTGTGTGTGTGTGTGTGTGTGTGTGTGTGCGCGCGTGCATGTGTGTGCATGTGCGTGTGTGTGTGTATATGTGTGTGTGTACTTACACTCTCATTCTTCTTGCAACAAAATATGGGCAATATTATCTGACACTTGATTAATGTCTATATCAACTGTATGCCTAGATTCCTACACAATAGAATACATATCAGTAAGCCCAGCAAAACGTTACCTGTCAAAGAATGGTGACATGAATGGTGACTGATAAAGGTGTCAACCCAAATTAGCATTATAAAAGAGCATGAAGTGCCACATTATTCGTTTATAAAAAGCATCACAGTCAGACTAATTCCCAGCCTGCATACCTAGCTACACTAAGGGTACTAGCTTGGGACTAGATAAATAGATTTACAGAGATAGTAAATGAATGGCAGTTTTATAAGAAAGAAAGGGAAGGGAGAACCAAAACTTCATCAAAAGTGTTAGAGCACATTTTAATGTACTAGGAAATGGAATGGGAGGCAAATAAGTCCAGAAGAATAAAAGAGGTCTCATATGCACAATCAGTGAAGACAAAGGTCAGATAAGAAGAAAGCATTTCAGGTAATAAGTCAACCAGAAAAACCTCAGTGACTTTCAAGAATAGCAGAAGCCAAAGATAAAAAGATTAGACCATGCAGGAGGAATACCAGCCTGGAGAAGCAAGAGGTAATGAGTGTAGAAAATAATGCAAAGCAGTCAGAAACTCAAAAATCAATGAATTTGACAGACACTTCTCCTAGCAATAATAAACCAGAGACAGTAGTGAGAAATACCAGTTCCGAAGAAGTAGGGAAGAGATGCAGTACTAAACACCATAATCACCAGTGGATGGAAGAAAGGCAACCCTGAGGAAGAATATTGTTAGCACATGAAGGGCAGCCTCCAAAAGCTTTACTGGAGCACTGCATCTTTATTTTCTATCCAGGATAGTACACACATCAGAAGTGTAAAGAGAGGGACTTTCTAAAGTATGTGCAAACACAGAGACTGATTTGCTAACTGTTAATGCACTGCAGTGGACTGCTAAACAACAGTGAGAAGCAACAAAAACATATTGGATAGTGCATTATGGGTACCACATGAACTCACAGACATTTGCTACTTCTTTAATATCAGGACATTATATAAGATGCTGTCCTGTTCAATTCTCAGCTAGAGCATCTTCTGTGTGGAGATATGCATGAACTGGTGAACCTTCGTTGAAGGTTGTGCGTCAGGGCTGGCAACTCGGCACATAAAAATCTACTGCCAATCATTAACGGACCAGAGTTTCGCTGTGGCGACCCCAAACTGGGAAAAGCTAAAAGACACAACATACACTTAGAAGACTTGTAGGGCAATGTTTCGAGCATTGTAATATTTTAGCCACATGATCCATAAATGTACTCTTTTCTTAGTGTGGAAAATGCCACTGTCAGTTGAAATTGTGCAGAATGGTTACATTCCTTCAGAAAGTTCGAAACAAACTTAAGGCCTTATTAAGAGTATGCTGGGGGATAACTTTCTCATGAGATATCTCAGATTAAAAGAGATGACATGTGAAAAGCAGCAAATAAAGACTAGAAAAGAATAAGCATAGTGCCCTTCAAGACAATAAAGGTACGGTATTTTAGCTGTCCCACTGTACACAAGTAAGATGTTCCAGAAACTAAGTTTCTCTCAGCAATAATGCAATGTATTTTTTTGCTTTGGATCAAATGGTGTGTGAAAAATTAACAGTCTCAATTGCAGTAATGATATTTTAATACACTGTATACATTTTAGCACCTATATCCCTCACTGATCAGGAAGCCTGTGAACACTTGTTGTGTACAAGCCTGTATTCTAACCATAAAATTCACCTAGGGAATTGGCACATGTCAACAATATTCTGTTAAATTTGGGGTAAGCCTGGCTAGATGTAAAATGACTCTGGCACTGATAGCCTAATCACCACATATGAACCAATACAGAGGGCACCTCCTATTTTTATCAGTTCTATTTTAGTTAGTATATATAAAACTGCAAGCATAGTTTTGCCCAATGTATGTAAGGTGCATATATAAGATACCAAACATTCTGTCATGTTATCAATAATTGTAGTACTGCACAGTGAACTAATCATAGTATACAGTACAGTAAAGTAACAATACTCATAGTATAAGGTATAGTAAAGTAACAGTACTCATAGTATACAGTATAGCAAAGTGCACAACATCATGCTGAATATGTATCTATCAATCTATCTGTCTGTCTATCTGTCTCCTTCTATCTATCAATCAATCTGTCAATCAGTCTATCTACCTACTTGTTACTGTTATCTAGGCAGTGAGATGGGGACTACATTGAAGCATCTGTGGTTGAGGGTATTGATGCCACAGCCAAGTGATGAACATTTTTTTCTCTTTGTGTCACATATGTCTTGCTGATATGGATGAGTCACACAATGTGACTGTCTCAAGCCTATGCATTTATGAGAAATGTAAAACAGCTACTATGTATAGTATTTAAAGTGTGTGTGTGTGTGTGTGTGTGTGTGTGTGTGTGTGTGTGTGTGTGTGTGTGTGTGTGTGTGTGTGTGTGTGTGTGGTATATGGTACAGTTGCTTGATTCAAGTTCAATTTAGTTAAGTAGGCACTTTACAGTAACTCCAGTTTGTTTTAATGTAAATTATTAAATTATCTGTTTTTGATATACAGGAGTTAAAATATTAAATAACAAATGTTACCCATAGTAAAATCATTTAAAATGTTCTATGATACTTGTTTCACAAAAGGTGAAGACAGTCTCATAGGGAAAAGGTTTATAGATTATGTGGAGTGGTTTAACACTCAGGAACTGTTTTCCAAGAAGGGGATCAAATCTGGGTATATTGATTAGATGGTGGGATGGTGGAGGCAAAATGAGTCTGTCTTTCTCTCTTCAATCCCATTGCAAAACAAGTCAAATCAGGATCCCCATACTGGGTGTAGATATACAGAATGGCCAAAGAGTTTATTCTTCATCATAGGAGTCAATGTATCCAGTTCTAGTGGTGGAAGCAAGATATTGTCCAATCAGTGGAGGCAAATACAACTGAGCATAAAAATACAGGCAGTATTCACTAATCTTATATCCTGGAACAGAGGAGGATATTCTCATTCTATAAATGAAAAGTTTTTTTTTTTTTCAGAAATTAAAGAATTTACTTGACCAAGTAATCCTTCTATACGAGGCTAAACTTAAGATTAGGGAGTCACATAAGCTGCAGCAACAGAAATTTGGACCTACGGTTATGGATCGTAAAGCTGGTACAGGAAAGATGAACATCAATTTTATTTAATTCTATTTTATTTTTTTCATTTTAAAAAGTCAGATCTGAATCCTGCAGAAAATGCAGAATGAAGAGGCATATTTTATGGAGAGGTACAATTCAAAATAGCAAAATTGTGACAGGAAACAACTATATCCTTAATACTGAAGACCTGGCATTCTCTGAAAACTTTTTTTAAAAATTAGAATACGAAAGTAGGGGGGTACATAAGTTAGTAGGGCGGACATCAATATTATATTGAAATTTGAACTCAATAGGTTATATTACAGAAAGGAGCTCAAAGACTGGGATCAAGATCAGATGAAGATTAAAGTGAATGAACATAACCTAATAGACAAATGGAACAAATAGGAGAGAGGATAACATTAACTTTTTTGGCAGTGAAGGGGAGCTTTGGGCAGCAGTTTGTATTACGTTCTTATAAGCAGGAAAGATCAGATTAGGGTGACTCAGATGGCCATACTGGAGAAATGTACTACAGACCATGCCTCAGTAATCTTGTCAAGGGTAATGGACCAATAACACTATAGAATATCATCATGGAAATGGGATTTTGATTAAGTAGAGAACAAAAGAACAACAATAAAACTTAAGGAATGAGATTTGTTTGGTAGTGTAGGATAATGACAATGGGACTGGTGTTGTGCAGGTTTCATGGTGGGAGGGTGAGGTCTCACTTAATGGCAATAACAGGAATGGGTGAATACTTGCTGACATAATGAAGGATAAGGAAGAAGGATTAAAAGAGCTGCAGGAATTAATTCTGAAAAAGGTAACAATGAATGTATCCTGATTAAGAGATATACATCCTACAGGGGAAGCTAGAGCATTTAATAATGTTAGAAGTAGAGATAGAATGCATAACCAGTGTGACTTTTGGTGACTGCAAGGGGGGAGGCGTATGAAACATACTGCATAGCCACATGGAAATATAGAAACCAATTTGTGGACAGCAAAAATGAGAAGACCGGGTAGATGTTACTTTCACCAGGGAAAATAGAAAGCAAAATGGCTTCAGAATACAAAGAATGGAAGGTCATTAGGTGGGGAAGGCCAGTAGAAAGAGGCCCATTAGATTACATTAAAGGAGATCAAAATAGCCATACAGAGTATAAAAACAGGAAAAACAACAGACGTAGATAGTTTTCCTCCAGAAGTTCACAAATGGGGAATGATGTAGCACAAATATTACGAGAATGTTATGAGCAGATTTGGAGGATTCAAACAAGCTAGAGTTACTGCAATACAGAAAAGCAAGGGAGACTAAATGGATCTTTCGAACTATAGACTAATTTTACTTCTAAATTTCGTCATAACAATCCTAGCAAAAATCCTAGCAAAGTGGTTGGATGAGATTTTACACAACATATTGGGACCAGAAGAATGGTTTCATAAAAGGTAGGCAGAGTATTGAAAATTGGTGGAACATGGCCAGGTTTCATGAAAAAATACCAGAATGCAGGGATAGTTTTGCTTGACATCAGAAAAATACTAATACTGTGAAATTAGATTTTCTACTTGATGTATTAAAAAGGAGAACATTTGGAGATGTGTTCTCGCCATTGATCAGGATGATATTGACTTTCCAACTTTTGATGTATTGATAAATAATGGAATCTCCACACAGAGAAAGATCTTTTGAGGACTAGATAGGGGTGCCTTCTGTCATCAGAACATTTTTTTCTGCTACTGAAAGACGATCAGGCCCTACAGGTATTTTTTAACAGTAGAGTTCTAGCACAATGAAGAAGACTTCAGAGAAAGCCATCTACTATCTGCTTTCAATCTATTTACCAGCCAAGACTACATTCTACGCATCCTACACTTAGATATGCAATGTTTGCATTTGCATGGCTATCAAGTCAATTAAACCATCAGTATTAGAGCAGGCATCATCCCAGAGCTTTTACTACTGTGATTTTCACTTAGTTATAGTCATGAGTCCGTTGTTTAACCTAGACAGGTCTCTACCATAGTTGAGACTTGTGCCAGCCATGCATGTGTTAGACTACAAGCACTGTGTCTGCTGTTTATTACAACTGAGAAAACATAACTAAGTCATAGTATATGACCATTCACTATGGCAAACATGCAACTCTCACATCTACATTAAAATATGTTTTGACAGTAGGAGTGATACAGCCATGTTGTGTGAAGGCATTGTGTACAGGTTGTTCATAATGGCTGTTTAGAAATTGTTAAAACACATCATATCAAGAACAAAGATATTATCATACACCATTCATACATTTCAAGCTTGCTCAAGATAAAATTCTCATGGCTCTGTCAGTATACTTTGCTTTTGTATGTACACATGCATTGTTTACTTTTTCTTGCTCAGTCTCTTGGCCTTGATTTTCATGTGCTCAAGCATGCTGCCATGAGTTGGCATTCACTCAGAGGTTCACACCTCTCTGCTTTAAAAAGCAAGATTTATACATGTGCTTAATGGTAATAGGTCAGTTAACAACATGACAGTGATTGTTCTTTTTTCAAGGTGTAATGTCATTGAAAAAAGGACACTAAAGTGTTGAGGAGGTATAGAGAACATGCCTCTTACATGGGGACTACAGGAAGGTTTATTTCCACAAAAGCCATTAACCTTTCTGCCCCACTCACTTATAAATTGAGCAGCTTCAGTATAATCATTCTGAAAATGTGTGTTCTTCAACTTTAGACTGGGAACTATTTTGAGTGGACCCTTGTGATGCAAGCATTTAGGCCGTGAGCATGTAATATGGTTCAATATATAATTATGGCCTACTGAAAATATATATCTTATAGATGTGTTAATATAATTCATTTCCACTGCAGCATATAAAAGTAGATGCTAAACCATGCAGCCGATGATGAAGGTAGGAAAAGCCAATTTGACACAATGGCCAAGTCATCATATTTTCATTTAAGTTCATATATGTCACTATTATTAAGCTTGCCATACAACATTCATTGATCTCTTCTCACTGTCTCCCTGTAGAATAAAGGAATATAATCTAACATTTGCAGACATCTAGTTGGAAACAGTTGCATGTCATGTGTAAAACATTACCTCTAGGAAATCAGGCTTAATGAACACAAGAAGCTCATTTACAGTATCTATATTTTATACAGAGAATTGTGACACATAGCATTTCACTACATCATTTCAGATGTGTCGCTCAGGTTTGTGCCACCTGGGACTGTCTTTGAGTTTGCCGCCCCGCCTCCCTCACAAAATCATGGTCAAATGTGGTCCCTCATACACAGCCCTCCCACTGCAGCCATTCCAGTGTCTCAGTACTTGACTATTTCTCCCCATTTACCATAAAACTATAATGTGCATACTGCTTTATACTTCACTTCTACAATGATTGTTTGGATTTCATTTAAAATTTTTATTTTAAATTTTATAGCACAAAAACTGATAGACATCTGATAAACAAACCAATACAGTCTCACAATGGAAACAGACATAGCATTAAAACATCTATGCCCTTGAAACTCACATTCAGTGAACCAGCATTGAAACTCACATTCAAAGAAAATTAATCTGGCCAGTGGCAGATATAGTATACCTTTGGGCTGTTTTCAAATCATAGGCAGCTTGCACACATATTTAGGACCATGCAAACATACATGTGTTCTTTGTTTCACATTCCTGATTGTTTTTAATTATATTCCTTGTATAGCACAGCATACTTGTTAGAGTATGTTTTAAATTTATTGTTTTGAACATCTTTCCAGTAAGCAATGAAACAAAATGTATGAACCAATAATGACAAAACTGCCAAATTCAGAACATTTCCATCATAAAAGTCTCCTCAGCTTCTGTCATTACAATCAACCAATATAAGTAAATATGTACAGTCTCTGCAACAGTAAAAGTCATCTAAATAATTTCACATTAAAGAGATATGTAACTAATGAAAAGGTTGCTGCTAGCAAACAACTTTATACTTCATTGTTTCATCTACAAATAAAGTGCCTGCTGCCCTTGAAGAATAAATTGCCTATGTTACATTAAAAAATGATAAGCTAGTAATATTGCAATAGGCAATGGATGGAAAACTAATAACAAGTTCATAGTTATTAGGCATCTCATCCAAAGGAGGACATACTCAAGACTGCAGCACCCCACCCCCTTTAAAGTACAACATGGTACAGTATCAGCAATCCATCTGCATACTGCGGGAGTAGAACCCACAGCCTTTTGCATCAAAAGTAAGTATATTGCTTGTTGTGCTACTAGCAATGCAAACAGACTTGGCATAAGCAACACTAAACTTCTCTTCCCCTGAATCTCTCAGCTCCTCGTAAAAATTGACTTGACACGTGACTATATCTGTCAACTTTGCAACACAAGAAATCTGGAAAAAGCCAAAATTTATTGGGGGAAGGGGCAAAGTCCCAAAACCAGGGACACATTTTAAACATTGCTTGTATAATCTTAGAAAGCTGCTAGAATAAAATGTTTTGTGTTACCATGTGTTTCCAAAAAGATAGGAAGACTGAAATGTAAAGTGGTATCATTATTTAGTGAATTAATTTCTCAATGATTTGTGAGAAAACTCCACATTTTAAGAGTAACTGACCAAAAGTATGAAAGAAACATTCCAGACATTCTGTGAACATCTGGACAGTTGAGAGTTATGGACTCAACTCATTGAATCACAAGTGGTGGTTTGGCTAGAGAATTCAGGCTCTTGTTCCTTCTACCTAAGGTACAGGGTTTGGGCATTTTACACACACACACACACACACACACACACACACACACACACACACACACACACACACCAAAATGATCGGAGGACACACACACACACACACACACACACACACACACACACACACACACACACACACACACACACACACACACACACACACACACACACACACACACAAACACACTCCCCATAAACAGCAAAATGATCAGGGAACACATTTCCCTTAAGCAGCAAAATGATCAGAGGACACGCTCCCCTTAAGCAGCAAAATGATTGGAGGACACACTCCCTTAAGCAGCAAAATGATCGGTGGACACATTCCCCTTAACAATAAGCAGCAAAATGATCGGAGGAAAACTCCCCTTACTTGGAACAGTTGAAGCAACAGCAAAAGACACCTGATTGGAACTAGTGAATGACTGGAGCAAAAACTCCCCTTACTTGGTTGAAACAGATGAAGCAGCAAAACGTTGTACTTAAAGGAAGCACAGGAAGTCTACAAAGCATGTGTGTGACCGGACTGGAAGAACAGGGCATGGTAAGAATTGAATCCTTAAAATCTTTTTTTTTAAATTAAAACATAAATGTGACAGTCCCAAAAGTGCTGCCCTGGATGGATTGCCCCTCTTCCCCTCCCCTAGCTACACCACTGCTTCATTGTAGAGTGTAGAAATGTATTTGGGAAAGTTAAGAAATGCACTTGCTTTTAATAGATTATGTGATTAATGCAGAATTGTAACCCAGAAATAGAAGAATAGAGCAAATTAAATTGTTAGGAGTTCTGCCACTATAAGGAAATTTACTAGAAAACAGTGTGTCAGAAATTAACTGTATGCTCAGTTTGACTGGAATAGGTAAGCAACCTGTAAAGGTATATTCTGCAACATTTCTATATGTTGCTCTAAGTAGAATTGGTGGTGTTTGCTACTTTTACTTATCATGAAGAGGAGAAAGAGTAAATAGTAGCAATTACATAAAATGTCAGGAATTTTTGTGAACCTAGAAGAACATGGCATTTATTCAACAATTGTCCTTTACAACGATATAAAATCCTGCATTAAAAATATTATTGTTTAGGTTTCTATACTAAAGAATTAAGTCAAAGAGTATGAATCTGACGTGTCAACCGATTCAATAATAAAAGACATAATAATCTGTGCAATAAAAATTGATCAAACAAATGCAGGCTACTGACACAAGTAAAAAAAAGAAAAGCAGTAGTATGCAAGATAAAATGTGAGTTTAATAAAAAGACAAAATGAGAAATACAGTAGGAATGCTGTGTAACAGTAATGGATCAAGAAAAAGCATCATAAGGTGAAGAAAGGACATGGTACAGCTATGCACTAGGTGAGGCTAAAATCAGTAGAGGAAGTAATGGTTTGTTTGATGCTGTATGTGCAAGAAACAATAATTTTAAACAAGTGCAAGTAAAATGCAAAGTATGTTCATGAGAATTTTTATATTGGTAAATAGAAATGTAAAGTGATCTAATTGTTAGCAAAATGATGGTGCAACAGGTAATAATACGAAGTATGTAAACCAGAACAATGAGACAGACGCGAAAGTCAAATTATTGACAAAACGGTGAGAGCTAAATGAAATGTAACAATTATTAGAGACTCAGAAACAGAGAAGAAAATTATGTTTGTAGATGATTTTGAAACACTAGGGATGAAAATTAAAGGGTTATGTATCGGATATCAGTAACACACTGAGGAGCATCTAGTAAAGGCACTTGGACTAACGCTACTAAAATATGAACTTCTTCCACTTGAAGTAGTTCATTTTCATTGCATTTCGGTTTATTTGGCTTGCTAGAAGTTAGAACTGAAAAACAAATTCACAGTATAAAAAAGAAAGACAGAGAGGAAGAAAGAGACAAAGAATGTGTTGCTGTAGACATTCTGCTGTAGTTAGAAAGTCACAGAGATATCTCAAATGCTGTGCAGAGCTGTAAAAGGGATACTTCCTCATCTCAAATACTGGATGAAATGTAATGGCAATATCTTTCATGACTATGTCTAAGATGGCTAGGATTCAAAAAGATTCTCTCCATGAAGGCTAAATGGCCAATGCTGGTAGACCATTTAGTGCAAAGGAGAGAATATCTGATTTAAAGACATACTAAAGATCATAGAGAAACACCTCACAGCAGCACATTATCCTGTTCTTAATTGAATATGCTGCTATCCAACCTGACTATGATAGTGTTTGCCCTAGCAGCCCATATACTGCAGTAACATTTCTTGTATACACACACACACACACACACACACACACACACACACACACACACACACACACACACACACACACACACACACACACACACACACACTATGAATCTGCATCCCTTACCTGCCTCCCATCATGTGAACACCTAGATAGACACACACATTCATTCAGTTTCATTCATGTACTTACATCATTCACACAGATATCTACACAAAGGCACATGCACACCCCCATGGCTACACTATACTTACTTGTACCATGACTATTCATAAAGGAATTACTAGATGAGCAAAACTGAACAATAGTTTTATTTATTTCTCCCAGAGAAAATTTAATGATGTAGAGTGAGTCACAGAATTGCTTAACTAGCATTAGCATGTCCTCCAGACTCCGATATTATCATTTGGAGTCCTCACTGGCATCACACAGCCTGTGCTACAGCTTCTGTGAGGTAAAAACCCTAGCAGTAGAGTGCTTTTTGAATCTGAAAGGCTTACCCTGATATGGAAATCTTCTGAGATAAGGTGTATGCATTGTGGTAAGACTTTCTGTGGTATGTTGATCTGTTTCCAGGCTTTTGAGTTTGCTAAGAGAATATGACATATGAAATGCAACTGATGTCCATTTACAAACAGAGGCATACCTATATGGCAATGTCATATTTACTTGTAATATGACTAATACTATGGGAGTAAATGGGTCAATACAATCAAAAGACAGCATTTGATTTTTCCTCCTGGAGAAATATTTAAGTCAGCTGATTTATTCAGACATAGTGGCTATTTCTGAGGGGAGGACATGAGGTTAATTTACATTAACACCTCCCCAGGACTGCTGCATTTGTATGCAGATTCGACAGTGAGACTTCTGTCTGCACTACAACCCTGTTGAGAGTATGACATACAAGAAGCCACAGATACATGTAGAATGAAAGTTTCAGTTGTTCTCAGAAGTACAATACAGCAGTTCTTGAAGAGAATGGAAAGCCGAAGTATCATTAAGAAATAACTGTATCTAGCGTTATGAGTGGATAGTATGCTTACTGTTGCAAACTAAGACGAGTTGCATTTTTACCAACTAGAAGCAAAAAATAAACATCATAATAAAAAAAATCTATTGCTTAGAAAGGTAGATGTTGACTCAAAAATACCAAATTATAAATACTAGATGCAAATCAAGGATTCTGGAAGATAAAATAAAGGAAGAAAACTCCAATCAGTGTGCACTATGTAATATTAGGA
Organism: Protopterus annectens; assembly: GCF_019279795.1. NCBI lineage: Eukaryota > Metazoa > Chordata > Ceratodontiformes > Protopteridae > Protopterus > Protopterus annectens. The sequence continues at coordinate 1,025,049,436 of NC_056735.1, forward strand.
TGATATATTTTCCTTACATTTCTGATTGGAATATCATTAAATCAGATGCATTCCAGAAGACCTGCTCCATAGCTAATGGCAGATTTGGAAAGTATTGTAAATATGACTAATGATCCGACTTTACAGTCAAACATACTGAAAGAAGACATCATTTCAAATTGGACAAGGTCATATTTATAGCAAAAGTGAAGTAATTTTCCAGTATACTCCTGAAATATCTGATGGAATGAGGATGTTTTCAGGCTTTGTGAGGTATATATTTAGCATGGTTCTAGAAAAAATTATACCAGATGACGTGCAGCTACCTGCAGTTAGATAGTAACACACCATACCACCATGTACTATATCTTTTATTTAAGTTTAAAATCTGGTTATTGTATATATATTCTATAAGATTGCATATGTTCTTTCTTTTGCATTTATCTTCAGGCATCAGAAATATAATTAGCTTTTAAATCCTCTGGGGATGAGTTGGAAGGGTGACCTAATGGTTAAGGTGTTTGCCTTACAAATACAAGGTGCAGGATTTGAGCCCCTCAACGGGTAATTGGCTAGGCTTAAATGGCTCGCAAGGGCAGTTAGCTTAGTACTAACCTGTGAACCTGTCTTTTAATAATTGGATTTATGATAGGTTCAGCCAATACAATACAGAAGATTTGAATTCTAAAATTGCAAGATGGCAATCCTCATAGCAACTGATACAACCCTCTGATAAGTTTTTATATGTGGATAGTTCTTTCTGCACACCTACAATGGCTGTGTACATGGACTGCATGTTTTGTGTATGAATTCTCACTGCTCTGAATTCTTGGCTTTTGTATTTTAGACTATTGTCAGATTTGACAACATCCGGGACCCTTTGTTTGAAAAATATAGATGTTAATACGATAATTTCTTGAAATAATAATATATAAATAAAAGATAAATAGCTTTTTCACACAAAGATATCATTGCCTCTTCTGCTTCATGAGGAAATATAATTTGCAGTATCAAGATTACTAAAACTACATTGATTAATACATCTTATCTGTTTTATATAAAATAAGAATTCTGCTTCATGAGATTCTATACTTCTTTTATCGAGTCAACTTTCTTGGGCAGTACATTATCTTTGATTCTCACTCTGTCTTTCCTTCTTTCTTTCTTTCTTTCTTTCTTTCTTTCTTTCTTATATTCTCAGATATGATTCATGCTTCCACTCAAAGACTTGTCCTCTTAGTTGATTAGGAACTATTATGTTGTCCGTTTTGAATTCTAAGATCTGGATACATCTCACAGTATGTTTCTCCGAAATAAATAAATGACACTAAATTTCATTTCTTTCTGATGTCTTAAACCCTGAGGGCAAGATTTCGTAGTCACTTATTTCAGTAACTGCATTTCTAACTCTCCTACATTTTCCTGTATTATTAGTAACTACAATATTCCCCAAAGAATATCTGTTCCTTCTAAAATGTCTTCTTTCTTTTATACATAATAGCTTGTCAACATATGTTTTTTACATAATTTACTGTATGGATCATATTTCACTTTTAGATTATATCCATTAATAATGGTAAAAAATCTGTAATAATCCACAAGAATAGATCATTTTCCTGTAGGTCAAGGACATTTACAGATGGTAAAAAAAGTTTTATGTTCAGACAGGAAAATATCTGTTAACTGTGTATGGATGAATGAAATTAATTGTGAATATGACTGTTATAATGAAGCATAGGTGTAAATAGACCATAAACCCTTATACTGTGCCACAGTCATTTGTAGTCCCAGGTGTTATCCACAGTTTTATCCTGTGTTCTCTGGTTCCTGATATAAACATTTCTCTGCTGGCTGTTTTTGTTTCTCATTCCAGAGCTTTATTTAATGAAGTGTATCACATCATACTGACCATTGACCTGGGTCCTCACCATTGGTGCCTGGGTCCTGTTTTCTTTGTCATATTCTTATTTGTATTATGTTGTGCTGGTGCATTGTTTCTGACCATATATGATAATTCTTTTCTGCAGAATCAGCAATAGAGATGGCAAAGGTGAAGCGGTGATCACCATGCCCTGTGCCAGGCACACATCAACTGTTGGGACCACAACAGTTCTTAGGTCGGCCTCTTCACAGGAGTGATGAATATAATCCTGTGATAGGTGACTTGGAGGCCTCGATAGTGGCATCTGGTGCTGCTTATTCTGTGGAAGGCATAGACTTCTTATTGGAGAGTGGAATAGCAGGGTCATCCTGGGTCACCCCGCAAGGGGTGCAGCAACTAGTTAAGAATGAGGTGGATCTGTGTCTTGATACCCATGCTTGCACTCATGGAGTCTATCTTCATATGAATATTATGAAACATGGGGCAGCTACTAAAAGAAGCAGATCCTCACTATATCAGACATTCTGGATATATAAAGCCATCTAGTACTTACATGAATTAATTGAGAAAAAGGAAGTGTGTAAGACAAAATGTGAGCCAATTAAACTTTGAAAAATTGTATAATGGGTGTATTCAGAAAGAGTGATAATGTGCCCATGCTATGATGAGTAAACTGCCAAGAAAAACGAGTAAAAACAGTAGAAAACATCCTGCTGTCACATTGAAAATATACAATAAAACCAAGATTAAAAATGAATTATATATAATACAAATCTATTTAGATGTACTCAAAACTACAAAAAAAAATCATTTACCAGTTAGTGAACACAATTCTAAAACTTAGTAAAGTGCAATTTTGTTATTGATACCCAGAAATGTGGTAGCAGTAAAGCGTAACTCCCATAAACTTTCTCAATATTCTACTTTGTGTTTCCAGTGATAATTAATAGTGAAAAAAAAAATTTAACTTAATACAATTTATTGATTATTTTAAATATGGACTAACATTTTTTTTTATTTTTAATGCCCATAGTTGTCAATTCTACTTCTTCTAAACCTTTCAGTTTTACCCATGTAAAACATACTGCATGACAGGGAATGAGCAAAATATACCACATAATTATTATTGCAATCACAGCAATGTGACGGTCTACTGTTGTGATTGACAGTACTGTTTGTCATAGCACATACATATATATATATATATATATATATATATATATATATATATATATATACACACATATATATATATATATATATATATATATATATATATATATATAAATATATACACAAATATAAAATACTGTGGGCATTGTTTACTTAAAGAAAGTTAAACAAGCTTCGGTTTAGATCCTAATTTATTAATATGGTCTTCTGAAAAATTATTTTCCCAATTACATTCTAAAATAAATCTAATGTGTGATGCACCAATAGAAAAAAAGTAATTTTTGACCTTGCACTATCATTATATACATTTGGTTTCTGTCTGTTACTTAGGTTCATAGGTTCATAGGTTCATACTAGGCTATCTGCCCTAGGGCATTTATAAGCCTAGCCAGAGTGTGTTTGGCTTTCGCCACCCATTTTAAATGAATTTTGCTATGCCCTTTTTCGAGGTTAGTATACTATGCCTCTGTCTAACAGTGACACAGAAGTGATACCCGGGGTAAACCTATGATCTCCCATCCACTCATCAAGATTCCTCTTGAAGAGAGTCAATGAGGGACTCTGCCTAACCTGGACTGGGATTTTATTCCAGAGTGAAGGGAGCCTCTGGGTTATGAATCTGTCCCTCCAGCATGTCCTATTTATTTCAGTGCTGAGGTTCAAGTCTCTCGAGCACATAGCTCGATGGGATTTGGATTTTCTGAGGTGCAGCATGTCCATTAATTCCGGGTTTGACATGGCTTTATACATCAGGCACAGATCGCCTCTGAGCAGGTGGTATGCCACTGAGTAGAGCTGGAGTTTCTTTAACCGGGCAGCATATGGCATCTGTTTCAGCCCTTTGATCCTCTTGGTGAGGTACTTTTGGGATCTTTCCAGTTGCTGCAGGTGTCTGGTAAGGTAAATCCCAAAAGGGGCATTGTACTCAATTATGGGCCTGATGAGGGATGAGTAAAGAGGCACGATGACCTCCCCTGATCTAGATGTGAATCCCTTCATGATTAGGTGGGCTATATAAAATGTTTTTCTAACCACATTGGCCACGTGGTTTTCAAATGAGAGATTGCTATCAACTTGGGTCCCAGGTCTCTAATTACTTCTTCCGTACTTAATGGATTACCACCTATGTGGTAATTTGTGGGCACTTTGTTTTTGCCAAAGGGGATGACTATACACTTTTTGGTGTTTAGCTTGAGGCCATGGCTCTGGCACCAGTTGTCTGTTTCTATGAGGCCCTTTTGTAGAATGCTTGTGTCGGCTGGAGAGTCGATTATGGTGCCTAGTTTGCAGTAATCTGCAAACTTGGTCAGCCACAGTCCTTTCGTTCTGGCCTGTACCTCCGAGAAATATATACCAAACAAGAGGCGTCCCAGGACTGAGCCTTGTGGGACGCCACTTGTAACTGGTTTGGAGTCTGACATGGCTCCAGCAATTCTAACCATGTGGGTTCTGTCCTTGAGCCAGTTTGCAACTCATCTAGTGACACAGGGGTTTATATTTAAGCTGGTGAGCTTATCTATAATGCCCGAGTGGTGTATTGTATCGAAGGCTTTTGCGAGGTCCAGGTAGGCTGTGTGGACCACCTTCCCCTCGTCAATGGCCTTGGTGACTGTTTCAAAGAAATCGACCAGGTTTAAGAGGCAGGATCTGCCCTTAACAAAGCTGAAATGGGTAGGATCCAGTGTCTGTAGGTCCCCAATATCTTTATTTATGAGGTCCATGATGATCCTTTCCATAGCTTTGCAGACCAAGCTAGTCAGGCTTATGGGGCGATAGTTTCCAGGATCCGTTGAGGCACCACCTTTGTGGAGAGGGATCACTGTTGCTGTACGCCACTCTTTGTGTACATATCCTGTAGTAAGGCTGAGATTGAACAGTGGTTTTATTTTTGGGTTTAGCTCTTCATGGAGTTCATGTAGGACGCAGCCCAGAACACCATCTGGTCCCATTGATGCTGTGTTTTTTGCTTTGGAGAGGGCAGCTCTTACCTGAGCATCTGAGATGTCAGGGGGGCAGCACTCTGCTGGGATAGATATTTGCCCTTTTGGTGGGGAGAGGGGGGGAGTTTGCGCTGAACCTGTCAGCTAGGACGTTGGCAATGTCTGTGGGTTTGGTGTATTTTTTGTCATTTTGGACTAATTCTGAGCATATCTGGGAATTCCCACCCAGGTTCCTAACATAACTAAAGAAAGCCTTGTGATTATCCTTAGTGTCCTGTGCAATTTTTCTCTCGAAGCTGGCCTTAGATGATTTTATGAGTGCCTGTAGTTTTTTGCTAATACTGATCAGAGATGCCTTCCCTTTTTGGGATTTTGCTCTATCATGTAGTAGCTTCCTCCTTCTATTGTATAGTTTGTTTATGGCTGGGGTCCACCAGACAGGACACCTGCCTTTGGAGATTGGGTCTTGGTTTTATTTGGGATTGCATGATCCATGCATTCCTGAAGGTGTTCATAGAATGCATTTATAAAGGATTCTGCGGTCTGGGCCGTATTTTCCACAGGCCCGGGGGCTTTGAAGGATTCCACCTCAGTTTTGAGGAGTATGAAATTTGCTTTAGAGAAGTTTTTCACTGTGGTTTTCTGGGCAGGGGATGGGGTCGGGATGTGAATATCCAGTGAGATTAGTTTATGGTCTGATCTTACCAGTGAGGGATACACTTCTGCTCTGGAGTATAGAGCCCCCATGTTGGTGATGATCAGGTCCAGTATGTTTTCCCCTCTTGTGGGAGTGGTAACAAGTTGTTCAATAGCGTTTGAGTTTATAAATTCTAGGAACCTTTGGGCTAGGGTGTTGGAGCTAGAGTAATGCTCCCAGTCTATGTTTGGGTAGTTGAAGTCGCCCAATATAATGGTGTTTGTAGAGACCTTCATATTTTTCAGTGTTCTCAGGAAGGCCGAGTGGGGTTCCTGGGTTTGGGAGGGTGGTCTGCAGCAGGATACAAACTGGAAGGCAGTTTTACCCACTGTTAGTTGCACATGGATAGTCTCTGATGCTTCGTGCTGTGCCACCAACCTGGAGGTGTGGGTATCTTTGATGAATATTGATACTCCCCCTCCTTTTGTGGTTCGGTCCAAGTTTTGGGGCTGAAAAGCATGTATGAGGTATAACCTGGTAGTGCTGGGGTGCTCTCAGGAGCCTTGAACCAGGTTTCTGTTACTGCACAGATATTAATGTTCTCCATGCTAAGGAGAGTTTCGAATGCGTGCATCTTAAGGTTTTGACTTCTGGCATTGAGTAGCATTACTCTTAGTTTCTTATCCCTTGTGATACCTATGGAGGTGGGTTTGTCTTTTGAACCTTGCCTAAAAAAAGCACTATGGGGGTGGCAAGAGCCTTTGCCTCACCCTGGCCCTGCTCAATAAGCCTCTATGCCTCTCCCCTAGTACCTACAGCTTCACCTGACCCCTGACACTCTTCCTCCCTAACTATCCCGCAAATATTCCCCACCAATTCTAAACCTGCCCTACCTAATGGGACTCCCAACAGCATGTCATTACCTGCTGGTCCATCATACATCAATCAAGTAGCTAGAAGATCCACTGCAACATCATTCCTCGACTGCCGTGCCTGCTTCCCTTGAGCCAACAACCTAGTCTTTGCTGACAGAAGTTATCTCTTCTGATTGGACTCCCCAATTTTGTCTGCCATCACAGACTCAGCATGAGGTACCTCCTGGAACAGGTCTTCTGCCTGCAACACTATGGCTGTCCATCTCTGCCACAAACTTTACATAGTCGTCTTGTGCAACAAAGGAGACATATTAAGACTTTAAACCCCAGAGGAATAAAAAAATATATATGCCTTAGCTAACTGCACAGCCTCCTCTTCTGTCTATCTCTTTAAGAACTGCTTGACCTCCATTTAGATTGAGCCAGTGCACTTCATCTTTTCACCTTCCTCCCAGCCCTAAGGGAACTGGCCCTTCAGAAATGAGTTAACCTCTATCATCACTTGCTAGAATAATAGTGTTTGGGTTAACATGCATTTCTTAAGATCTGAAGTCCGAAACTCAACTGTATGTCAACATTGAGTCCCTTTAATTCTGAGAGCATCCTAGTGATTTAACAAAACATCACAAATTATCTGAGAAATGGACCAAAACCCTAAGGCAAAAATCTTAACAAGCTGCAAAAATCTGGACCATTGTGTGGAATAATATGGTGGACACCATGAGGCTTTGGCCAACTGTTCCAACACAATATCTCTCATCCCGTGAAAGAAATCTGGACACCACCTGACACAAAAGGGAGACAAAAACCCAAATAGGCACATTTTAAATATTGCTCTTATCAACTTAGAAAGCTGCTAGCCTAACAGAAGATGAGTTTGCATGTATTTTCTAAATGTTATGAAGACTGAAACTCAGATGTATGTCCTGGTTTAATTTAATAGAAAACCCCTGGGCAACTGTGGTCCTCAATCATGCCACAAATTTGGAGCAGATCAAACTTATCAGGCAAAATCTGGACATTCTGCAAGAATCTGGACAGTTAGGAGGTATGGCGAACCCTTCTGCCTACCCTCCCCCCATAACAGTTATCCCACACTGCACATGCACAGTGAACGACTGTTACTCGCAGATACCTACAGCCTATGAAACAGTTGCTTTCAGGTCTTAGTCCACACTGTGGAGAAACAACATTACAGTCCACTACAAGAGACAAGGGAGCTCATATATGCACTGCACCCTCTTTTACTTCTTTCCCTCCTGAAGACAGCTGCAACCACCAGCCATCCACCCGAAACTTGAAAATCAGTCCCCCAGCTGCACTACAAAACACACTCTAATTGACCCTATCCCAATACTTTCTGTCCTCTTCCCAACCACAACACACAAGCAGGTTGGAAACTACCCCACCTCCAACAGCCAGAAACCACACCAACAGCCATTACAAACGAAAACCACCCCAAACAACAATACCTGCCGCAACCATCTCTCTTCCCTTTTTTCCTTTGTTATTTCTGTTTATATACTGTAAATGCATATTTGACCACCCCACCCTGTCACCCCTCACCAACCCAACATTGCCTTCCCATGGAAACCAAAATAGCAGAGAGATAGAAAGGAACAAAAAAAGTACTACACCTACTTAAACCCTATTTTATATATAAGTACTACCCACCTCCTTCATACACACTACACTTACCCAAGACCTACCTGTCCACCGAGTTACCTACAGGATGTCTTGGACGTAAGCTTGCAATACACTCCTAAATATGATTTCCCTTCCTGGTTACACTCACATAAAACTCCACCATTTAACTCCTTCTAACCCCTAAAATAAAGATGTCCCTGGGCAAACTGGCTTGTTCCCAAACCTCATTTTTCCTGTCTGTCTTGTTCATGTATAAATTGCAAATCTTATGTATCATTTTACTTTACTTCACACACCTCCATTCTACCTAATATTGGTATTGTAACATCTAATATTTTAAATACTTTATCTTTTCAAAAATCTCTATACCTGAACATTCTACCTTTCCTGTAGATTATATAATCTCGCTTCCTCATAAGACTTCAATTCTATCCATTTTATCTGTTCAACACATCTTGTATCTAATAAACATATTATTTCTACTTTCTCCTTCTTACACCATTCAGTTACCATTAGGCCTGCGATATAATTTCTATTATACAATGTCATCCCCGAAAAGATGAGAAACGTGCACGCTGATTGGCCAATCCAACCAGCGCGCATTGTAAATCAAAATTAACCTAAGTTACAAGTCCAGCCATTAAGAAATCATGCAGCCCTGCCTTTCTTTTCGGAGATGGTATTGTATAATAGTGATATTAATCCTCTCTCATTTGCCATAAAATCAGATGTCTTTGGAAAAATGACAGGCCATCCTTCTTTGTTGCACTGTGCCCTCATCTTGAATTTTAAAAAAGTCAACGTTCAGCAATAAAAAAGGCTTTTCACACTTTATTAAGACTTTTTTAACACTGCAAAATCACAATAGTTAATCAAATGAACTTCAGGTTGGTATGAAGAAATAGCACTTCCCTTCATAAATAATATGAAATCACACTAGTTCTTCAAAGTAACCTTTAACCATGTTATAAGGCTCCTAGTTGAAGCTGTTGGTTAAGTATTCCACATTTTGACTAATTGACACATACTATTATAGTTCTTAACTCGTTTCCAGTATTTCATATGTAAAAGACTTGACCTTTTGAGTGGTGTGCACCCAATACCCATACACCCTGATAGGAGTCAGCCTCAGGGTACACCCTTGTATGCCCAAAATGGGTCATGGCATATTCATGGGAGGCATTTTTTAACATCTTCTTTGAGCAACTGGCAGCGTATTTTATGAGGAAAAGGGATACAACCATCAAAGAGGAGATCTGGTGAGTAGACAGTGTGTGTAAATGCAGAACCAATCACGTAATAAAAGAATATGTCAGTACTCTGATAAAGTATCAAATTTTACTAGCAGAAGCTTAGAAATATACTGGCATTGAGGTGATTGAATAGGAGTTGGAGCATTTTTTTGTCTCTTTGGGTTGTATATTTTGAAGGTCCTAGTGCAACTGGGTAGGTGTAGTGTTTTTGAACCTTATTTTTATTTATTTATTTATTTATTTATTTCAGGTATGCTGTGTATGTGTATTTTATTTGTGTTTTGTAGACGTGTACATTACATTTTTTTTTTGTTTTGCCATGAGCACCTTGCTGTAGAAGTTTTTCTCCTCGTATCAATGCTGTAACATAGTTCATGATTTCTTGGCTTAACCGGGTAAACTAAAAAAAATTTGTAAGTTGTTGTGATAGTAACAAGACTTTATTAAAACGCTGCTGTTTAACTGTAGCCTTTGCCATACACACCTGATTTGGGTAATGAGTAATGACCATGTACCGTCTGTTTTGTGAGAAGTCTACTCTGGCTCTTCCGGGAGCATGAATTAGTAAAGTAGGGAAAACTAGTTAATAAACGTGTAATAACTAGTCCTTGTTGACTAGCTGTGAACTTGTTCTGCAAGTGCAGTTGGTTCTGGCTAATAGAAATGTATGTTCATTAACGTGGTTGTGCATACCTCTCAACTGTCCCTGATTTCGACTCAAATTTTAGCTGTGTCCCTCTTAATCCCTCCTACAAATTGGTGACTTTTGGAGAAAAGGTAGTCAATTATACTTAATAAATAATGACAATAATTATAGTTATAGCTTACTTTTACTTCAAAAAATAAATATTATACATTGTCACCTTCTAGTGTTTGGAATGTTGTTGTTCTTCTTTCAGCTTTTCCCAGTTAGGGGTCGCCACAGCAGAACTCCGGTCTGCTAGTGATTGACAGTAGATGTTTATGGTGATGAGGTGCCAGCTCGATGCCCAACCTTCAACAAAGGCATGCCCATTCTCACATGTCTTTCGAACGCCACTCAACCATGGGGAGGACATGCAGACTCTACACAGAAGGCACTCCAGCTGAGAACTGAACAGGAGAACCTCTTGCTGTGAGGCGACAAAGCTACCGCTGCACCACTGCAGCTGTACCAGCCCCTCTGTTTTTTTCTTGAACTTTTGAGAATTATATTCCAAACCTTCTATTCTTTGGAATATAATTCTCAAAAGTTCAAGACAAAACAGAGGGGCTGTGCTAACTACATCAAAGTGTGGACTATTTTATCTCACAAAAAGTGAAAAAATGCAAAGTAAAGCAAACAAAAACGTAAATAACAAAAACACAAACATAACACAACACAAAACTAACTTCATTGTATAATAGCCTTCGCCCTTGTGACCAAACCACTCCAACTGTGGGTAAATCCAGCATTACCCACACACAGCCATGGGTCATTGCTATATTATCTTCCTATATAACATATTTTTACAATAATTAACTCATTCACTCCAAGGGAGCTGAGGAAGTTTGCACTGCAACATCCAATGGGCAGAGCCTAAGTTTTTTGACAGAATCAAATTATGTCCTCACATTTCAAACAAATATTCATATTTCTAGAACCAAAGGGATTGTGAAAGAAGTATAAATTCCAAACTCTTCAGCACAAACTTTTTTTAAAGTGGTAATATTCTTTAGGATCTAGGTTTTAAACCAAATTTTATAAGTACAGAAAACACAGTAATTAATGATGTTTGTAACAGACAAATCTGTCATGGGACATCTTTTGAGGGAAGGGAGGGTGCAGTTGAGCAGGTAGGGGAATGTGAGGGTTAGGAAGGTTAGGTAGGAAAGGTAGGTTTTACAGGAAGAGTGGGCAAGAAAATGTTAACTATTGGAAAGAGGAAGGGAGGAAGTGAGGTATGGAAAGTTGAGGGTCTTTAGGGCTTTTGAGGTGGGGAGCTGACTGTTGGGATCCACATTTTGGCGTGATTTTGTTGAGTGCAGGATCACTTCCTAGATGACCTGAGGTGGTGATAGTAAGGTAGGCCTTGGGTGATTATTGAGGAAAGAAGGGCGAGTACAGATTTCCTGGATTAATATAAGAATATACTACCCCCCTTGTTTTTGAAGAGTTGTTTGTAGGGACTGTATTGAATAATTTAGGGAATACCAACCCCTTGCTTAAATTATGCATTAACTGGTTCTCCTGCAAATACAAGGTTAGCCGAGGTACGGGTATGTGAAAGCACTTATTGTATTTTCAGTCATGCACCTTGCGTGCCCAGGGAGGGCAGGGTTGGCATAGTGGTTAAGGTTTTCACTTCACAATAGTAAGGATAGGTTTGATGTAACCAGAAGGGGGAGGGGGAGCTAATTTAAGCAAATGCAGGATTATTAAATAACTGCTGATTTACTTACCAATTGTCATCACTCATGCTTGCATGCAGCTTGCTGTTCGTGTTTTTCTGGCAGGTGCTATGTTTCACTTGTCTAATTGAGGTTACCTCCATGTTCTGGTCCGTGGTTCATGCATCATTGGTGGCTTTGAGTGGGGTGGACATAGCGGATTTCAAGGAGATTGTCCTCCTTTTCGATCCTCAGCTCACTGGTGTTGTCTGTGGCTGCTGCTCATGTGTGGCAGTGGTATATATATATATAGATATATATATATATATATATATATATATATATATATATATATATATATATATATATATATTTAAAAAAAAGAGCAGCATTTATTTTTAGCAACGTCAAACTGTTGGACTACTCTGGCAGGCATGCCAACCATTCTTCTCATTCTTAGTCAGTAGGACCGAGTAGTGCGACAGGACAGCAGTGTTTCTCTTTTCGCGGGCATGATGACCCACATGTAACTGTCACTACCGCACATGCATGGTGCTGCCTGCTTCACTTGTTTTTAAAAAAATCCTTAGTGCTTTGGCTTGTTTTTATCAAGGATCAATGTACTTCACCAGAGAACGTAGCTGGGGGGTTGCAGGTATGAGAACATCTTGTTTTGCACCTCTAGTTGTGTTTGATGGTGAGTGGATTGTTCTTGCAGCCTGCTTATTTGGGGGATTACTGTGTTAATGGGCAGGTAACAGCATGCAAGTGGTATCTTTTACTTTAGGCTTGGGGGGGGGGTCCAGGCTAATTCTTCTCAGTGTTGGTTTGCCTTTTTGTAGGCAATTCTTGTTGCAGTAAGAAATGATGCTGATAACATTTATTATGGGAAATTTCAGGCAAGCATTACAGTAGGTCAGGATGTCATGAAGATGGTGGGATTTCTGTTTTTGTTGGTCACTTGGCTTTGAGAAGTGATACTGTACAGGGTTTGCTAGTCTCAGGGACCAGGACTGCTTTATTTAAATTGCAATCTGTTTGCATGCCAACCTTCATGCTCCTCCTCTTTAGTACACAAACAAATTTAAAGGCCCCACTGATACAAAGTAGGGGGGATTCTCATGTTAGAAAGTCTATTTAAATTTGGTGCTACTGTGAGGCATGTATGTGACTCTGGTTGGGGAAAAGCTATGGAGATGGGATACATGTGCAGGTTTTTTTTTGTTTTGTTTTGTTTTTTTTGTGTCTCTCTCTCTCTTACCATTTCCTTATAATGTTCTTATCCCATTTCAGGTGTCCAGGGGCAGCATGACTGATGTCCAGGCTTTGTAGCAGAGGTGGGCGAGCATTGTGGCACAAGTGGAGGACCTTTCCCAGGAGATGCCAGGTAGTGAAACCACATCAGTGAGGGCACAGGGCCCCAACCCTCATAAGAAATGGCAGACATCGAAGGGTAACCAGGTAGCTAGAGGCAAGAGAGCATGGTGGGTACCACCAGCCAAGGATGTGACAGCAGAGGTCTCCCCACTGGAATCAATACTTGCTGCTTCGCTAGGTAATGGTCCTACAGTCCCTGTTGGGAAGGTGGCAGGAATAGGAGTAGGTGGCAGAGGTTGAGGGCAATACATTGGGGGACAGGGTCAGCAGCATACAGACCTCTTTCAAGGGTTTGAGTGTAGGCCCTGGGGGTCTGCAGATATTAGCAGGCAAGGATTATGGCTTTAGGGAGAAGTTTTATGGTGGGGATAGTCCAGCCATGGGTGATAGTTTTGTGACACTAGAGGAGGACACTGCCACCTGTCTGGATGAGGTACACAAAGGGAGATTGGTTAGCTATGCAAGCATTAGGACAAGAGGGTGCAGTGGTAATTTTAACTCTTCACATACCACTTATGGTGCAGGAAAAAAATTGGAAAGGGGAGTACATGGATATATTTGAGCTAATTGACACAGATTGTGTCCAGTGCTTGCTAGAAGCTGAGACCGCAAATGGGAAGGACCTGTTGGCAGCTTTGGCTGCCCTTGGTCGCAAATGAATGGAGAAATTGCGGCAGAGGGCATGGGAGTATTTGGTGTTGGGATTTGTTTATCACATTGCGGTATGGTTGGAGGGAGATAGAGCAATGGCCCTTCTGTTATTGGCTTATTTTCTGATCATACGGGAGTCACAAAGGATACAGGTTGTGGTATGATCAGAATTTTCACAAGTGGAAGGTGGTCGATAGGTCTATGCATTGGGAGGTAAGACATCCTGATATATGGTTGTCTACTATGATGGACAGCTTTGGATTTGACAGCAAAGGAAGTAAGTTCAGAGCAGGGGTGTTGGAGTATGTTGGGTTTCAGTGCCGGGAGATGTTCTTGGACAGCATGTAGATTCTCCCACACCTGCTCAAACTGCATGGGTATGCACGCAGTGATGCAGTGAAGTAGGTGTGAGGGCCAATTGGTGGGTCAAACCCCATCCTTTGCAGGTCAAGCATCATCCTTTGTAGGTCAGAAGTGACTGGGTGAACCGGCTATAGAGTTGCAAGGGGTATGTGGCAGGGACACTTTTCGTGGTCAGAGAGGAGGGCCCTTTCATGGGACAAGGGGGCAGCTTAGGGACACATTCACCTATTGAGGTACATGTCTTGTGGGACATGCTGCTGCTGCGATATCTGCAGCCAGCAGTGGCATGTGACTTGACTGAGGGTTTTATGAATGGGGTTCCTGATTAAGTCAAGCTTGGTAGGGGATGGCAAGGTGGGAAAGAATTTGAGGTCAGTGCAGGGGAGGGAGGATATTTTGGTGGCTTTGGTCAAGAAAGAGCATCAAGTGGGCTTGTTACTGGGCCCATTTGATAGCCCTCCATTTATCCATTTTAAGGTGTCTCCCTTGGGGTTGGTTCCCAAACAGAAACCAGGTGAATTTCATTTGATTCACCATTTATCTTACCCGGAAGGGATGTCTGTCGATGATTTCATCCCAGTGGAGGAGGCTAAGCTGAGCTATGGATCATTGGATGATGCAGTCCACATCATCACAGGTTTTGAGGATCTGTGGTTGGTGAAAGTGGACATTGAGTCTGCTTTTCTTCTTTTGCCAGTACATGAGGAGGATTGGCCATTGTTGGGCATGGTGGCTGGGAATAAGTTTTATTTTGACACAGTGATGCCGATGGGATATGCTGTGGCATGCTCCACTTTTGAAAAGTTTAGCATGGCTTTACACTGGTTATGGCAACAGCAGGTGAAGAAACAGAGAGTGGTGCATTATTTGGATGATTTTTTTACTAGTGGGTGAAGAGAAAGAGGGAGTGGTGCTGGCTATGCAGGACATTTCAAGTATGTGTGAGGAGTTGGGGGTCCCATTGGCCACTCACAAGTTGGAGTGCCCGGCAAAGGCATTAGATTTCTTGGGGTTGACTGTGAATGCAGGACTAAGATTAATTTGCCTACTGGGAGAGAAAGTATCTAGGCTAAAGAAGAAGATAGTTTGGATGAAGGCTAGGGATAAGGTGTGGGTGAGGGATGTTATGGAACTTTTGGGGTTATTGAATTTTGCCTATTGGGCAGTTCATCCAGGGCATACATTTTGCAGGTCAGTAGGGAGAAGTGTAAACACCACTGGGTGAGAGTTGGCAAAAGAACACATGAGGATTTAGCTTTGTGTTTTCAGTTTTCACAGCAATTTAATGGCATCGACTTTTGGCAGTCAGATTGGTTGGATCAAGGGGATTTACAGTTGTTCACTGATGTAGCAGGGGGCCTGGATATGGGGGCATTTTTGGGGGGCAGTAGTTCACGGTCCCATGCCCTGCTGAATTTCCAGAGGACTGGAAGTGGGATATTGCCTTTTTTGAACAGATGCCAATCTGGGCAGCGTCAGTGGTGTGGCAGGAATGTTTGAGAGGCAGGAGGGTTGTTTTTAATTCTGATGCTATTGAAGTTGTGCAAGTTTTACTGGCTAAGATGGCTAAGTCTGAATGTTTATTGTTGGTATTGCATAAATTGGTTCTCCAAAGTTTGTTGATTAATTTTTCTTTCACAGGGGTACATGTGCCTTGGGTGAAGAATGAGATTGCTGACAGCTTGTCTCATTTTCAGATTTACAGGTTCCAGCAGGTAGTCCCAATGGCAGCAGAGGACCCCATGGTGGTGTGAGATGAGGTGTGACAGATTGGGCAGCGGTGATTGGCATGTTGGTTCAGTAGTCCTTGGCAGTGTCCACCAGAAAGACTTACGGAAGGGCGTGGAATGAATTTTACACATTTGTTAGGCTGCCATCAGAGGAGGCATATGTGTGGTCAGAAGAGTTGCTGTTGCGAAATTTAGCTGGGGTTAGAGCACAGGGGAAGGCGGTGAAATCGGTCAGAGTGGACTTGGCAGCAATTAGTTTGCTCAGATGGCAAGACTGAAGGATTTTACTAAATCCTGGACATTTGGGCAATTGTTGAAAGGATGAGACAGGGAGGATAGTTTGAGCAGGGATAGGCATTGGCCGGTGACAAGGGGGATTTTAAAGGTGCTGCTATGGGGTTTGGGTAGGATATTTGGGGATTCAGATGATCATGTATTGTGGGGAACACTGAGTGTATGGATGTATTTTGGAGCATTTAAGGTGTCAGAATTGTTGGGGTCGTTGGTGTGGAATGATGTTATGTTGCTGCCCGCAGCAGTTCATATTAGGTTAAGGTCATCTAAGACAGATCAGGTGGGAAAAGGGATGTCAATAGTTATGGGGGAAGACAGGTTGTAGCAGATGTGTCCAGTGGCTTGGGCAAGGAGATTGTTCACAGCCCATAAAGGCAGACCACAGGAATTAGTTTTTCAATCAGTAGGTGGTATGGCGTTGACAGGGGGAAAGTTGATTTTAGTCATGAGAAGGGCTTTTAGGAGTATGGGCCTAGATGAAGAGAGATTTTCCACTCATTCTTTTAGGATGAGCAGGGTGTCTGATTTGGCAAAGGGGTGTAGCTCGATCAAAGTCATTGAAAGGGAGGGTGGGGTGATAGTACTCCAATGCCTTTTTGGCTTATATTAGATGTTTTGTTATTCCACTATTAACCCCCCCACCTTTTTTCCCTCTCTTTTTCTTTTAGGCAAAAGGATTTTCATCATAGGCCATTCATATGTGTACTGGGCAGCAAGGAGAACTGCAGTCAGGAGTAACAGTTCAGACTTGAGGTTACACTGCTTCAGTTGGAAAGTCACATGGCATGGCGTTAGAGGGCTCAAGTGGAAGCAGCTGTTTCAGGTATTTACAATGATTTAGACTCAAATGGGGCTTCCTCGAATTTTGCTGCTGCACCTAGGAGGTAATGATGTGGGCATGATCCCAACGCTTCAGTTGGTGGATCAGATAAGGGATGATTTTTTAGCTTTAGGGAAGTTATATCCAACTTTATGTTTAGTATGGTCAGAGATTATTCCTCGTTTAACTTGGAGGGATGCTAGAAATTTTATGCAGTTGAGAGGGTATGGAAGTTTGTAAACTTTAGGCTGTCAAAGCAGTTGGGGGTGATGGAAGTGAGTACCATATGGCATAATGAGTTTGCTGATAGGGATCCTATGTGGTTCAGGGACGATAGGTTTCATCTTAGTGATTTTGGTCTTGACTTTTTTAAATTGAATCTGGGATTGTTTTTGGAAGAATTGGTCAGTGATTGGAGGGAGTGATGGCAAACCACCTGAGTTTGGCTGCTGGGCGGAGAAGAGGGACAGGCCTGCCCCTCTTCTGTGCTCCCTCTGGTGTATAATTGGAGGAAGTAAGTTTGGAGTGGTGGAAGTGAGTGTGTGGACTCTGCTTGAACCTAGTGGTTTGGATGGAAAATGAATATGAGCAGTTGAACACTGCCTGAAGGGTGAGAATAAGCGAGCAGGTGGAGGACGCTGCTTATACCTCAAGGGCAAGTGGTGTTACGCTGCCATTATGGATGGCCATTTAATGCTGGTCAATGTGCAACGAAAGAAATTTATGTTTAATAAAGTTTGATGCATTTGTTTCTTTATGTTTAAAAGCAATAAAGGTCGTCAAAGGTCTTTTGGTATTTGGTTTCTTTATTAAAATGGAACATGACAATTACATTTGTAATATTTTGTAAACAGCTTACAATATCTCAACAACCATTCAAGTAACAAACATACTGTCAGCAGCATTTTATTCATCTAGCTGAGAGATTTCATATGAGGTTAATGAGCTCTGTCTGTGTTACTTGGTTGTTGAGACATTTAGAAAAATGTGAAAATTATATCTACATAAATTAGTATCATAAAAACAAGAGTTAATATCCATTTACCTGCACTAGACAAAGGTCAGATATTAATTCAGTTAAGTGTGCTGTTGTGTAAGCTTTAAGACGAAATCTTTTGAAACCTTGCACATAGCATGGTTTTTGAATGATTGATACAAATATGAACAAGCAATATTTGATGCTTAGAGGTGTCAGCAGGAGTTAACTGCAGATGCACCTGGAGGTATCACCCGGATGTAATGAGTCCATTCAATTTATTTTGAATTTACCATATTTCTTCATCTTCTTCGTCACCATCGTCTTCTTCTATATTTTCTTCCACAAAAGTATCTGTCTCATCTTTTTTGCTATAATTTTCAGTATTTTTTTCAACTATTCCTTTATCCTGTAACATAGGCCAAGCAAACCAAAAACCTCCATTGGACATTGCATTTACTACACCTTTGTTCAAAAGTTTTAGATTTATGTTCCCTCTATCCACATTTTCTGCATCTTCTTTTTTAACAGTTCTGTAGCAAATGTGTTCCATAATAAATAGGGCTTTGGCCTGCCATATACTCTCTTTCCATTAACATTTTTTAATATTTTGAACATGCATCATCCTTCCTTCCATCACCTGTAATGCACATGTAATGTTACTAACACTTCCACTACCCAGTCCACACATTTCTTTCATCAAATACATTTTTATATCATGAACTTCTTTGCAAATAGAAAGAAGAAAGACTTAATTTCAAAAGGTTCAATATCAGCATTTCAGAACTGAGCATGCATTTTCTTTTTTTTTAAATTACAGTCCAAAATTCAAAAAACGTAGTCCTTCCATGGTGCACTCTCTTGTATTCTTCCTTCCTCAGAGATAGAAAAAGCAAAGTTTCAAAATTCAATTAATAGAAGTCCTCATCGCCCAAGTGTATGCTTTTTTGTCTTTTATACTAAAGTCTAAAGGCAAAATTATATTGTCTAAAATATTGTATCTATTTTAACAAAAGTCAGTCTTTTGTTTTATTTGTTAGCACAGGCTTCTTAGTTCAGAGTTGCTCACTAACAATCTGTGTCTGTATACTTCTTTCTGTTACTGCAGCTGCTTGTCTTCCCATTCTTTCAGCATCAACATAAGATCTTTTCATACCATCTTGCTGATCTGTGCCTTTAAAACTAGTTACTCCATTAGCCAAATATACACTAGTATTAGTATTTTCTGCTTCTTTATCTCCAAAATGCACTGCTTTTTCTGTCAAAACTAATTTTTTTCTCATTCCATAATGCATTCAGATACTTACTCTAGTTACTTCTGAATGCCTTTGTTCACTTTGTTCCATAGGATCATAGGATCATTGGAGGTTACTAGGCTATCGACCCGGAGATAATTTCAAGCCTAGCCATTTCATCCTAATGTAATACCATAGATACTCTAGTCAATACCCAAGATTGTATTTAGTAATGACTGCCCATGTCCAGGAGGGTTGTGGGTGCTATCTCCATTAAGAATCTACGGTGCCCCATCCACTTGTCCAGGTTTCATTTGCACAGTGTCATAGAGGTGCTCTGCTTCACATTAATTGGCAACCTATTCCAAAGATGCAACAATCAATGGGAAACAAATCTGTCCCTCCAGTGCATCTTGTTGAAGTTGCAGCCATATTTAAGTCCCTGGAATGGGTAGTTCTAAACTAGTTTGATTTATGGATGTGCAGAAAATTGATTAGGTTTAGGTCAGAGATTGCTCTGCAAGCCAGGAGTAAGTCTCCCCTAGGAAGTCTATATGATACTGATTATAGTAACAGGGAGTTTAATCGGTCAGTGAAAGGCATGTGCTGGGTCCCTTGATCTTCCTAGTTAGAAAATTTGAGGTCTCTCAAATTGCTGCAGGTGCTTCGTACAGTACATGCCGAAAGGATCATTATACTCAATTATGGGCCTGATAAGTGATGAGTATAGTGGGGTTATGACCTCTTTTGCTCAAAAGGCAATGCCTTTGCTAATCAAGTGTGCTATGTAGAAAGCATTCCTTACTACAGCAGACACATGGTGGTCAAAGTAAAGGTCACAGTCTACTTGTGATTCCAGATCTCTTACCACTTTGTAGGTACATAGGGTATTGTTGTTAATTTGATAGTGTGAAGGGACATTGTTTTTACTGAAGGGAATGATGATGCATTTCTTTGCATTCAGTTTGAGACCGTGACTAAGACACCAGTTATAGGTCTGTGTAAGACCCTCCTGAAGTATACTGGCATAATTTGGGGATTCAATAATTGCACCCTGTTTGCAGTTTTCCACAAACTTGGCCAGCCACAACCCCTTAGTTTTGACCTGAACTTCTGAGAAGTATATATCAAACAGTAGAGAGCCCAGCATTGACCCTTGTGGCACCCCTCTGGTGACAGGTCTACTAGGGGATGTGCAGTCACCCACTTTGATAGTGTGTGACCGGCTTGTGAGCCAGATGGCAACCCATCTTACAACAACGGGGTTTACTTTCAGTTTGCTAAGTTTATCACTAATGCCTGAATGCGTGATTCAGTAAATCCTATGTTGATAATCTATCTCCTTGCAATTCTGTTACAGTAATTTCCTGAGCTGAAATAGTTTCAGTCACCTCTGATCTTCTTCTACCAAACACACACTGCTCTAGCTATCAGGGAATCCTCCATCATAGAGTTCTCACAACAAAGTTAGCAGCACTCTAGTGCCACCAAGTGGTTTTAATGCAAAACAGGAAGAAAAAAAAGAGTATGGGTGCTTTAACATATACATTAATTTTATACCATATATAAAAACGTTAAATCAATTTGCACACTCATGTTTTACGTTCATACTTAAAATCATTTACAAATTTTCAGTAAAAAAAACTTAACTAAACAGTTCTAGTTATTTCATTATTTTTCTTTTATATTTTCCTGCTATCCCTACCATTTTTCAACAACCATCTTCTTATTTCAACTAATACATCATCCTCTTCCATTTTCTTGTTATATGACAATATTTTGCATCTTTTTTTCCACAGCACCCATATTGTTATAACAGTACTTTATGTCATTTACTAGTTTCAAATGTCTTTATTTTTTCATACTTCCCATACAATATCAGATCACATTTATACATTTAAACCTTTATCATCTATATTTTAAATGTTTCCCACAATTCTTTATTCTTTGCAATCCACAAACAATGTTTTGTTGTTTCTTCTTCACTAAAGTCACCATCATTTCTTTCCTCCATCACCTTATACAATATTACCATGCATCAGAAACTTGCCTAATAAAATTCTCTACACAAAATCCTCTGCTTCATAAAATTATAAAACCTTTTTCCTATGTCTTTTACTGCCTTTCTTTATCTTCTTTTAATTCCTTCAATGGGTACACCAAAACAGTTTACAATCATATTATACCATTCTATTCTTTTCCTATTAATTTCACTTACTTTTAACTTCCATGATTTCATTTTTTCATGTCTTTTTCTTTCCTCCTGTCCCTTTTCTTTTTCCCCTGTTTTTCTTCCCATAAATGTTTATATTGTTCGCATAGCATCTTATCTATGGTTTATTTTTGTCTTTCTTATATATTTCTCATTATCACAAACAAATGCATAGACGCTAAATGCACCACTGTTTTTTTAATTCAAACCAACTTCTCTTTTTATTACAAATTGCCCTTTTCTCATTGCATTCAGACCTGTGCCCCAAATGATGCAAATATAATTACTAATAACTCTTTTTATTCTTTATATATATATATATATATATATATATATATATATATATATATGGTTCCCCTTCAGAAGGTTGAATGGCTGAAATCTCAAAATGCATATGGTTGACACCATATGCTTGAAATTTCAGAAGCTCGACCTTCTGAATGGGGATCGGCATACAGCGCAGAATGGGAGATTTCCCTTTCTTCGATGTAGTGTAATCTCGGAGTTGGAAGTAGCGGGGTGTGGGGAGTGCAGGGGGGCTTGTCCCCTTGCAGAAACATTGTTTTGTGTTTTGTTGTGGGTTTTTTTTTCTCTTTCAGAAGGTCGAGCTTCTGAAATTCGTGCATATGGCTTCAGCCATATGCATTTCGAGATTTCAGCTGTTCGACCTTCTGAAGGGGAACTATATATATATATATATATATATATATATATATATATATATATATATATATATATATGTGTGTATATATATATATATATATATATATATATATATATATATATATATATATATATATATATATATATATATATTCCCCTAAATATGCTATTTTTCCTAATGCATAAGTATTCAGTTTATATATATTTTTCAGAAATAAGTGAAAACATTTCCACCAAGTTAACATTTTTACTTGTTCCAGTATCTCTCTTCAATGAGTTAGTATACTTTCATAATCACTAAATGTCACTCCCAAAATATTTATATCTTTCTTGTGAAACATTTGTGTTTTCTCACATAATCCATTGCACTTCATATTAACAGCAGAACAGCTTTTTAACAGCTTTCTGACCCTTATTATAACTTCACATGTACATCTCCTGCTTTGTTATTAGAACTAAATCATTTGCATATGTCATACATACTGGTAATATAGAACATTTCCTTCCATCTTGCATCTTGCCTCCCTTGTTGCATGCATACATGTTTACTACTATATTAATTACTAATACAAATAAACACATAGTCTTTGGTCATCCCTGTTTCACTCCTTTCTTAAAGCTTATTTTTTCCCATTTATCTATTTTTCATAACTTGTTGCCATGAATATTTTTAACATTTCATAATTCTTTTATGTCATATGCCTCTAAAATCTGCTACATTGCTTTACAGCTCACTTTATCAAATGCTTTAGCTACATCACATGCTACCAGTCTTACCTCTTTATTTTCTTACAGTATCATCTCTACTACTACTTATGTAATTGACATTTTATTAAACTCTTTTTCTTTTCTGCCATAAATCCCTTCTTTTACTACCTCACCCAATACTTTGTCCATCCATTCTGTAGTATTTACGTAAATATTTTAATAGTCAATATTCCCTAGTGATGTATGCCTCCAATTTTATACATCTTTTCTTTCATCCATTTCCGTATACATTTTATCACTCCACCACATCTGTTTTCTTCCACTGTACCTTCCTTTATCCATTCATTTAGTATGTTGTATCTTTCAGCTTTTCCCAGTTAGGGTTCGCCACAGCAGAACTCTGGTCCACTAATGATTGGCAGTAGATTTTTACGTACCGAGTTGCCAGCCCTGATGCACAACCTTCAACGAAGGTACGCCCATTCACACGTTTCCACACAGAAGATGCTTTAGCTGAGATGTCTCTTTTGTCTTTATTCATTTCATTATAAAACTCACAACTTATACCATCTAATCCTAGTGCTGATTTCATCTTACCTTCTTTTATCATCTTCACTGTTTTCTCTATTATATAATTTTCTAAAAAATCTTTATATTTTATGATTTTTTTTTTTGCACTTTTCCTTCTTATTGCCCTTTCATTTTTCTCTTTTTCATACATTTTTTCGACAAAATTTTCTACCACCTCCATCATATTTCTTGTTTATATTTTTTATGTCCTCTGCCATCTAAGATACCATCTAACTTTTGGGTTCCTATTAGCTTGTCGAACACTCAAAAGAGCGAAT
Source organism: Protopterus annectens (assembly GCF_019279795.1). Classification (NCBI taxonomy): domain Eukaryota; kingdom Metazoa; phylum Chordata; order Ceratodontiformes; family Protopteridae; genus Protopterus; species Protopterus annectens. The sequence continues at coordinate 1,025,073,048 of NC_056735.1, forward strand.
GCTCATTGATTGACAGCTAATATTCGAAACAACAAAAACTCGATTGGCCGGAACAGTGCTTTTTTTTTCCCAGGGAAAAAAAATCTCTGGGCCATTGTCAGGACTTTGCAGTTTCCTCCACTGTGGTGCGATCTCGGAATTGGTATATTTAAGTAGGGGCTTGTGGGGGGTGTGGGGCTCAAAGCCTTGCCCCACTTTATTTTGTTTGTGGATTTGTTTTTTTTTTTTTGTTTGTTTTTTGGGAACAGCAATTTATTTCCCTTGGAAAAAAAACACTGTTCCGGCGGTTCAAGTTTTTGTGGTTTTGAATATTAGCTGTCGATCAAAGAGCATTCGCTCTTATGAGTTTTTGACAAGCTAATATGAACCCCTAATTTTACTGTTTTACTAAACTAGGGGGTACCTTCTCTTTCTTTCCTTTCAGAAAAAAAATCTTTGCCTAGGCAACATCCTTTTTACTTTTTATCCTTTTCAAACATCTATTTTTGTTTTATGTTTTTCTTTGTATTTCTCTTATTTTGTCACTTTCTTTTTTCTATCTCTTTGTCACAATTCTGCAAAATGTATTTAGATTTCATCTTATTTCCTTTTTTATTCTTCTTTCCACTTCTGCTTATGCAGTACCCACCACTTAGTCTTCTTTTTTATAAAATGGTCTCATTGTCATATAATCTTTCCATAATCATTTGTTTCTCTCCATAATAATTTTTTTTTCTCTCTCTTTCCCTTATCATTTCTTTCTCCTTTTAGTAAATGATGTAGTTAATCTCTTTACTCACATTTACTCCTTTATTATTTTACTGTCTTCTGCTATTTTAGCCCATACTGTTCTATGATGTGAAAACTCTGTCAACTGTACTCAGCCAATATTTCTTTCATTTTTATAGAGTAAACTATATATTCAAGTCATTACAATTCTCCTAGTATATATCCATTTTCTATTCTTTCCTAGTTTTATATCTCCGCATTTTATTAATTCTGTTTAGATCTTAATATCCTGTCCAATTTTCTCTTTTCTTTCCTCAGGTTACAGTGAAAATCTAACGACATCACTAATGATATATTTGCTAACATCATTTTTTTTTCTTCAAATACTTGTTTTCTCTCACTGTCATACTAGTATATATGATAAAGCAGTATCAATCTTATGCATTTTTGCCTAATTCACACATCCCATATCAGTACATTTACTTGCATTATTATTGTTAGATTGTTAGATCTAAAATTCTTATTTATTATTTTTTTAAATAATTCCTATTCCAGATCTTTACTACTGACCAACAATTTGCTGGGCTGGTGTTAGTATTTTGGGGCCCCAAGCAAATGTCAAGTTGGGGAGCCCCCTAGGCACTTCCATTATAAGTATGATCCTGTCATTTCCACCCCTCCTAAGAAACCTTTTAGTTTGCACTGCAAACATTTAGGAGTAGTATGCACAGACAGACCTGTAGTGACAAACTTTTACATTACACCATGTCTATATACCACACATTGCTGACATGTCTAACAAAGGGACACTTACAGTTACTGGCATTTAGTTGTAGCAATGGTACATTACATTAACTCTATGTACAGGTCTGGCAGGTCTGGACATAAATGAAGTGATGACTTGCCATACTGTTTCAACACCCCCCACACACCCTCCAGTCCTCTCCTCTGACCCCCCCCCCCCGTGAGCTCCCCATACCATGCACATTACTTTTTTCTTCCTTTTCTCACATTTTGCCTTACTCACAGCTTTTTCAAGAAGCCATAACTTTCTATATGATCTGAAGTGCATTTTAACGTTTTTTTTTTTCTTTTTACACACCATTTTTATCCAGTAATGGCTTGAACAGAAATTATGATTAAGGAAAGAAACTCAGTACTGCTGTTTAGCTTCAGTTGTCCTTGCGTCCTTTCAACAGACCTTTCCTGACCAAATCAGCACAGTAATAACCATTTATGAAATAACCCAGATAAGTCAGGGCTCAAAAAGCCATAGGTTTACAGATGCTCTGCAATGAATTTTAAAGCATTTTCTACAGCATTTTATTCCAGTGGTAGCCTATACAAAAATCATGAAAAAGAAAAGAATTTCAGTCTTATTTTATTTCTTTCAAGGAGGGCATAAGCTGTGCCCAAGGATTAATGTTCAAAGCTGACATAATAGTAGCTCACAATAAACTAGCACGCCAGTTGCTGTGAGGATACACAGATCCTATCTGGGAATAATGCCTACCTCCTTAACCCCTCACTGCCTATGCATCCCTCTGGTGTTAGATTGGGATTAAAGCAGAGGTTCAAATTGCCTTAGTTATATATTTCAAGTGACTGCTGACATACATATACATAGCATGCCTCCACACCCCAACCCTCAAAGTCAGCCCCATGTATATGTGCCTGATGTGTGATTGTGAGAATGATTTCAGTTGTTGTGTCTTTGTTGCGTCTTTTCGGCTTTTCCCGGTTAGGGGTCACCACAGCGGAACTCTGGTCCACTAATGATTGGCAGTAGATTTTTACGTGCCGAGTTGCCAGCCCTGACGCACAACCTTAATTGAAGGTACGCCCATTCACGCATGTCTCCACACAGAAGACGCTCTAACCAAGAATCAAACAGGACGACATCTAACTGTGAGGCGACAATGCTACCGAAGCACTACCACCGCAGTTGATTTCAGTAATATATTTTAATTTGTTGCTCCTAGACAGTACACCACCCCTACATGAGCTATAGTAACCTTTTTTTACACATTTGAGGTCTGTGAAAAAAATAAATAAACAATGACCACACTGTACTCAGCTCAAGTGCAAGCTATTATGACTTCATGTGCACACCTCTAAGGTTTGACTGTGATGAAAATTAAAGTTGTAATAGCCACACAATCCCCATTGCCCCATAACCTACAGCAGCTTTCTGTACACACACATTTGAGCAGGGCTAGTTTTAGAATGAGTGTGGTTGAAACCAGAGACTGTTATAAGCTTTATCCTAAAAGGGTCATATCTCAGCACTGTTCAGGTTAAACAACTCAATGAGAAAATTGATACATTTTTTTCTCCTCATTTTTCTTCAACCAGTAACAGCTTTTGTGGGTGTCCCCACAGAGTCAAGGATGATTAAGGGAGCCCCCAGTATCCATTTATGCAGTATGTTGAGTGGGGGGCCACCAGACTCCAAAAAGATCTAAGTGTCTGAATGTTCTGTGATATATTTTATGTCTTACTTTTGAAATATTATGACTTGTCGGGTACATTTTTTACTGATATCCAGAGCAATAATGTGTGTGTCCTGGCATTAATGGGTGTATGCACAGATAAAAATCAGTGATATTTTTACACACACAGACACACACAAGCATAAGCCATAGCAGTTCTAGTTTTGTACTTATTTCAGCAAATAGCAATGCATTGTGCAACACTGGTACTGCACACTAAATCAGTACTACTGCTGTTTAGCAGTCATCAAACAGCAGCAGGGGTAAGTCAGTTTTATTTCCCTCATTGAGGAGTAATGTATTGCTGTCACTGTCCCTGATTTCACACACCTTCCCTGAATTTGTTCAAACTTCTGCTTTCTCTTTCATAAAAAAGTTTGATAACTGGAAATGTTAACCAATATAATGTACTGTCATATTTGTGGAGCTTTTCTCCCCGGGCCTCCGCTGAAAATGGATCTGTGTCCAGTCGGACTTTCCCGGTAAACAAATGTAAAATAAAATAAAATAAAGTTTGCTGGGAAATCATTCAGGATTACAAACAGTCAATCAATCCAGACATCTAAGTTTTACATTTATTGTCCAGAAATACATGTTGATGCAAAATGTGTTATTCTATTAACTTTGTAAGTGAATTAGAGTAATATTTAAAATGTAGTCCTGATTCTATTATTTTTGGGATTGTACTGAATTCTTAAGCAAAGACATCGAGAGTTATAATATCTGGTGTTTTGCTTTATTTATAAAACTCTCTGAAAGAGAAAATCATCCCTGATGATCAGAAGTATCAGCTCTTCTTAAAATCCAAAATTTGCACTGAGATAAGTCACTCTGGGCTGCTGATCTCTCTAGTGCTTACCATGCTCAAGTTCTTTATTATCTTTATCCTAACTCGGTCATATCACAGCCCCGTGTTCAGGGTAAAGAGCCTAATTAGTAAATAAATACATTTCCTCATTTTTCAACAACCAGCAGCAGCTTTTATGGTGCCCCCACACAGTCAAGGATGATTAAGGGGCCCCCCTACAGTCACGGGTATAGCAGAGACCTAGTGCTGGCTATGTAGTTAGTTTTAGTGGAGAAAATGTCCATCAGCAGGATTTAACTAAGCCTGGGGCACTATGTCAGTGGTAAAATATTTGATGGTATTCTGTTGCCTGTTACGTGACAAAACACTGTTACTACAACGAGAAATATCTTTGAATTTTAAAGGAGATATAAATAAGAGTTATTACCCATGTGTTTTTTTTAAGTATACAAGAATGCTGTACTAGCTTTTGTTGGTTTGACAGGGATGTTACAAAATATCAGGATAAGAAAACTTCCTGTGGTTGGGTGCCCACAGGGAACAGGGGGCCCCCAGCGACCACAGGGTTCACCGGTGCCTAAAGCCGGCTATGAGAATTTGCCCCCCCCATACTACCTCTGTTCTTTTCCTTTTTTTTCTTTTTTGTTACATCTGGTATCTAGCAAGCAAATAACATCTGTTTTTATTTTATTACACCATTCCACCACCACCACCACCAAACCTCTTATATAATTTTAATGCTTATACCCAAAATCGCTTGTCTTTTTATTGGTATAATAGTAACTCATTTTACTTTATTAAAGTATTTGTTTTATGCCTATCACTGTGGAGGTTTCGGTGCTTTGTTTCTACGTATTTATACACAAGTTCCTGTACCTGCCTTTAGTGGTCAGGATCTTCATTTGTTTTGGTTTTAATTTTAATGCTAAAATTCCTATATTATACTTTTCCTTCCATATTTTATTTTTCTTTCCCTTCACATAAATCTCCCCACAATTGATTTTACAAAATCTTTTTTCTTCTTCTACTGTCTTTACTTGTACGTCTTCTTCCATGTCACTTTCTAAAACTGCAAATCTGTTCTTTTCCTGTATATTAACAATCACACTTTGTACTGTTATTTCATCTCTAACTACCTCTTCATTGTTACCCTTTCTTTGGTATCCACTTCCCCAAACCACCTTTCTTTCAACTTCTCCTAAAGTAATATTTGCTACTGCTTGTCTTTCGCCTGAGTTTTCCTCTTCATCTACTCTTTCCTTTTCTACTATGAGACAGTCAAATGAGACGTGTCCAAATTCTTTACGTTTCTGCAAAAAGGCTTATAGTTCTTTTCTGTCTCCATGCATTGGCCATGTTTTCATTGTTACACTCTTGCACTAAATGATTTTCATCCTCCACAAATAACATGCTTTATATTGCCCCAGTACTTAACAAATCCCCTCTTGCCATTCACAATTATTATATTTGAAATACGTTGAATTTTCCACATCCTTAATATTCATTGTAGGATTGTATCAGTGTGGTTTGTTTTCATTTGTATAAATGTATGATTGCCTATGTAGTAAGTGATGGTTTAATAAAGATGTTTCTTGTTAAAAAATAGTCAGGAATTGAATAATTTATGCAATGTTGCTTAGCTTATATGATATATAGCAATATATGTGAAGCAAAATGTTTATGTTATTTATAGTGTGATTACTTTTATATGAATGTAAATTTGCTTATGATAATTCAATAAAGGTGTTTGGGGAAAAAAAAGCATTCCCAACCCCCCCCCCCCCCTGCAGCCCATACATACCTTTCATCACAATTTTTTTTTTATTTCATATATTTTGCAACATACTGAATGAAAAAATACAGTTATAATGCATGCTCATCCATATCTGAAGTCCTAAATTGCACATTTATTGTCTTTTTTTGTTGTAGTCCCAAGCTCTGAAATAAATGGTCTTCCCGTGGTGCGATTGTATTTCCTTTTTCAGTCTCAGTCATAAATATTTTCTAGCAAGTTAAAGCTTTCAAATGTCACTTCACAAACATTTTTAGCTCCCAAATGAATTAATGCTCTTGTGTCTTTCATGTTAATCCCTAGGGAAAAAATAATACTACCCAAAATGTCATAATTGTTCACAATGCCATCACTTTTGGTACTCGTTATGGCTTATGTGCAGTAAATGCTGCTGGCTGCTAGCCACTAAGTCTGTGCTCTTTGAATATTTCCTATGAAGACAAACAAATGTAAGAGTGATATATTTTTGTTTTTATTACTTAGCTATAATGCATTTTTATACTTTCATCTTTGAAAATTATAAGAGCAAAGTCTTAAATTACTATAGCTTTAGTATGACAAAAGAGGTAAATGAATGATTAACACAGTAGAATATGTTATTAAAATGTGAAGGAGCAATTTGCAGGTCATTTGTAATGTATTAGACATAATTTATTATTTTTATGATAGACATACAAATATATGAAAACAACATGCCATTTGTAACTAATCTTCATGGCAGAATGCTTACACAAGCCATATTTTAAGATTATTGAAAATGCATAAGAAAATACCCACTGAAATTGCAGACATATGAAAAAGTATAATAACTTTTAATAACAGAAATAAGATGAAGGACATGCTGTTGGATATCTTTGATTATGAAAATTACTATGCAAAATTAAATCTGATCATCTGAATGATGTGTATATGGCAGTCGCCTCCAAAGTATTGTTTTGCTGAAGAAGGAAGGATTCAGGTTTCTCTGGTAAATAGTTCCTTGTTACAGCAATATTCTTGTATGCATTATAATGCCTGTCTACATGGAAATTATAGAGAAAGAGCTAACAGACCAACTGCAATTTACTGAAAATAAACATCCACAATAAAATTGATAAAAAATGTGAAGCAAACATATGTAAAATACACTTCACAATACGCAATCACTTATTTTTGTAGAAGAGGTAAGCTGCTTCATACACATGTGGAAGGCTGTGCTTTGACAACTTTAAAGCAGTATTACCAAGGTTAGTACCTGAAATGAGTGATTCTGCCTCTCTCAGAGGTAAAGTCACCTTGGAGTTAGCATTATTAGCTCATGAGTATTTTGGAGAAAAGTCACGGCTTACAGCATGAAAGTTGCTGCTATACTTCTGTACCTTTCATTGCCCTTCACATACAGTGTACCTCAATATATATATATATATATATATTGAATAGGTGTGTCTGGCATTACTCAGCACATGAGACCACTTTGGTGAGGTAGAGGGATAAAGCCCTGACTATGACTCAAGTGGCCTGGGTTCAGGTTGTGAATCTGATGGCTGACAAAGTGGCAGGGATGGAGGGAGGTATGGGCATGTCTATCTTGGGGGTGGGTAAATACATAGGCATATCTTTGCAATGATCTTTGGTGGAGGCTGGGGACATCACTAGAAGGAGGCATGGTCAGCAGGGTGGAATTGAGCTTGGCTGAGAGATAGGGAAATGCGCCATGTTGCCATGGGGAATAGGTCAGTCATACTGAAACCACCCTCCTGGACAGATGCATCAATATGCTGAGCTGGACGAAGTGTAAAGATGCATGACTGGACTGAGCAATACTAGATAAAGTCTTAGGAGCAGCAAGGAGTAGCTGGTAGAAATTGGACATGTGGGTCGGGCTACCAATAATGAATGTAATGAGGCACAAAAAAAATCATTCAGCATATGAACACCGTGCGGCATGCTTTGCTCTGTGAACTCATAGTTTCACAACAGGATTTAACTTTCATATCTTTATGTATCTTCCCATATTGGCATGCTTATTTTGGCAAATCACACACCTGTGAAATATGACTGCATAAAATGATATGAAATATATGTCAAATGTACACTGAAAAACAACAGAACGTATTTTATGTTTTTCATTTGTAGTTGTAAATAATGTACTAGTATTTCTGAGACATTGACTAACATATAGCTATAGCTTGCATACTGAAAAGGAAGCTGAAAGTATGCATTTACTTCATGAAATATTCACTTTTTTAACAAAAAGAAGGAAAGTTTTAACATTTCTATTAAGGTCAATTACTGTATAAGTCAATCTTGCATCTACTATAAGATACCATAACACTGTCTTGCACTTCTCAAACCTTCACTCAGAAAACCTCAATCATACCTCTCAACTGTACAGGTTTTCCCAGAATGTCCATATTTCTGCCTTTTATTTTATAATATCTGTCTCTTTCTGGCAAATAGCTGAGGATTGGAGTCATGAAATAATGATAAACATTTGAGTTTAAGACTCCACATCCTTTGGAAAAGACATGCTAATTCAAAACTTATTCTATCAGCTTTCTAGGTTTGCAAGAGCAATGTTTAAAATCTGGCCCTATTTGTCTGCCATCATTTTAGACTTTGCCCAATTTTTTTGCTCTAAGAGGTTGAGAGGTATGCTCAAAGTCCACTCACTGCATATAATAAAATAGAGTAGCTCGTATAAAAGTAAGTGTTTTGTTAGGGGGTAATCCTCCTCATTGGGGCAAGTTTCCATAACTCTGAACTTTTACTCACCAACTCCATAGCTATACAGTTCTGGGGAAGGAATAAACTTTACAATCATTTCTTTCTCTCTATCATTGGTAAACATGTGGCTTGTGCGATCATGAGCCCTAAGAATACAAGGTGAACTAAAAGCCATTACATGTTCAAATAACTCTAGTACAAACAGTGGACTGAGTTTTTCAAGCATCATGATAGTAATAAATAAATAAATACATACATACATACATGCAATACATATATATATATACATACATACATGCATACAGACATACATGCATAAAACATTTGCATACTATGACATATTATCTACAACCTGAGATTTTATATGTGTATGCCTTAAACAGTAGAGCAAGTTCCCTCAAAGCATTTAGTTATTTTTTATTTTTTTATTTATTACTATTTGATAACCGGGTAAGTGAGCTATCATTTTTTCTCATTTTAACAGTGACATAGGTTCATAGAGCGGAGAGAGACAGTTGTTTGTTCACGAGTACATATTTACAAATGTAAATAAAGTACAGTTCAAAGTATATATTAGTATATATATATATATATATATATATATATATATATATATATATATATATATCTATATGAAATTTTGAGAAACATGCTAGTTAGACACACATTTACATACTAACATGTTAGAAGATCAGCAGTTGACAACAGTAGATATCTATACTTTTAGAGTCTTACTCATTGTCATCAAAAAATTGCTGATGGGTTCTTTATTTGATAGCCTTCACTAGTATAGAAAAATGGCTAAATTCTTCCCAACTCATGATCTTCTACCATCCAAAACTTTCACCCCTACCACGCTATTCTCAATAACATCCTCCAACAATACTCTTAACACACCAGTAACCTATGCCAAGCTACTAGGTGTAACTATTGACCAAAACCTAAAATTCAACAAACATATAGCACTAACAATTGCCAAAGTTCATAAAAAACTAGGTTCACTCTACTGCTGCAAGAGCTTCCTCACACAGGAATCCCTAATCACTATCTCTCGTACCCATCTACTCTCCACCTTACTATATGCTTGCCCAGGTCTAAATAATCTAAACAAATCTGACCTTCTGAAATTATCTACTTGCTGCAATAAAATCTCTAAATTTGCAACCAGTGCTGCTTCGTTCTCACCACTGCCTCTCCCTAAGACAACTAGGATGTTTAGAACTCCCTAACCTACTAAAATACAATCAACTTCTCCTGACCCATCAACTGCTATGCCAACCAAGTAAAATACCTGCCCTCTCTGGTCTGCTCACCTTCCATAATACTGCACAGCAACTAAGATCATCCAATACCGCCCTACTGACTGTTAAGAATTGCTTACATAGCTCAGGCCAATCTCTTTATGCCTATGCGTTGCTAAGGCCTGCAACTCTCTACCCCCTGACATTATGTCTAAATAGTAAACATACTTTAAAAATACCTACTAAAAGATCTCCTATTCAAAACTTGGGTATGTTCCTGTACAGAACCAGACTAATTTCACCTGTTCCTGACTTTCAACATCCCTAGATCACAGGTGTACTTTGTAGTTTCACTTAATGCATAGTACTGTGAACCAGGTGTTTAGGCCACCTTTATAGTTTTGATTTCTAGTTTATGACCCTGTTTGTCTATGGAAACTTCTTTTTGAATTTATGTTCAAGCAATTCAATATTTGTTGTATAACATCTTGTTTAATTGTTTCTCAATATTCTAACCACTGTATGCTGCATCAGTTGTAAACTCTGATTTTTTACTCCTTTTATATGTTCTGTTCTTTTTGTACAAAATACCTTTGTTTATACATATATTTTTAAATTATTTTTATTATTTTTTATAATTTTTTACTATGTATTTGGAGCTTTTCTCCCCGGTCCTCCGCTGAAAACAGTCACCTTGTGTCCAGTCAGACTAATCCGGTAAATAAATGGAAAATAAAATAAAAATAAAATTAATAGCCAAAGTCTTTTGTAGTTTCTTGGCTCTTGATCTCTGCAAGCAGGTGATTCCAGGTTGCAGGTTCCAATCAGGAAAAGGCTGTTTTCTCCATAGTGGTTTTGAAAGGTGGTGGAGTAGTGAGAAAACCTTGTCTTGAGAGCTTCTGAGATTATACATACTGTCCTGGAACAACAGTGTTTACCTCTAGAGGTCAACAGTAGCACTGCTTTAAGGCTTTAAAAATTAGAGTGCTTAGTAGCAGAGCAGCCCTGTTAGGAAAAGAAAGCCATTTAATCTTCTCAGTATTTTGCAGTGGTGGAGTAAAGGACTAGCCAGTAGTATAAATCTATGGATTTTGTCCTCCTCTGCTTTAATCTTCTTTTTGTTATCTACAAAATGTAAGACCAGGATAGGGAAATCATATTTTAGTTTGGATAATAATACATTGTTGGCAACGGTTAATTGTGCTCTTTGAAAGAGAAGATGACTGATTCTGTTCCAAAGTTTCAGTTGGGTTAGAATGATGTTTGATATAGTCTTAGTGAGAGGTGATATATATATATATATATATATATATATATATATATATATATATATATATATATATATATATACATCAGTCATCTGGAATGTAGAAAACTCGGGCTTGACAATCCATACCCAGTGGGTTCCCATGATAGTATACTGGGACAAACATAAAAGTGGAAGTAGAATATGCCAGATGGTATCAGTTCAGATGAAAGATAATGACCAGATGTCCAATTTTGAATGAAGAGCATAAGCTTCCTGAGCCCAGTTTAAAGGAAAACTCTAAAGCAAAGAAGACACCATTTTCAGATCTTTATTAAAGATAATCATGTGTAAGACTTCTTCAGATCAAGCAGTAGTAACAGTTTTTTATAATGCTATAGCAGGGGTACATGGGCTAAGCATCAGCTTCATTTGACTCAAAGCAAGGGGTGCATGTTTGTGTGGAAGTATGTGGTTGGTGGGAAACAAATCAACCTAATTTGAATTTAAAAGTGTGTGTGTGTGTGTGTGTGTGTGTGTGTGTGTGTGTGTGTGTGTGTGTGTGTGTGTGTGTGTGTGTGTGTGTGTGTGTGTGTGTGTGTGTGTGTGTGTGTGTGTGTGTGTGTGTGGCTGCTGGAACAAATTCACCTAATTTACATGTGGAGTTCTAGGCTGTCCATTGTCCCTAGTATCCCCCCGTTTTTAAAAACATTAACAATTACATACTAAAATGCAGGCCTCATTTCAGGTCATAATTATTTATTAAAAATCATCAGCTCCTTTATTTTTACTTCTTATGCATAAGGAAGCAAGGAGCTAAGTCTTTTATGGGGCAATAGTGATTGCTTGGCAGCCTTTTATAAAGGGTATCTCATACCAAAATATTCCAATAATATTTGTGCCATGAAAATTGTACCTGCTTTTATGGGGATTTTGTAGTCATTATAGTAGGAATTTTAAGGGGACAGAGATGCTTTCTGAGATTAAGCACTGACAGAAAGAGTGCCTTCACTAACTGATTGAAATCGTCTTCAGATCTCTTTGTGTATAAGCTAATTTAGTAGCAGAAATAGATAATAAGCCAGAAACAAGAATCAAACAAGTAAACATTCAATTTGAAAAGTAACACAGGTGAAAAATACAAAATTAGAAAATTAGGCTATGCCATGTCCTTTTCAGTAAACATAAAAATGTTTAAAAACATGTCAATTCCTTTACAGGAAGTCAAGTGTGTCCCTGTAGTTAGCTAGCCAGTGCTTATAGGTGGCTGTTCAGGATGCTTGAAAAGCTTATGTCATGGCTTGTTGGAAAACCTAGAGATCAGTTCTGTGGATGCTATGGTCACTTCCACCATCCATGGTCTCCTTCTTGCTGAGTATGGTTCTTATGCTGAAGATAGCGAAGTAGTTTCCCCTCCTCATTAGCAAAAAAAGGTTGTGGTTAATTTTCCTAAGTTGTAACACACAATGGAGCAGTCTGCATTGAGTCCTGGTTTTATGTTGGCATTTAAATGAATTTGCTATTCTAACTGTCTTTTTTTTCCCAGCAATCCATTTTTATTACCATCAAGTTCAGTTTTATCTATGTTAATGAAAATAATGTGTATTGAAGTTCTTATGCCCTAGATTATCTAGAGTATGTTTTGCAAGTGCATTCCTACTGACCTTGTGACGAATATCAGATAACTGCTGGGAAATTCTTAGATATACACACACACACACACACACACACACACACACACACACACACACATATATATATATATATATATATATATATATATTGACAATGTGAAATTTTATATATCCATATATTAAATAGCAGAAAATTTTTATAACAGGTTATCCTTATTCACAAAACATAGGTAATACACACCAACTACTGCATTGTTAATAGCATTTTACCGCATGTTCTTTTATGAATATGGATATCACACAAAAATATTCACGAAGTTTCAATATCTGATTGTTTTTTGTGTTTGTAAATGTTGCACTTTCAAATAAAAAATTTGTCGTTATTTATTTTGTTTGTTTACCTGAGTAAGAATACACTGATCACAGTTGACCATTTGCAAACATAGCTGAGGCTGAGAAAGTCTGACTGATCTGAAAATTGCTATATATAGATGTGAAATCCTTCTGTCCCCTTCTGAAGTATCTGTAAGTGCATTTCATTCTTGTTGCGTTTTCCAAATCTTTTATTATTCTATCCAAAAATGTGTTTTTTTAACTGTACGAAATAGGTAGGGACTGGTACTGTTTGTCCTTCTCATTCTAAGATTCATTTAATGAGTTAGAATTATATGAAACCTCTAATATTTGATAATTTCTCTTTTGAGAACAAAGCATTTTTTAGTATGCATATTTCTCCTATTAAATGGTCTGTTGCATTCCTTCATTCATTTCTAATACCCAAGTAGAGGAGCCATAGCAAGCAATTGCCATAAGGCACAGAAACCGTCCTGTAAAGCCTATGGATGAAAACACACTCACACACACACACACACACACACACACACACACACACACACACACACACACACACACACACACAAACAGTCCCCCCCACACACATACGTATATACACACACACACACACACACACACACACACACACACACACACACACACACACACACACACACACACACACACACTTGCATGAAAATTCACACAAACTCACATATGATCATATGTATATAGCTACATGAACATGCACACACAAACAAATGTTTTATAGATTCATAGGTAGGTACTAGGCTATCTGCCCGAAGGCATTTATAAGCCTAGCCAGAATGTGTTGGCTTTCGCCGCCCCTTTAGATTAGCTCCCTGTGCCTCTGTCCAGCAGAGCCACTGAAGTGATCCCCGGGGTAAACTTTCTGTTTCCCATCCACTCGTCAAGGTTTCTCTTGAAGAGTGTTAGCAAGGAGCTCTGCCTAATGTAGATTGGAATCTTGTTCCAAAGCATGGGAAGTCTCTGGGACAGGAATCTATCCCTCCAGCACTTCCTATTTATTGTTGTGGTGAGGTTTAGATCCCTAAAGCATGTGGCTTGAGGGGATATGGTTTTCTTTAGGTTGAGCATGTCCATCAATTCAGGGTTGGTCATGGCCTTGTATGTCAGGCAGAGATCACCTCTGAGTAGGTGGTATGCAACCGAGTTCAGCTAGAATTTCTTTACTCGAGCTGCATAGGGGATCTGTTTGAGGCCAGTGATCCTCTTGGTTAGGTATTTCTGTGGTCTTTCCAGCTGTTGCAGTTGTCTTGTAAGGTTCATCCCAAATGGGGCGTTGTACTCTATGATGGGTCTGATGAGTGATGAGTAGAGGGACACAATGACCTCTTTTGATCTGGATGCGAACCCTTTTGTGATTAGGTGGGCCACATAGAAGGATTTTCTAACCACTTTGGAAATATAATTATCAAAGGACAGATTACTATCTACTTGGGTCCCCAGATCACTTATTATGTCTTCCGTATTTAGGGGACTACCACCTATGTGGTAGATTGTGGGTACTATGTTTTTTTCAAAGGGGATGACTATGCATTTTTTGGCATTTAGCTTGAGGCCATGATTTTGACACCAGGTATCCGTCTCAGTGAGACCCTTTTGGAGGATGTCTATGTCAGCCGGAGAGTCAATTATAGCCTCTAGTTTGCAGTCGTCTGCAAAGTTGGTCAGCCATAGTCCTCCTGTGCTTGCCTGTACCTCTGAGAAGTATATGCCGAACAGGAGGGGTCCTAGGACTGAGCCCTGGAGAATGCCACTTGTAACCGGTTTAGAGTTGGACCTAGCTCCCGCAACTCTCACCATGTGGGTTCTGTCTGTGAGCCAGTTGGCAACCTATCTTGTGATGTAGGGGTTTATGTTCAGGCTGGTGAGCTTGTCTATAATACCAGAATAGGGAATGGTGTCAAAGGCCTTTGCGAGGTCTAGGTAGGCTGTTTGTACCACCTTTCCATCATCTATAGCCTTGGTAACTGTCTGAAAGAAGTCCACCAGGTTCAGGAGGCATGATCTGCCCTTAACAAAGCCGAACTGGGTAGGGTCCAGTGTTTGGAGGTTCCCAATGTCCCTGTTAATGAGTTCCATGATGATGCACTCCATAGCCTTGCAGACCAAGCTAGGCAGGCTTATAGGGAGATAGTTCCCGGGGTCTGTTGTGGCTCCACCTTTGTGGAGCAGAAAACATTTGCTGTGCGCCACTCTATGGGCATGTAGCCTGTGGAGAGGCTTAGTTTGAACAGTGTGTTTAGGTGAGGGGTTAGTTCATCCTTGAGCTCGTGTAGGATGCAGCCTGGGACACCATCCTGTCCCATTGATGCTCACTTTTGGCTTTGGAGAGGGCTGTTTTAACCTGAGTGTCTGTGATTTCAGGGGCACTATATTCTTCTGATATGGCTATGGGGCTTTTTGGGGGTGAGAGGGAGGTAAAGTTTGCACTGAAGCTGTCTGCTAGTATGTTGGCGATATCAGTCGGTTCAATGTATTTTGTGCCATTCTGCACTAACTTCGAGCAGATGTGAGCATTGCCAATTAGATTATTGACATAGCTAAAGAATGCCTTGTGGTTATCTTTGGAGTCCTTGGCAATTTTTCTTTCGATGCTCGCCTTAGATGATTTTATGAGGAATCGTAGTTTCTTGCTGATACTGATCATGGATGTCTTCCCTTCTTGGGATTTTACTCTTTTCTGTACTAGTTTCCTCCTTCTATTGTATAGCTTGTTTATGGCAGGGGTCCACCAGACTAGTTTCCTTTTCTTGGAGGAGTGAGTCTTGGTTTTGCTTGGGATAGCACGATCCATGCATTCTTGTAGGTGCCCGTAGAATGCATTAGTAAAGGATTTTGTAGCTTGGACAGCATTATCCTTTAGCATGGGGGCTTTGAAACTTTCCAACTCGGTCTTAAGTAACATGAAGTTTGCTTTTGAAAAGTTTTTCATGGTGGTTTCCTTGTCCGGGGGGGGGGGTGGATATCCAAAGTGATTTGTTTATGGTCAGATCTAACCAGCGAGGGGTTGAAAACCATTTCAACCTTCATATGGGACAGCAAAGCCTTCACATCCGCTTGACATAAATATGCCAACTCTTGGGACAGCAAAGCCTTCACATCCGCTTGACATAAATATGCCAACTCTGCAGTCATGCCATCTGAAAGAAGGAAAACATCTCCTATACAAACAAATCAAACAAATCAGTACAAGTCCAAAATAACGGTGCATGCAACAAACTGATCAATAAACCTGAGTCTATCCAGATCAGCACACACACACGCACGCACACACACGCACACACACACACACACACACACACACACACACACACACACACACACACACACACACACACACACACACACACACACACACACACGCACACACGCACACACGCACACGCACACACGCACACACACACACACTTGAATGCATACACACAAAATATATTCAATGCCCTAAGAGTTGATCATATGTGTGATAGGAATATTGTGAACCTGACCATAAACACACACTGCAGGTTCATCAGCAATATAGCCATTCAACATTTTGGTCTGCAGACTTATATACATCTTTGGCGTGTGGAGGTGTCTCTGCATATGGTGGGTAAGCTTTTCTCAGTGTTCGCTAGACACAGATTTCAATGAGTTGGTTCCAGTCACCTGGATGTTACTGAAAGTACTGTTGATGTGACAAGAATCTCAGTAATCATGGCTTGGTATCCTATGTCTTCAGTAGCTGCTTTTATAGGTTCATAGGATCATAGGTGTGTACTAGGCTAATGGCCCTGGGGTATTTACAAGCCTAGCCATAGGTTTACCCTGGCATAGTGCCACCTGACCTTAGTTCCCAGTGCATCTGTCAAGTATAGCCACTGGAGGTATCCCCGGGGTGAATTTTCTGTTTCCCATCCACTCATCAAGATTCCTCAGTAAGGTGCTCTGCTTGACATGTATGGGAAGTCTATTCCAGAGCATGGGCACTATCTGGGTTATGAACCTGTCCCTCCAGCTTGTTCTGTTGATTGTGGTAATGAGGTTGAGGTCTCTGAAGTGTGTGGTGCGGAGGGATTGGCATTTCTTTAGATGTAGCATTTATAACAGAGCTGGGTCAGACATGGATTTGTAAGTCAAGCAGATATCGCATCTAAGTAAGCGATATGAGACAGAGAATAGTTGGAGTTTTTTGAGTCTGTGCATACATTATATATTATATATTATTATATATTATATCTTATGGATATCTTCAGTATCTGGAGCTGAATTACCACTATCAAACTTATGAACGTGCATTTATTTTAAATGAATCTGCCTTTGTGCATTTTTGAAGTTATTCGTGTTTCATCAACTTTTGACTTTCATATGGTTGACACAGTGATGTTTTCATCAAGGCATTTTCTATGCAAAGTCAACATTCCTAGAAAAGACACATTAATTAAATATTTCTGTTTAAGTGCAATAGTTATAGCAAACTATCCTGAAGAATTTGCTTCTAAAAAAATTAATGTGTGCGTGTGTGCGTGTGTGTGTGTGTGTGTGTGTGCGTGTGTGTGTGTGTGTGTGTGTTTGTGTGTGTGTGTGTGTGTGTGTGTGTGTGTGTGTGTGTGTGTGTCTCTGTGTGTGTGTACGTGTGTGTGTGTATATATATATACACATGCATAGCCTGTGTGAGCCTGCCTCCCAACACTGCATCTCTCCAGTGAGCCAACTTAGTCCACATACTACTAGGTTGAGCTATGCTGCATATGATGAATGATATGATGCAACTTGCTGATAGAAATAATATGTACAATAATACATATTTTTGAACTATACCTAGACCAATGAGTTATGCTGACTATAGACAAACAATTCAGTTCACAGAGATTCATTGAACAGTACTGAAATAGTAAGTTGTTTATTATACAAAACTACTCCATTTTTCTGTTGCATTTGTGTTTTTATGGAACTTTTCTAGGCTACACTGAATGCGTAGAGCAGAATTATCGTATGTGGGAATCTGTATTTATCTCCTGCCCTTCAGTGGAGGATATATTACCTAACACAGTATTCATCTCCTTTCCACTTCTCTGCATGTCTTACAATATTACTGATGGCCAGCTAATGTAAACATTGTCCAGTACACACTTCTTGTTTGCTATAATGTGTGCAGTTTTTCTGTGTAACTAATCTCTACTACTCAGTTATTGCTTACATGTCTGTTTTGTTTGTTTAAAGTTTGTATTTTACCCAGACTTAGCTTCAAATTGGGCAGTTTTGATGAGTGTTCTACCCTAGAAGACAGATATAAGTACGTATATAAATAAACATCTCAGACATTGAATGATGACTGTTAAACCCTGGAATATGTATAAAGCTCATTAATATCAAACAAAACAGAGAATAGCATAATATTTATTCATCTGTTAATCAGATAGATGGACTAGCCTATCTTGGACTTTTTCATCAATCATATAATCAAAAAGGCAATGGTAAATACTTTGTATATGGAAAATTTTCAGCTACATAATAGAGTATATTTTTGATACACTGGCAGAAACAAAAATACCTGGCAGACACAGGGAGGGTGCACAAACATAACTCTGATGTTACGTGACAGCAGAAATTAATTCCACACAGTGGTGCACAATCAGAGGTAGAATGTTTAAATGCTGAACTACCACTGACACACACACACACACACACACACACACACACACACATATATATATATATATATATATATATATATATATATATATATATATATATATCACTTTCACAGTGATAATGTGAGGGGTACACTTTTTAAGCTTTCTTGATACAAATTTATCTCTTCCAGTCCATATTTAGAATGCTGAAGCCTTTAACTACATTCAAACCTGTCTTTTCAAGCATCTGCAGTACATCGGTATATACAGCAGCTACACCGCAGTGGCTTTTGCCTTCTGTCGCAGCAAACTGAGATTTGTTAAATCAAAGACTGATTTTTCATCAGTCTTAATCTGAATAAAAACGTGTTTTAAAACCATACTGAAAAATAAGTACAGAAAAAATGTTTTTTTACAGTATGTATATATTATGAAACTGCCTGTTACCAGTGTGATACAAAATGTATAAGTATGAAGTAATAAGGTGGATTTCCACGAATATGACATTGTATAATTGTTGAGACATTTATGAAACAAGCCTCTTACATGATTTTTTACATATGAGTACGTATTCATTCTTCATGCCATAGATTACTGCCTTCAGCAGTAGTGAGATAGTCATGTTTTATTTACATGAACTTATTTGCATACGCTTTTATTTTTGTGCTTAGGCTGTTGATACAAATTGGATGATATATGAAATAAATGAAAATAAAAGAGCAATATAGTACTGAGAGCTTGAAGATTTCTTAAGGAATTTAAAAAACTTGTAAAAGTATAGATTTCTGACTTTATTGCAATGTTCAATGGTGCTCTGTAACATGTTAGTGGCTAAAGAATAAAGCACTGAGGTAAATGGAAAAATGATAATGTGACTTTCATTAATGATAAGATATTTCAGTTTAGATTTTGCAGGGATTAACATTAGGTCATTACTTTCCTTTGTTTATGAGTAGCCTTACTGGGCTGCATTTGATATCTGTTCTCTGATGTGTGTCAGTTTGATTTGATGGCATTCATGCCATGAACTGATTCCAGATGTTTGTGTTGAAGAAAGCCACTCCTGCTGTTTTGAAAGACTGCATTTACATTTTAACATCTGTGCTAGCATAAAGCATTTAATCTAACTCTTGCTTATTTGTGATTTCTTCAGCAGAAGGCCAGTTTTTCAGTGCTTGATTTGCTATGCAGTGATACACCAGCTAAAGTAATGTGAACAATTCTGAACGTCTGTTTCTTCATAAATACTCCTTTCTACCAAGATCATCACATACAGGGTATATTTTTCTTTTTCAAACTTAGAACAATGTCAGAGATTAACAGTTATAAGGGGAATGCTTATTTTTATTTGCCCACAATATTTTTCAAACCACTTTCTGGGATTTCAGATCATGGGTCATTGTTCACTGAATTGCCCTTCAACAAAACTAAACAATTATCTAATTGTTTTTAAGAGCTTTCACTAAACATTTGTTAGGGAAGCATTACAACATGCATTTCCTTTGAAAATGAAAAGAAAAACAAACACATGACAACAGATATATTCCTGGCTACATGTGTAACTTCAAAGAGGGTCTCTCAGTTTGCTTTGCCAACAGCAGTCCATCTGGCTCCCATGTCTGATATATGTATTCCGCTGTAGTCAGCTGCAAATGCAAACTATTGAAATGTCAGTTTCAATTTGTTAAAAAAAATAGCTTAAAGGAATTCAGAATAACTGCATGTACAACACATGTTCCTCAGAATGCAGTAAAAAGTATCAAGGTTTTGTAAAAATGCATCTTGAATATTACATCACTGCTGTAGTAGGATAAGCTATTGTGGTCCTATCCTGCTGCCAATCTGCCAGCTTTTCAAAGCTTAAGGGCACCCTACATTTCCTTTAGCTGTTAGGAGCTTGAGCAGAACTGTATAAGAAAAAAAAAAAAGATTCTTGGCAGAGTTTTAACACATGACTTTCATCACATAATTGCTGCATATTCATAATGGAGTGTATTTTAGAGCTTTGTTATTTCTGAAGATGTCTTGTTGTTTGTGGTGAGAGAGATGAAAGGTTCCAATAAAGTGATTACTTTGGTGAGGACACAGTGTGTTTTTTTTCTGTTAATAAAAAGACAGAGGGCCAAAACTTTCAGAGCTTTCATGCCACCAAATTGCACTCATTCAGCTGACTTTGTGAACTGTTGATCAGCTAGCAATCCTTCAAGGGTAGGCAGACAATCTTACATTGGGGTAAACTTCATCTCACATTGGGGTAAACCTTATACAATATTATTTGCCTGAGGAAGACTGAGATTTTTATATTGTCCTCTGTTCAAGGAAGTTCTGTTTGGCCATTCTGCTGCTGAGGTCCTTACTAGATCTGACAAAAGGGGAATGCTGTTTAAAGAAGTCTCCTCTTTCCCCACCTTCAAAGCTCAACTCAAAAGACATAGTAAAAGACACTGTCATTTAATCTTCTTCTTCTTTCGGCTGTTCCCATTAGGGGTCACCACAGCAGATCATCCGTTTTCATTTCTTCCTGTCCTCTGCACCTTGCTCTCTCACACCAACCATCTGCAGGTCCTCATCCTAAAACCTTATCTTAGGCATTCCTGTTTTCCTCTTACCTGGCAGCTCCATCCTTAGCATTCTTTTCCTGCTATACCCAGCATCCCTCCTCAGCACATGTCCAAACCAATGCAATCTCACATCCATGGCTATGTCTCCAAGCCATCCAATCTAAGCTGACCCTCTAATATACTGATTCCTAATCTTGTCCATCCTCATCACACCCAGTGCAAATCTTAACATCTTTAACTCTGCCACCTCCAGCTCTGACTCCTACATTTTTGTCAATGCCAGCATCTCCAACCCATATAACATAGCTGGTCTCACTACTCTTTTGTAGACCTTACCTTTCACTCTTACTGGTGCCCGTCTGTCACAAATCACTCCTGAGACTCTTCTCCACCAACTCCATCATGCCTGCACTCTCTTCTTCACCTCTCTTCCACACTCACCATTACTTTGAACTGTTGATCCCAAATATTTAAACTCATCCACCTTTGTCAACTCTGCTCCCTGCATCCTCACCATTCCTCTATCCTCCCTCTCATTCACACACACATATTCTGTCTTAGTCCTGCTGACCTTCATTCTTCTCCTCTATAGAGCATATCTCCACCTCTTCAGGGTCTCCTCAACCTTTTCCCTACTCTCACTACAGATCACAATGTCATCCACAAACATTATAGTCCATGGAGACTCCTGTATGATCTCGTCTGTCAACCTGCCCATCACCATTGCAAATAAGAAAGGGCTCAGAGCTGATACTTGATGCAATCCCACCTCCACCTTAAATGCATCCATCAATCCTACCGCAGACATCACCACTGTCACACTACCCTCATACATATCATGTACCACTCTTACATACTTGTCTGCTTGTCCTGACTTCCTCATAGAATACCACCACTCCTCTCTAAGTCCACAAAGACACAATGCAACTCCTTCTGACCTTCTCTATACTTCTCCATCAACAACCATAGACCAGCATCTGTAGTGCTCATTCCTGGCACAAAACCATACTGTTGCTCAATAATCATCACCTCCCTTCTTACCCTACCTTCCACTATTCTTTCCAATAACTTCATGTTATGACTGATCAGTTTTATTCCTCTGTAGTTACTACAGCTCTGCACATTACTCTTATTCTTAAAAATTGGTACCAAAACACTTCTTTTCCACTCCTCAGGCATCCTCTCACCTTCCAAGATTTCATTAAACAATCTGGTTAAAAACTCTACTGCCATCTCTACTAAACACCTCCATGCTTCCACAGGTATGTCTTCTGAACCAACAGCCTTTCCTTTTTTCATCCTCTTCATAGCTGTCCTTACTTCCTCCTAACCCATTGCACTTCCTGATTCATTATCCCCACATCATTTAACCTTCTCTCTCTGATTCTCTTCATTCATCAGCCCCTCAAAGTACTCCCGCCGTCTGCTCAATGCACTCTCCTCACTTGTGACTACATTTCCTAAATTATCCTTTATCACTCTGACCTGCTGCACAGCTTTGCCAGCATTGTCCCTTTTTATTATTATTTTTTTAACTTTTATTAAATGGCATAAGCTTTAGAACTTTTATTAAGTGGCATAGGTGTATTAATTTATTAATGTTTTAAAGGATGAATGGTGTAATACAGCTTTAAAATTTTACAGGTGGATTTAGCGCAGGAAAGATAACAATGGCAGTACTTTGATCCCTAACAGATGGCCATTTCATTAATTTACAGAAGGGTTTTCTTAAAGGAGCAATAAGCAATTTTTGTCTTAAGGCATTTGACTTAATAAAATTCAAAGAGCTCAAAACTACCTTACACTGCAAATGGTTTAGCCCTGAAGTTATAGGCTGGTCACCCAATTACCTTCATCACAGAACTTTTATCAGGTAAATTGGAACATAACTCGTATCCTTAACACATTTACACCACAATATTTTTCAAGAATAAATCTTAGAACCATTACTTTCCATATGATATGCCAAGCATAAAATTCATCCTACCAGCAGATGATATTTTCATTTATAGACAATGCTCTTCTCAAAGCAGACTGATTCAATCAATATAAATGCTAATACAGAAATAGAAATTATGAGTCCTTGACAAGTATATGGTTAATGTATCACCTCACAAAAGTAAAATAACGAATGTCATCAGCATTTATAAGTAAACAAGTGCAGGGGGAAAGGCATTTTTCAGGGGAGATCCCCCACGGTAATTCTATTGTTGTGGGCTGCATATAAAGTCAATTTGTCCTTTCAGAAAAAAGACATCCTTTCTCACACTAGTCAACACACAAATGAGTATTGATCAATTGTGCTTCAAAAACAAGCCTGAATCTGAGAAAAATAGGTTATTTTAAGCAGCTAAATATCAAAACCATGACATTTGTAAGAAGATTTCCAAAATTCATTCTACCATGCTGAATTATAAATGACTCACTGAGGCAAAAATCTAAAACTAAGTCATAATTTAAATACTTGTGGATACAGCAAGAGCAGTAACTCTTATTTTATGAAAAATCCATATGAAAAAAATCAATAAAAACATTTGCTAATCAATAGAATCCCTCAATTTCTATGTTCTGCATTCAGTTGTACCATAGGAAAAGGGACGATGCTATTCCTTCATGAATATATATTTTCATTTATTGCGACAACTTCTCAAAAATCTCTCGTGTACAAAGCAGTGCATTTAGAATTTGCAGATCTGTTTCTTTAACATCCATTAGAGTGCATCCATATTCCATCCCTCATTTCCTAAATTTCATTCAATAGTTACATAAAATAATTAATGTGCTCCCTAGAGCCATTAATGTTATAAGAAGAAACATAAACAAATTAAATTATGCAAGAATGAGTTTTATTTTGGCAAAAATGTGAAGTCCATTCCTTGTTTTTTTTGGGAGTTGGACTGGCCCCACAAAATCAGTCATTTCCGTAAAAAATGTCCCACATTGATATCTGTAATGGTGGCAGGCCTCATTTATAATACAGACAGACACACACACACACACACACACACACAGATATATATATATATATATATATATATATATATATATATATATATATATATGACTACTCACCACTTCTATACATTTACAGAGTATGACAACTCTGTATTCATGAACATCTACACATACACGGACACACACACACACACACACACACACACACACACACACACACACACACACACACACACACACACACACACACACACACACACACACACACACACACACACACACACACACACACATTCCTCCTAACAATCACTTAAACTCTAACTGTAGCTTCTCTTTACAACCCATCTCTACCTCTACCATCTTCAAACTACTTCTCAAACTCAAACCATGTACTCCCTCTGCTGACAAGCTCCTCCCCTATTCTTACAAAAGCAGCCAAAGTAATTGCACCAATTTCTATACTCATAAATAGAACCATCCAAGAAGGAACCATCCCTCCTATCTGGAAAATTTCTCATATTATCCCACTACATAAAGGTGGTAACTCTATTGATTATTCCAACTTTAGACCTATTGCTCTTCTCTCTCCATTAGCAAAAATAATGGAGAAATGTATACATCAGCAACTGGTACAGTACCTATCTATTCACAATATTTTAGCTCACTGTCAGCATGGCTTTAGACCCCACCATAGCACCACCACTGCCCTCCTTTCCTTTGCAGACACCATTAACAGCAATCGCAACAAGAACCTACTCTCTTCTGCCCTTTTCATTGACCTCTCTAAAGCTTTTGACATGGTCAACCACTCTTCTCTAATTAGCATTCTCAACTCCCTCTCATTTGACAGCCTTGCCATCAACTGGTTTACATCATACCTCAGTAACAGACAACAAGCCGTTCTTTGGGAAAACCATATCTCCTCCTTACTTCCCATTGCAATAGGTGTCCCTCAAGGCTCTATCCTTGGCCCTCTCCTGTTCTCCCTCTACATTAATGATCTCCACTCTGTAATTCCTCAAGCTACCTGCATTCAATATGCAGACGACTCGACTATTATTTGTTCAGCATCCACCTCTTCTGATCTAACCACTCTAACTCAAACTAAATTCAACACTGTAGAAACATGGTTTACTAGACGGTATCTACTTCTCAATGCCAAAAAAAACAAACTTCTCCTCTTCACCCCCACCACTGTGCCTCTCCACTTAACTTCTCTATCTATTCAAATAACAAAACTATCATCTCTCCTGACTCCACAACAAAACTACTTGGTGTTACCATTGATAACAATCTCTCTTTTGACCAACACATCAACAACACCATCAAAACTGTTAACAGAAAATTGGATCTTTATACCGTATAAAACCATTTCTTACCCAATCAACTAGGGCTACTATTGCTCACTCCCATCTTATATCAACTCTTTTCTATGCCTCCTATCTTCACCAACCTTAAAAACTAACCTAAACAAACTAGCAACTTGCTATAATAACATTGCCGCTTAGCCACTGGTAACCCTTTTAGAACACATCACTGCCTCAATTTGAAACAGTTAGGCTGGCTGGAACTACAAAACTATATTAATATTTCACAACTTACAATTGCCCACAAATTACTGTACCAACCTAGCAACACCCCTATACTTTCACAACTTCTACTCCATTATAACAATCTCACCTCTCTTCGTTCCTCCTGTAAACTGATGACCAAACCCATAAAGGCCCACAACTTAGCTGGTGACTCTCTTTTCACCAATACTGTAGGCAGAGTATGGAATTTGCTGCCTACAGAGTTAACACTAATCTCATCCCTACCCCTCTTCAAACAACAAATCAAACTACATTTCCAAAACCACTGTCTCTGTTCTTGTAATACTCCAGGCTAACTTCCCTCTCCTTACTCTCTCCTTACCTTTTACCCTTCATTCTGCCTCAAATCAAACTTCTACCCTGCTTCCTTCCCAGCTGTCCTCTTATGCTCTGACCTACATCTACTATCTCTCCCACCTCATCTTGACTGTCTTTTTTCTTCTCCTCTCTTTCTTATGACTCTGGCCTTGTGCCTTATCTTTTCTTTCCTTCATACTCCTTCCATTTCCCTTCCCTTCGAGCTATTACTGTAATCTGCTTGGCTGATGCCTTACTGCATTACCTTTTGCTTTAGGTAACCTTGCTTTGTAGTCGACAGAACATTGTGTATGAGTTTAAATTGTTGAGTTCCTTTAATGTATGCTGATTTTTGACTACAAGTTGATTTAAATGTATATTTTATGTGTAAGTCTTTATTAACAATTTGTCTATCTGTATTGCTAATGTTATGTGTGGAGCTTTTCTCCCCGGGCCTCTACTGAAAATGGACATATATCCAGCTGGACTAGCCCGGTCAACAAATGTAAAATAAAATAAAAAATAAAATAAAATATATACACACACACACACACACATATATATATATATATATATATATATATATATATATATATATATATGTATGACAACTCACCACTTCTATACATTTACCGAGTATGACAACTCTGTATTCATGAACATCTACACACACACACACACACACACACACACACACACACACACACACACACACACACACACACACACATATATATATATATATATATATATATATGTATGTATAACTACTCACCACTTCTATACATTTACAGAGTATGACTACTCTGTATTTGTGAACATTTACATCTATATATATATATATATATATATATATATATATATATAAATATATATATATATATATATATACATATATATATATATATATAGATATATATATAGATATATATATATATATATATATATATATATATATATATATATAGATATAGATATATATATAGATATATAGATATATATATATATATATATATATATATATATATATATATATATATATATATAAATATATATATATATATATATATATATATATAGTACTCAGCACTCCTGGTCATTTAAGGAGTATGAAGGGTCTATTTTAGAACACCGAACATTCAAAATATCGAGTGTTCTAATATCAAATTCTATGAATCAAAAATTTAAAACATCGAGCATTCAGAACAGTGAATTTTTTCCTATCGAAAAAATTTGCTGTAACAAAACACATACACACAACACAAGCACATCAAACAAACAGCAATCCACACACATACACCTAAACTCTAACACCTAACCCTACACTAAACTATACATACACCGCTAACTATCTACTTACCTTAACCCAAACCCTAACCCTAAGGTCCATCACTATTACACAGTCACCTCACCCATGCCCTAACCCTAACTCACCTACCCCGCCCTAACCCTCACGTCTACACAATCATACACTTACCTGACCCACGCCCTAACCCTAACTCACCTAACCCACCCTAACCCTCACGTCCACACAATCGCACACTTACCTGAATCCGGCTCTTACCTTTCCACCACAGCACTGAAAATACCGAAGCAACAGAAATGGACAACCAAATTCTTTCCCTAGGAAAAAATTTGGTTTTCTGTTTCTTCTATATTTTCAGCATTCACCTAAAATGGGTCGATATTAGAACACTCTAAATTTTGAACGTTCAGTGTTCTAATATAGACCCTGAGTGCTCAGCACTCATGATCATTTATGTATACATGAAAACTCACCACTTCTTATCATTTACAGAGTATGAATTCTCACCATTCATGAACATTTACATATATATAAGTACTTACCTCTCATGAATATTTACAGACAATGAGTACTCACCGCAAACATTTACACATATATATGAATGCTCATCACTTATGAATATTTACAGAATATGAGCACTCAACACCCTTAACAGTTACATGAATCTTACTCTAGAAACAGCTAATTACATTGACAATTAACAGCAAACTGACTATGAAAAGTGAATGGGTATAATTGCTATTTTTTTACTCTTCATGAAATAAATCTAATAATTCAGGAAAAGAAGTAGACAAACTAACTCCATAAGTGAAATAAAATTCCAAAATTTATATCATGTGTTCTTGGAACAACCTACAGATGTTTTGAATTCAAGCTCTCTCTTGCAAATAAGAGACTTACTGCTGTCACTTTCAAATGTCATATGATCTAGAGATAAACTGCTAGCCCTTAGAATAAAGAACACACTTGGGAGTATGATGAATCTATGCTGATGCTATTTGTTATTGCTATGCTAATAACACTGACTTCTTGTAGGTTGCACTTTTTATAAAATTAAATTACCATGCACATTTAAAATCCTGGAAACTGTAACTGCTATGCATTTTACTTTATCAGAAGAAGCTGAATCTATTTCTTTATTAAAGTATCTCTTTCTACCTGAAATATTAGCTTGGCAACTACCAGAATAAGAGGGAGTGCTGAGTTTACCCCTTAATCGGTAATAGCAACATGTGCCTATGGCAACCTTCTTTGATTATAGAGTGATTTGCCTCAATAGCTATTCCTGCAGTTATACTGTATCAGATCTAAATGAAGGTGATTTTAATCCTCCTAGAGGTAAGTGATCTTATTATTAAACAAAATACAATGAGTAATACTATTAAGATCATTCTACATAATGTGCATGACAATTATCAGACTAGCTAGTTAATGAGAATCAGGTTGACTCTGTATTCAAGGGTTAAGTCAACTAAAGCATGGGAATATTGGAACAGTGCAGTTTATCACAATATTACTGAAAAGAAGATTTTTCTGACTGTTTACCTCTATTATAGTTTGCCAGGTTTAAGTATGCAAAATCTATGCTTACTAGAAAGTAAAAAAAAAAAAGTGGAAGAAACTTCTTTGTTTAGAAGTTTTATAATTTCTTTCAATTTCTGTATGTCTAGTTAATCTCTATATATTAAAAAGCAAAACAAAAAAATCAGAAAACAGTAGTAGAAGTAGTGAACTTAAAACGTCCTAAATCAAAAAATAAGAACTTATTTTGAAATATTATTAAAATTATATAGAATTATTAACTCTATTATGTATTCAGCAGTGATACAAGCAGGGTATACAGTCTGTTTCTCATCAAACATCCTTTATTAAGCTTAATAGAAAGTAAAAGGCACAAGACTGATAAAATAAAGTGTTATTGGGTCATCCCCAAAGAAACATGAATGCCATCAGTAAAAGTTGTAAACAATCTCACAGTAAGCCATGCCATTAAGTGAAAAGGGCACATTAACAGGAACAGTGGCTTTTTAAAAGTGTCATGTTATGCTTTCCATAGTACCATATACGATATCAAATTGTTCAGTATTTGATGCAATGAAGTGATATATTTACAATTAATTGTATTGATAAGGATAGCCCCCTAAACATTTTCTTGAATCTGAAACTCCCAACATGAACTTACAAAGACTGAATCCATAATGCCTCAATATATATACATTAGCGTATAAGCTACTGTTTTTTTCTTCCAGAATGCAACAACAGAAGGTCCTTATATCTTAGCAATATAAGTTGTCAGCTATGTCATATAGGTGAGATACCCAACACTGTAATTAACACTTGCAATGTTTTATTAGTGAAACCATTATGAAAGTAATTAGCCTTTCCTTTAAAGAAACTAGTGTATTTACTTACCCAGAATACTTTGCTGATCTAGGTAAATCATTACCAATACCTTAGTTGACATCATACTGTAGGTGTGCTCATAAGAAAGAATTCAGTTGAAAGTAAAACAAGCACATGAAAAAAAGATGTCATAATAATGGCTTTATTTTTCAAACCACTTGTAGCATTAACATAAAGATTCTGCCTAGAAATGAAATTGACTCAGTCCAATTCTAAAACTACTGCATACCGTAAGTAGCTTGGAAATGGACAAAGTTCTTTAAGAATTGGATAGGTTTAGAGGTGATAATGTACAGGTGTGGCACAGTAGTGCCATAATTAGCATTGTCACCTCATAGCAAGAGGTTTTCTGGTTCGATTCTTGGCTGGGATGCTTTCTGTGTGGAGTCTGCATATCCTGACTGTGTTTGTGTTTGGTTTCCTGTGGGTGCTCCAGTTTCCTCCCACATTCCCAAGACATGCTATAGGTGGATTGGACATTCTACATTGGCCCTAGGTATGAGTGTGTGTGTGTGTGTGTGTGTGTGTGTGTGTGTGTGTGTGTGTGTGTGTGTGTGTGTGTGTGTGTGCCTTCTAAAGAAAGTTGGGCACCGGGCTGGCAACTCAACCCTGTAAAATTCTACTGCCACTCGTTCTGCAGACCTATATTCCACTGTGGTGACCCCTAACGGGAGTAGCCAAAAAGAAGAGAAAGAGGTGATAATGCACAAAATATGGCAGTTAATCTCAAGAAGTGAATATCATCTTTTTTGTCTCAAGATATGTTTCTAAGAAATATATATTGCACTTCAAATCTTTTCCACAACACACATCAGTTGCAATATATATATTTATTTATCACTGTCATTAAGCAATTTTTATGCAATAATGGCATGAGTGCTGAAGCTCTTCATATGATTTTTCTAACAAGGTCAAATAATTTCCATCAAAATTCAAGACCTCCCCAGAAATACTATTACAATGAATTTTTTTCTTAAATCTGGTTTTCTATAGTTCTTTTACAACATTCAGCTAAGTCTACATATTTAGACAAATGTGAACCAGCCTGCTTTCTTTTTAAAGTGATTCCTTAATAAATGCTGACTCTCATCTGATGTGCCTTGACTCTACTTAAAAAATGAAAACAAATGCTGCTGATTATGGTATTATCATTTAACCTTGTTTGTTGCAATCTCTACATCGGTAGGGGTGCTCATTGGTCTATAATTATCTCTTAGTTTTGCCAAGAACATAATTAAAATATGTATTTTTGTGAGATGACTTATTATGCAACTCATTAGACACAGCAGATTTAATCAAATGTTGTACTTTTTATAAAATGAATTTAGTTATGTAGTCTCATTACAGAGATGCTCAGTACCTTGTATCGTTTTGCCCTTTCTTGTTATGACTAAATGGAAAGAATAATGTTGGATTATACCTCTACAGGATGTTTCTAGAAAACATGTATATCTTAGTATATATGTTTAAAAGCCCTTAGCACTTTAATTCAGGGTAGAATATTTACTTTAAGCAGTGGAATAGATTCTTTTTTGAGTTGCAGTAAAACTGATATTTAATAGTTACAGTACATTTATTATTAAATAAGTGTCGAACACAAATTCTTCTTTTTGAGCAAAGTTAGATAATAGCTGCATACTAGAGAATATGTTATTTTAAAGTCTTAATTTCCCTATGATTGTAAACTGCCTTTCAGAAATGATGACTCTGGTAGAAGCCTCCATCTCACTTTGCACATTTTAACAGTTGCTACTAAATGCTTTAAAACTTTTTGATAATTTGGGTAATGACTTTAATCTGCAAAACACACATGGTCTGAATTTTGACTTTATTAGTTGCACTTGCACATTTCACAATATGCTCTTTAATGTAGCTGCTTTTCTTAATATGTTTTTTCTTCATTTCTTTCTTTCTTTCTTTAGCTCTTACCAAGACACAATATCTACTGAGGGTTTTAAACTTATATGGAATAATTTTATATAGTTAAGTGGGAATTTGTATTCAGGATTATAAGGAAATGAAAGGAAGTTATTGATTCCTTAGTGTTTTGATTTTTTTTTAATACTTTGTTGATCAGGTTAGTTCCAGTAAGGCTAGTAGCCAATTTTCGGGGAAGACCTGAAACAATAATACTAGGGGAAATTTGACCAAGACATTGGGAAAAATCTCTTATTCTTTTCTATTGGTGTCATTAGATCTTTTACATCTATGTGAGCTACCATCAGCTAAGCACACAGGGCCCTGGTTTAACATCTCATCTGAAGGACAACACACTCAGGGGTGCAGCATCTTTTCACCCTTAAGCTGTACTGCAGGGTCAGAGATACCTTTACTTGGGGTCTATATCAGAAGACCGAATGGAAATAACAGCAAACGGCAAAACATCGAAAAGACCAGTCCACGAACTTACTGTTGTAGTGGGCTGTGCCCCCACAACCCTCTCTAACTATATATACCAACTCTGAGATGGCACTCCAGTGAGAAAAGGGCAAATATTCCAATCTTCACTGTACCGCGATCTCACAAACAGCACTTTGAGGTCCTGTCTTTTCAATGTTTTGCCGTTCACTGTTATTTCCATTCGGTCTTCTGATATAGACCCCTTTACTTGGTGTGTATATAAAAATACAACCTTCTGCATGAAAGGCAAGTGAGTTCACTGCTGCACTACTGACACAGTGGTTTAGGCCAGCATTTTTATCCACAGCTTTCTAATGTATATATGTAAAAAGGTGCTTGTAGAAACATATCAAAGTGTCCTCAGTCAAAGTGTGTAAGCATGCTGGCATGTATAAGAAGATTCCTAGCAATGACTGAGTGGAAGGGGCACTGATATGAGTTTTGGCTCTACATGCTGAAATGTCCAAACATGAATCATCTGCTCAGTAGCATTGTGGCATACAAGGTAGAGGTGATTGTCAGAACAAACAAAATCAACGTTGATGTGTTCAGAGATGTTTGTGTGCCTAACTGTGAGACAGTAAAAATAAAGTTGAAGTCATATACTGTTGCATAAAACATGACCACACTAAGATTACCTTTTTCACATGCTTTCTATAGCAGACTTCGTATGTATATAAACACTTGTTAAATTGAAAGTGTAACTGAACTTACTGACTAGTATGCACAAATGTTACTGGTTACCAAAAAGAATGGTGATATGAGTTATGTATCAATTTAAAAGAGTTAAATAATGCACTTATGAAGAAAAGGGCCATGTTATAACCCTTGAGAATATTACACATAAGGTGGTTAGTGTCAGAGGGTTCTCTACATCACATGCTTCACATGGGTGTTGGCAGATTCCCATAGACATATGTTGTCAAAAACTAATAAGTTTTAATACTCCAAGTGGAAAGTTTTATTCCAAAAGACTACCATTTGGTATAACTTTACCACAGGAGGTATCTCAATGTGAACGGAACAATCTTTGAAAGGCCTTCCAGGTGTTGTTGTCATTGTCATCGATGATGTGCTAATGTGTGGTACTCATACAGAGTCACATAAGAGAGGGTTGCTGGCAGTGGTCCAAACTGATGAAGTGAAACTGAAGCAAATGCAGGTTCTGTAAGTCTGAAATCCAGTATTTCAGCATACAGTATATGTGCTGATGGAATCACACCAGATTCACAAAGGGACATTTTCATGGTAGACCTAAAGGCTCCAACCTTTCTAACTGATCTTTGACAGGCCCAAGGCATAATATATTTATTGGGCAAGTCTGTATTAGATCTGTACATAATATTATATCTGCTGATAAACTTAGAAACCCAAGCCTTCAGCAATGTTAAATGAATGCTGATGTCTGACCCAGTGCTCACTTATTTTCACATGACCAAACCCACAGTTTTGAGTGCTTATGCCACTAATTATGGTCTGGATGCGGCTTTACTACAGCTGGATAAGGTGTATGTCTAAAAACCTATTGACTTTTGCTCCAAAATTCTAACTGGTACATAACAAAACTACTCACTAGCAGAAAAAGAGTTTCTTACCAGTGTGGGTGCATGTGAAAAAGTTCTCAAGGGGCCACAAAGCTTCCATCTTCAGACAGGCTGCAAACACTAATTCTACTGAATAATTCCTATGTTTGGACAAAGTGTTACCATGGTACCAGATACTGCTTATGAGAATGAGACATTTCCATGCCAGGGCAATCCATGTAAGTGGAGAGCAACTGATTGTGGCTGACTTCTTCTCAAGAAACCCAGCTCCTGACCATACACAATGCATATCTGCAGAATATCTTATCAAATGAATTATTAACTCTTAAAATACTTGACAGATTAAAACAAGCTACCAGACAGTACAAAGAGCTACAGATTATCATTAAATATGTAACAGATGGATGGCCTAACTGTCAGGTATGGTCAAGCCATCTAATTTACAAATAATATACTGTCAGAGCACAATTGTCTGAACACAATAATCTGTGCCAACACTGAATAGTTTTTGCTTTGTCCACAACTTGCCAAAATGCTTAAAATGATAAATAAATGACATCAATGCCAGACTAGGTGTCATAACAGAGCCAAAAACTTAGTGTGATGGTCCAGTATCAACATGAATATTTCAAAGCTTGTATTGACATGAGAGTTTTGCATAATACATAACCCATCCTGTAGGTGACAACCATTGCTATGAACTACTAGATCCATGGCATAGAATAGCTGCAGATCTGTGAGAGTTCAATGGACAGAGTAACCTCATCACAGTGGAAGGTTACCCATGAAGTATCGGAATTCTACATTTACAAACCATGACTGACCAACAGATTATTGGCAAGTTTGAAACAATGTTTACAGGATACAGCATACTGATAAAATTATTTAATTATTTATTAATATATATTGGCATTTATTTACCAGGTTAGTCTGACTGGGCCTAAAAATATACTTTTTCAGTGGTGGTCCAGGGAAAAAAGCTCCAGTACAATATACATTTT
This sequence comes from Protopterus annectens, assembly GCF_019279795.1. NCBI lineage: Eukaryota > Metazoa > Chordata > Ceratodontiformes > Protopteridae > Protopterus > Protopterus annectens. The sequence goes on from NC_056735.1 coordinate 1,025,107,727, forward strand.
CAGTGGTGGTTTAGGGAGAACAGCTCCAGTACAAAAATACAATTACGACCCTCAGAGCTCAAGCAATTTGCTGAGGATTATCACTTCAAACATACTTAATGCATCAAGTCCTTGCTATCCAAAGTCGAGTGGAGCTACTGAAAGAATAGTGCAAGCTACCTGAAAGATTCTTCACCATCCTAATCCTCACAAATCCTTATGTCTTAACATGCTAATGGAGTAAGCTTCACACAGTTAATGGTTGGTGGCAGACAAATCAGAGCTACTATACTTATGTTGGAATTGAAACTGGTCAGGAAACTATTCCTTAAAATCTGTCAAAAAACTCACCAAAAGATACTTACAAAAACTTCTGTGGCAGGCAAATTCCACCAAACCCTAAAGATCATTGAACCAGACTGACCGGTGCACCTAAAATTGGAGAGGAAGAAAAATGGAAAACAAATGGTGTTACAGTACAAAAATTGAAAAAAAAACCTATGATTTTATAAGGTATAAACTGATTACAGTGTTATTGTGAGATTCAACCAGAGATGTATCCAGTCTATTCCTGAGGAGGCTCAGTCAGAAAGTTGGACATGTAAAAAACATGGGCAGGTGTTCAAGCTAAGGATGATGTTGTTAGCTAAATGAAGTATACAGATTCCATTAAATGTACTGCCACAGCCAGTGATCTGAAATACAATTGTAAGTTCCAAAGTCTAAGATGAATCATGAGACTAACAAGAATGCCTTCAGACCTGATCTGGCTGTGTTAAATGATACCCAGTCTTGGTCAACCAGAAACACTAGAAAATAAGTTTAAGCTTTTTGTTTAACTCTCTATCTTAAAAAACAAAAACAAGTATTAAAACAACTGAATTAAAAAGAAACTTGTTATAGTGCATGAACAACAAGCAACCACATTCACCATAAAAGTTTTGTTAACAACATTAAAAGCTTTCATTCCAAATCGTATTGAACTTCATCAGAACAAAAAATATTACTTTAAAATCTGTTTATAAAGCATACAATTTAAAAAATGTGATAAAATCAATTAATAATGTTAACAAATTAATTATCAATTAAGACTCATAATACTTTAAATTAGAATTTATAGAGTAGGTGTCATTTAGCCCTGGTAAATTAGTAGCATCCAGTCAAAGTTGCCATTTAAGTTCACATTTTTCCAGATGCTCAGCTATAATAAAACCTTGAGGGTCACTCATCATCTGCTCAATGATCATAACACCAAAATAATACTTCCAATACATTTCTATATGTTTGGACAATGCATTTGTAGCTTTGCCCTTACAAATATCAAATAGGTATTCATAAATACGGTCCTTCAATTTCCTGGAGTTTTTTTGCCCACATAAAATGCAAGACATAAATAACATTTGGCTAAATAAACAGCCTGTTTGGAATTACATGTAAAATGGCCATTAATTCTAAATGTTTTTCCCCTAATACAAAAACTGTCACTTAAAAAGATGTTCAAACATTGGAAGCAGCATGCACATTAAACATACAACTCTTATTCTCATTCCTTACCAACCTGTCCTTGTTGTGTTCTTAATAATTCTTGAGCAATCTATCTTTTTTAAAAAATAAACATGTTTTTTCACCCACTTTAACTAATAGGCTCATGTCAATTGTAAAAAGGGCCCAATTCTTATAAAGAACTTTCATGATACCCTTGTTATCAAATGCATATGTAGTAATAGACATTTTATTATCCCCATGTTTAAGTTTTGAACTGAGATAATTTGTAGAATTTATATTCACATTATTTTAACTCAATATAGGTAAATAAACCCCATTTTTCTCTTAGTAAAAACTTTGTTTCTAATTTCTGCCACAAAATTAGCTAGCTGGATAACCCATTTTATAAAACAAACCAACTAAGATGTCAAATTATTGGTGAAAGACCTCTTCATCAGAAATAATTCTAGCTAAACAGAGCAGATGTCCCTTGAATACTACCTTCTTTTGATACTTGGAGTAGGAACTACTGAAATGTAAAAAGAATTAGAAAAACTGGGTTTCATATGAATACTAAAACAATATCTCTGATTGTCAAAATCCTTTCTCAGTTCAATATCCAAATACACATGTTTTTCTTCACTGAAATTATGTGTACATTTAAAAAAAATAACTGTATTATTAATATATTCAATATATTTTTCTAACTTACCTAGGGTATAATCTAAAAATCTCATATATAATGACCAAGAATTTTTTAATCTTCTATTAAACACATATTGATATTCCCAATGGACCATTACAAAATTTGCAAAGATAGGTGCAGTGACTACTCCCATCACATCCCCAATTTCTTGTTTAAAAACTTGCTTCAAAAGAAACAAAATTGTTTTTCAAAGCAATTATCATTAACACCATAATTGCATTAATTTTTTCAGGATAGATCAGTATGCTCATAAATAAAACTCTTCAAACCACTGAATGACTATGCCATGTGGTATTACAGAATATAAATGCTGCACATCAATAGTTACAAAAATTGTATCAGTCTTAAACTGCACCTGATTCATCTTTCTTAAAAAGTTCCAAGAGTCTTTACAATCGTGTACTAAATTGTCTATGCCCACTTTTAATGTTTTAAACAATAATTTGGCTATATAAAACATCTTAGACCTGGTAGCATCAACAGTGGGCCTAAATTGTTGATTCTGTAGATACTTATGAGTTTAAGGAATTCCAGTTATACCAGCTAAAATGGTTTATCATTCCTCATATAGACAAACTCCTTTTTGTAATTTGGCCATGCATCAACATATCTTCCAATGGTATATCAATTCTAGAAAAAGCAATATTGATTTAATTAGGGGATACTTCTATGTATGAATAATCTATTAATAGGGTATTCATACATCCTGAATAATCTTCACTGCATAATGACCAGTTTGCCTCCCTTGTCTGGTTTCGGGACTCTGATGTACTTGTCACTACAAATTTATTTAAGCAACATCAAATCAAACCCAGACATATTATAAAATGTATCCATACTAGGTTGAACCAAGCTGTATCCAATACTGATTTCACAAATTCTTTCAAATATTTGCAAATAATGGTTGGGCTAATTCTCTGGTAAAAATAAATAACAACACTATCAGGCTTGGCAATGACTATACTGCATCTGTTATGACCAAAAGGAAAGCAAGTATTCCATTCATAAAAAACTTAAAAGAAGCTAAACATTAAACCTCAATTAATTTCTCCATCCAGAATTAGGATATTTTTACCAGAGGGTCAGAAAACTTTTAATTCTTTAGAAGATGCAGTGGACTTTTCTCAGAAAAATAATTTTTTTGAACAATCTGAAAAAATATGGCTTGGACTCTTGTCAGCAACCTGAAATGTCTAGTCTTTGAAGGACAAAAACAGTAAAAAAAAAAGAAAGAAAAGTAAAGTTGTTTTCATCTTCTATTTTACTTAAAATGCTTTCTCACATGTATTCAATTTTAAACAAACACAAGCCAGTCAGGAACTAAAGGTCTACAGTTGCACAAGTCCAAAAAATAATAATAATATATAACAACTTAGACCACCAAGGTAAAAAATATAAACTCTTTATTAGTAAAAGATTAGTGCTTTTGGGAAGACCCTTCATCAGACAAAAATCATTATACCAGACCAAGTTAAATAGATCCAAGTAACCAATCAACATTTAAAAACAATTAAAACAGTAATTAAGTAATAGGTCTGTGCCTACTCAGAACAGGCTTTAAAGGTACAATACCATTTAAGCCAGAGAGCCTATCCATCCCCAGTTCTATAATCCATTTTACCTCACATAATTTAGTAAAACTTTTTCTATCCCCTGCTCTAGGATTAGGCCTGATCAACTGTAAAACATGAAAAGAAAAATAATGCCCTTCATTCTCATTAATATGTTGAACTAGAGCATTATGTGTCTGTTTTAGCCTAATATCTGAAAGATGTTTAAAGATTCTATCCTTAAATTTACAATTAGTCTTTCCTACATAGAAAGACTTGCAATACATGCATATGGATAAATAAACAATATTTTTAGTGTCACAGCTGGCTATAAGGTTGGGACAGTATGCCTTGCCTGTAACTGGATGAGTAAAGGTCTGTTCCTTACATATTAAAGTGCATTTTCTGCACTTAGAACATGGGAATGTTTCATTTCTCTTACTACGAGGTGTTAAACCACTATCATTTCTAAAGGGATCCCTGTCACACATAATTTGTATTAAATTCTGTTTCTTCTTGTATACAAATCTCGGCTCTTCCCCTATCAAATTTCTCAACCCATCATCAGTTTTTAAAATCTTCCAATTTCTCCTAATTACTTCACATACTTGTTTATTATTACTCCCAAAAGTTAAATATAGGTTGACTTTACCTCTAAAGGCCAAGCCTTGCTGTTGTACACTACTCTGCATCTTGCCTATCTTTTTATTTTGGACCCCTTGAGTAGAAAACAAAGGTGCTCCCTTCATCTTTTTCTATTGAGATGCATTAAAAAATACATTGTTCTATCTCCCTATCTTTATAACCTCTGGATTTAAGTCTAGATGAAAACCTGTCCATTTCATTTTGAAACTCTGACTCTTCTGTATGCAACCTAGACAGTCTAAGTGCCTGTTCTTTAATTATATTATTGGTAATATACCTAGGATACATACTGTCCTTTGCTAACGTAACATTTTTCCAACATTCTTTTTGAAAAAGTCTTAAGCCCAGATGAATTATATTCCAAACCTACATCCAAAAAGTCTATATGTGTAGTAGAGTAATTCAACATAAACTTAAGTAAATCTGTGGATTATTCAAGATAATGTACAAACTCTTGCAGGGATCCCTCAGTACCTTTCCATAAAAGGAAAATGTCATCCACAAAACGACCACAAAAAATAATGGACTATTTCCACATATGCTCTCCCTTAATTAAAACATCATCCTCCCACTGGGCCAAAACTAAATTGGCATAGGAATTTTCACAGGACGTGCCCATGGCCACCCTGTGTTTCTGCCAATAATAACGTGGTACAAATATAAAAATGTTATTTTCCAAAACTAATTCTAATAAACAGACAATCTGAAAAATAACCTCACCACTAAAATAATTATTTAGTCCTAATATCTTTCTAACAGCCTGTAGCCCATAAGTATTAGGAATCATTGTAAATAAATTCCTGACATCCATCATAATCATTAAAACCTGTTCAGTACATACAGACGACTCTAAAAATGCAAATAACATAGTTAAAAAAATCAGCTGTATCACTAAGTATTCTTGGAACTTGAAGAATCACCTCTTTTAATTTTGATTCAACCCAAATTGAGCAGAATTCAGTAGCACAACCCCTTCCAGAAATGATGGATCGAAATGGAGGGTCACTCAGATCCTTACGCATTTTAGGCAATGCTTTAAAAACTGGAATAATAGGATGTGTAACATAAACAAAATCAAAAATAAAATCATCAATAAAATTGCTACTTTTAAAATCACTCAGCAAACAACAAATTCATTCCACAATTTTCCTAACCATAGAACAATTAATTTCAAAATAGGTACTGCCACTGTTTAACATGCCCACTATTTTATCCAGATAATAATTCTTATCCATGACGACAAATGCTCCTCCCTTGTTGGCTGGTCTTATTACCAAGGAGTCGTCATTCTTTAACATCTGTAAGGCCATCCTTTCACCATCAGTTAAATTGTAAAAGCCCTTGCCCTGCATACTTAAACCATCTCAAAAATCACTCTTGCAGGTCTTTAAAACATATCAATGGCCAGACACAGGACCGGCACAAAAGTGCTAGGCTTCCTCAGTTTGCTAGATTCAGTATTGGAAACATCAACAGAACCATACATTTTCCGTAGTTGCAAATTTCTAGCAAACAGCTTTAGTTCAAGTATAATGTCCATATAACCATTGCTAAAAGCTGGTATATAGTTAAGGCCTTTACTTAAAACCCATATTTGAGTACCAGATAATTGCACATTAGATAAATTAAATAAAACATTGTCAGTACCTGCTGTCATTATGAGGTCTTCTGCCTCTTCCTTTTTCTGCTGTCAAAACGTTGACGTGGATGGCCTGCCGGAACATCCCCTTTTTTCTCAATCTTTTTCCTTACCAGCAAAGGTAAAGATTGGAAAACCAACTGCAAGTAAAGGGATTTAGGTCTAGCACCCAAATCATGGCTAGCAGACGCCAAAGCATCTTCTGCTATCATAATACTGGCCAAATCATTTCCTGGATTAATCTCATTGGGACTCTCAATGCCTCTCACAGTTAACACATCCAATGGCGAATGTGGAGGTGCAGCCTTCTGCTGTAGAGTAGGAATAGTCCCTGATAGGTCGAAGGAGACTTCCTTGTTCATCAAGCCCTCCAGTTGCGGACTATCAACCTGTTGCCTTCTCAGATCCGTGTTAGTGGTACCATTAACAACTGTGCCTTTCGACCATGCAAAAATATTCCTGTTGTTAAAATCATTGAAGTCCCTATTCAACTTTTGAGTTTTAATTTGCTGCAGTTTGGAATCATAAGTGCTTATAGCGCAATACAGAGTCTCCAATCTCAATAGGTAGCATTCTTTGGGTAAAGATCATTCTAATTCCCTTTGATTAAACTCAATATTCTTAATTAATCTCTTCTCTTCCAGCTGGAAATATTCAATCAGGAGATTCATATATTTATAACTAGTTTCTAGGTTTATCTCCTGCCAATGTGCCAGTATATCCAGATAACTCTCCCCATAAGTTGGCATGCCAAGTACTCGCATGCCCCGAGGTATCACCAGAAAATGTCTACAAGCCTCTAGATGTAGGCGCTGACATTGGAGACATTTCAAACGGTCCACATCATTCTCTAAAGCAGAGAATAGATGCTGGAATTGCTTTTCATACTCATTAGAGACGTTTATGGTCTCTATAGCCCCCTTGTTCAAGTCCAGTGACAGTAGAGGATTAACTTCAAAAGCAGCTACTTTCTTCATCCTTTCATGAAAGGATTTAGTAATTGGAGGGTTAGGATTGTAATCCAGTTCCACCAACTCAACATCCAAATTAGCCATGTGCTCCTGACGTGCCAATAAAAAAACATATAAAACAAACACAAGACAGTCAGGAACTAAAGGTCAGGTCAGGTTTTACAATTGATCAGACCTAATCCTAAAGAGGGGGATATAAAACGTTTTACTGAATTATGTGAGGTAAAGTGGATTATAGAACTGGGGGTGGATACGCTCCCTGGTTTAAATGGTATTGTACCTTTAAAGCCTGTTCTGAGTAAGTGCAGACCTATTACTTAATTACTGTTTTAATTTAAATGTTGATTGGTTACTTGGATGTATTTAACTTGGTCTGGAATAATGTTTTTTGTGTGATGAAGGGTCTTCCTGAAAGCACTAAGCTTTTAGTAATAAAGAGTTTATATTTTTTTAGTTTTGTGGTCTATGTTGTTATATATTATTAGGTATTCAGTTTTGTCATCTATTACAGTTCATCATCAAATGCAAGGTAAAACAAACAAAAAATGTTTATACTTTACCAAAATACCTTTTCTATAGTGTGTATAAAATAGTGTATATATATTATTAATACTATTACTTATAAGCTCCTTTGTTATGTAATTTTAATTCTCTCTGTCATTATTTTTTCAATCATAGAGAGTAGTGTGTATGTGGTGGTGTTTGTATTGACAGTATCCAAGATAGTGTGTATGTATATCTATATATATATATATATATATATATATATATATATATATATATATATATATTCATATTATTATTACTTATAAGTCTCTCTTTATTATTTTATTTAAATCCCCTCAAACATTATTTTATAACATAGTGAGTAGTGTGTGTGTGTGTGTGTGTGTGTGTGTGTGTGTGTGTGTGTGTGTGTGTGTGTGTGTGGTATATTAACATGTTTAACTAATCCACTTAATTTACATATACACTCAATACATTCTTTCAAGTAATCTGTTTTTTTATTTTTGGTTATTCTATCTGGTGAATGTGAATGTGGTTGTATGTGATAAGCTTTATCTATGTGCAATGGGTGCTCTGTTGAGTGTTTTTGGCTGCATGAGAATTATTTATATGCATTACTTTACTTTCTTTTAATAGGTTTAACGTGTAGTGTTTGTTCATTGCTTGAGCTCTTATTCAAAAAAATTGAGATGTTATTGATTGTTTTTTTACAGTAATTGCTTCTTTTCATTCCCTTATATCACCTAGTGTTAGATAAATTGCTTTTGATTTTTTCACATACTCCCAGCTGTTTTTCAACTTATAACAGTCTAGATTCCATGTTCAAGTTGCCTGTGCTGTAGGGAATGCATTTTGAACTTTAACCCTCATTAACAGGAAGCAAACTATTAGAATGTTAAAACAAACAGCAGAGACCCAAAAATAGGCCATTTAAAATTAAACTAGTTAATCCTAAAACAGATCCATGTAGTTTTTATGCTTCTTACCTTTTACAAAATTGAATAATGGAAATAATAAAATGAAAGAAGAATGCAGTGGGAATAAGAAAAAGAAGACATCTGCAGACTTAAAGATACCTGATACTAACTCTGTTTAGTGACATCTCCTAATTATAGTTCAGTTAAATTTGTATCCTTTACATAAGTACAATGTAAATATAATATACTCATGCATCAGATCATCACTGTGCAGAGGAATATGTCATTTATAGTGATAAAAATGCTTGTTTAAAACAATATTACTGGTATTAATGTTTCATGAAAGAAGCTGAAAAAACTATTATAGTTTTAATAATAATTAATTAGACAGTTACTGCTATGCAGAATACTTCTGATAAACAAAGAAATGCCTGAGTCTGTAATGCGCTACCTATTATATTGTATGCACAATTTTTTATACACTGTCAGACTGGAATTTTGATTATTCAGTCTAAACATTTCAGGACTTGGCATTGTGAGCCCTGATATTTTAAAAGGTTACTTTCCTTAACTGTTGCATTATTTTCACTAGCTTAATATATTGTTTCATATCCACATTTCATTTATGCAAGTACAAATCATTAACTTCTTTGCTGGCTACGTCTTAAATTCCTGACATTTTCTAACTTTTGCATTGTTCAAGGGTTATCTGATATTTTCTACCAGGGCTCCCTCAGAATACAGATTCTTCACAAGAATAGATAGTTTCATTAAATACGATCTAATAAGCAACATAATGTATCTGCATCTTGAAACAGACAGCAGCATATGGAAAGAATTTAGCTCTTAAAAAATATAACAAACATAAAGACTGAGTGATCCACAGAAAATGGATGACCTGAGATATAATACAAAGAGGTAGTTAAGCATCATGACTAGGTGGAATGCAGTATACTTACAAATGCATAGCATGAATGAATCTGATAGCATAGTAAACAGAGAATGACATCTGCTGAACATAACATCTGGCAGTATATTAAAATATTGTTATAGAAAGCTATTAATCATCTGAAAGATGGTAAGATACTGATTAAGCATCTGTACTTAATCAAATGATGCTACATTGTAATTCTATATATATATATATAAAGACATACATATGCAAAAATCCACTCAAACTGAAAAACATATTTACACAGACCATACTTGTCTATTCATAAGTAAGGGGTCTACACATTTATGTACACAAGGTATAACCAACTGCCTATAAAAACTAAATAGCCCCATAACCTTTTGGTATTACTTAAGTATACAGTTGTCCGAATGGGTTGCTTGAAATGCAGTTGTGAAATCTGACACCTGACGTGATGCCCAAAAAAGCTGTAGAATGCAACAAAACTTTAATGTTAAACACAGGGAACACAGCATTACTAAACTGGAAATGAAAACAAGCATGCAGGACACTAGCATATCTTATGTGGGATAACATATGGTTATGACCTCTGCACAATGGTTGCTATAATTGTTTTTTTATACAAAATGATTTTTACAGACATTTGACTGGAAACTGTTAACAGTGATTATAAACTTGCTGGGAGAGAAATATATATATTTGACTTCTCTATAGATATTAATTTGCATATAACAGCATTTATATATATTACTGTACTTACACTTTAATATAAGCTATCTGTGTAATATGAAACAATTTAGAGGAGAAGATGCTTAAAACACCTAAATCTACTCAACATCTGTTGTCTTAATTATTCAAAGTTACTTTGCTAATTATTGGAAAATACTATTAATGAGCATATTTATTCAAAATGTTCTACATTTGTTAGTGAAATATACAATTTTATTTTATAATAAACTGACTTTTAAATCATTTCAAGTATTTTTCATCTTCCATTGGTGTGATGAATACAAAAACTTGATCCGCACATTTCAGAATATGGCAATGAAAAGTACTATAAGCAAATCTGTAAGTACATGATACTTAAAATATAATAATAAAATAATGCTTCCTGTATTGAAGTTAGATGTCAAATGTACATTCCAACTACTAGAGGTCTTGATAGTAACATACATGCATTCATAATACAAACATTCACTTAAAAACACTCACTCATTTGTATATTTACTCTTATGCATAGATATGTAGAACATAATAACTCTTTTAACTGTTACTATACATATCAAGTACCTGCTCATAATTTACAAACACATACACACAGTTATAGGTATACACATCCATGTAAATATATTATGCATATATAAGCACATACAATATAAAGAAGTATATAATTTTAAATTGTAGCCCTTTTAATTATACTTCCATGTTGTGACTATTATTTTCACCTTTTCACCCATGTTATTAAATGAATTTTAAAAGAATTATGCTACATGAGCTTGATATGTGTTGGTGTTATGATGTCGATAGGTTAATGCGTTATATGTATTGTCAGTTTTATTTATTTTCTCCATATAAATGCTTAAATACTAGGCTATTTATAATATTTTCTATAGTACAGTTAATTAGAAGAAATTACTATACAAAATGCCTTGATCAAAAAGAGAAATCTGAAATGTATTATTTCTGGGCTATTTTTGATATATTCAGAAATACATACTATGTTTTGTATTACAGATATTTTGCATACATTCCTCTTATACTGCCATCCATTTCATTATTCCTGTACACCAAGCTTGTTAGACTGGTAACAGCATAGCATAGATTGTTATGCTTTAAATATTACTACAGTATTTTGTTACACATGAATTACTTGTCATGTTTTAAATATCACTGCAATAGCTTGTTGCACATTAATTGCTTAATCTTGTACCGAATGTAGAATCTGCTAAAAGGGCAAAAGATTAGTTTACATAAGGCATCATATCTTGTTGTAGATAATACCAGCTTTAGTGCTTTACCTGTCTCAACTTATCTGCACTATTTTGACTGATTTTATAATTAAGCTTGAATACATACATTGCTGATATTTATTAATTAGGCAGGCTGTAACTAGCCTTAGCAACAAAACTAGATTTGTGTGATTATTGTTTCTTGCTTTATTAATGAACTATGTGTGCTATGCTTTCTATAACAAATCTGTATCTGATATTATTTTATGTTGAAACACTTATAATTTTGATTGTTGTATAAAGTGGAAATTGTATGTTTTTTTTTCATTTGATTGTATGCACATAAACAAACCAGCTCCATAGAATGTATTATTTCCTTATTAAATAAAGTGGACATTGTTGTCTTCTTATTAATTTATTTGCTCACTGACTGCACTTCATCAACTCATGTTGTTAGTATTTTTTGACTTCTTAAGGGACACCTTCCACTATCTCAAATTAAATTTATGGAAGTTCACCTGCTTGCATCACTAAAATTAATATTGTCATTCTGCTGAGTAAAGTGTTTCTATATTTAAGTGATATTGTGCCTTCTTGCTGTTGTATTGTTGTTCATTACGGCCAACTATGTCAGGTATTTGTTTTACTGTTGCCAGCTACTGACACTAATTATATAGAAAAAAAATAAACATATTACGTCAGTGATTGATTTCACTTTTTTGGTCATTTGTGTTGTTGTATTGCTGCTTCTTATTCATTGCTACAGTGTAGCATAGTTAAGAATGAATATAGTATTATCACTTATTTGTATCAATTTATGGCATGTGGCATGCAGTTATTTACTTTTCAATTCTTCTAGTACTTTTTTAAATGCAGTACGTTTGTTTGCCTATGAATGTGTTTTATCACAGTATCAGTGTTATTTAACTTTAATTTTAAACTAAAACGAACATTTCCTTACCAGACATAATACCAAATTATGTAGATTTTGATGCAAAACTGTATTATTTTTTAATGTTTCAGTGTTATAAAAACAACTCAATAACTTCTGTAGGAGTATTCAAGAGTTAGTCAACTGTTAATCCCTGATCTAAAATCCTAGAGGTAAAATATTCCACATCCTACCCACTCTGTGATGAAAAACATTTCCCAGTTACATGTATTTAATTGATGCAAGTTAACCAAATGCTAAGACAAGTCAATCAAATGCCCATAATTTCTGGTTTTAAATTATGGTTCTTAAATTTAATACCTTATGTTCTGAAAGCTTGTCAACACTTTTCATCAATAATAAATCTCAATGGATAAGCCAATATCCCACCGCTTTCATTATAAGAATACTGTCTTGCCTCCATGATTGTTCTGGTAAAGTATTTCTGTATACACTCATCTCATTAACTGCATTTCATTTTAAGTAAAAAAGGAGACAAAGCATTCCATAATCAGTCTGACTGCACCAAAATGCAAGCTTCCCAACTCACAATGCAACATCTAATGTTGCTTAATATAATAAAAGATTCTTACAACAGTGATCAGCTATTCATTAAGGTTGAGGTAGGAGTCCACTACAATTGTCATACCCTTCAATGATCTTGTCTTATGTAGCAATTGCTCCTCTAAAGTATTCAGTTATTATTTCCATGAAGAACAACACTGTGTTTTTTCCTTTGAACCACAGTTATGCAGAACTGGACCATTGAACTAATATGTCCAAATATTTTTGCAGAAACATCTGATTACGAGTATTACAAATTATACAAGCTTCTGTCATACATTAGAAAACATGTCATCATGCCATGCCCCATAACAAACCCCTAAGGAACCCCTTCAGAAATAGCTGTACATTCTGGCATGTCAGTTGGCTCTAACCGTACATGTTTTTTCCCAATATTCATTTAATAATTCATTGATTAATGTTAATATCATAACATACACTCCAGAATAATATTATGGGCCTTGCAATCAAATTATTTTGAAAAATACATAAACTATGTCAAAAGGGAGACCATTATCAAATGAACAAAAATATATTAATAAAAACTTAATAAACTAGGAAAGAGAAGTTACTGGACACAAGGCCATGCTAATAGATGTCAATTGCAAGGCCAGTCTCCTGAATAATGTTACATATATTTCTGCCAAAACATCGAACAGAATTCAGGTTAGGCTGATGGGCCTGTAATCTTTTACCAGTTACCCACTTAAAGACTTAGGAATAGGAACAATAATAGCCACCTTCCATATCTCTGACACAAATCCAAAAGCCAAGGAGTACCGAAACAAGTCAGATAATCAGACAGGTTTAATATAATCTTTTTTTAAGAAAAAAAGCAATTCATCCCATTGGGAGCTACATATCTGGCTGCATCTTTGGTTTGCAATGAAAGTAAGTCTTAGTCTTGTCACCTGACAAATAAATACTTGTGGGTATTTTCAATGAATGAAGAGCACAAACTTAAAGTCATTTTAGTTAACACTGTGTGTTATGTCATTGTCATAGTGAGGCAATGGAAAGTGACTGATTTCAAGCACTAGGTGGCAATGCGGGTATTCAAATGACGTCACCAAAAAAAAAAAATAAGCTCAGCATGGCATAATAGTAACAACAGTTGGCACTTTTGCCTCACAGAAACTGGTACTAAAATAAAGTTCTTGGCTACATGTCTTTTTGTGTAGTTTGTATGTCTTCCTTTTGTCCTTTTGTCCAGATATGCTTTCTATCAGTAGCTTACTTTCCCCTCATACTTCCCAAACAATACAGACTTTTCCGAATTACACATGGCTAGGTGTGAATGGCTATGTATACAGCCACAAATGGACTGCCATCCTATCCAGGAATAGTCCTCTGCATTAAACCAATTACTGTGTGCCAGGATAGGCTCCAGGTCCTCACTATCCTGAGCATGAGAAAGCTGGATTTACAGAATGATTAATTGGCTGGTTGACTGACTGACAGAATGATTGAATGCATAAATGTATAAATGGATGAATGAATGAATGAATGAACAAATGAATGGATGAATGAATAGCTTAGTTTGTTTTTGACTTCTATAGATTGTAAGCCTGTGTATACAATGTAAAATATGTTTCAGAAAAAGGCACAAGAAAATATGATGGTGTCTTTAGTGTATGGTGTTCCATGTAGTCCTTAACTTACTGTTGGGTAACTAAAACCTGCAAATTATTCCGATGTCAACAGTGTTACTTCTGATTAACAAATATCCTGGCCAAGATGTTAATGCATATTTAGCTTTATCAGCCAAAAGTTGGAAATAAAAACCCTAAGACTATAATCACATATTCACATCTCAGTATTACGTTTATCTGTCCTATTAAAGACAAGAAAAAGAACAGAAGCTGGCATACTCATAAGTTTAACATCACCGACTCAGTCTAAACATGCCCCTGAAATATTTCTCTAGAGGTGACTCTCCAGCTTATTTTGAACATGTTCCTGAAATGTAATAAACAGCCTTCATGTAAATGTAATAAAGCATCACCGATAAAGTAAGCTCTGTATTATTATTAGATAATTGATGCTATACAATCATTTTCTGCTGCCATCATTTATGATTCTCCAACATAGTGCCATTATATCAATAAAATATCAGTTGGAAAAGATATGTTGAAAATGAATGTATTTAATAGTAGTCCTTATGTGATTATACAACATGTTTCTATTTGCTGAAGATATTGCTGATATATTCTCCTTATTTTATGAACTTTTCATTCTGTACCAAAACAATACAAAATGAGAACCATTTGCAGTTTATAATCTTGAACATAAAGCTTCTTGGAATTAGTAATAATAAAACTGTGCATAAACACTAGTTAATAAAACACAAAAACCTTTTCTACATTGTACTTATAAACAGCAGGCAAAGGATGCAGTTATCTCCATGTAGCATTTTGTAAGATGGCATATCGACCCATTCCCACTGTGTGTTATTAAACTAGGGGTACTCTTCAAACTCTGTAATGTCAGTACTCTACTGCATGTACTGCATGTACTGAAAAATGTCAGGTCAAAGTATTATTTTCTGGGGAAGGTATAGGATATATCAACTGAATGGGTTACTTCAATAACACACCATTATATATGCTAAATTGTGTCTACACAGACTTAGTATTTGGCAGGTACAAATTACATTCCTCACCCAGTGGGATACGCATATTCCAAATTTTACCTGTAGACCTCTCAGAGCTTTCCTTGACACACACACACACACACACACACACACACACACACACACATATATATATATATATATATATATATATATATATATATATATATATATATATATATATATATGGGTCTACTTCATATGATCGAAAGCTCAAATGATTGACAAACCTTTCAGAGAGACCAAAACCAAAATCTCAAAACATCAAAAACCCATTTTGTCGAAACTCATAACATCGACACATGAAATTCAAACCATTATGCCCTTTCCCCACTGTAGCGCGACCCTGGAGTTAGAATAAATAGGTAGGGGGTGTGGGGGCGAAGCCCCCCACATACATAATACATTTTAAACATACATGTGGATAGTTATACCAAAAATGACAATATTTATCTAAATAATGTGGAGGGCTCTGACCCCCACACTCCTCAATGTGAGGGGCTGTGCCCCCCACACACCCCCTACCTATTTATTCTAACTCCAGGGTTGCGCTACAGTGGGGAAAGGGCATAATACTTTGAATTTCATGTGTCAATGTTTTTGGTGTTTTGAGCTTTCGGTGTTTTGGTGCTGGTGAAATGAGTGTTGATCATATGAGCTTTCGATCATATGAAATTGTTGTGTCTTTTGGCTTTTCCAGGTTAGGGGTCACCACAGTGGAACTCCGGTCCGCTAATGATTGGTAGTTGATTTTTACGTGCTGAGTTACCAGCCCTGATGCACAACCTTCAACAAAGGTACGCCCATTCACGCATGTCTCCACGCAGAAGACGCTCTAGCTGAGAATAGAACCAAACAGCGTCTTACTGTGAGTATACACATATATATATATATATATATATATATATATATATATATATATATATATATATATATATATATCGGTTGTAGGTAGTTCAGACAAAATGTAAAAACAGAACTCTGTCCTTCAGAGAAAAGTCTGCGTTTTGTGGATTTTGTAAAACAGATTGATCAAAGTTCAGACATGTCAAAAACAAAAAGATCACTAAAGGAAAACACTTTTCCTTTTGTGATCTTACAAGAAAAAAACAGAATCACTATGAGATCAAATTTACCAGACTAGTGACCACATCACAGTTTCTAATGTATGGTGCAGGATTAATGTTAATACAGCGGCAGTGTTAGGATTAATAGGTATTAACAAGATGGAACACTATCTTAATAATACCTGTTAGCCTTAAAATAACCTTATTCTAACCTTAGCCTTGTACCTTACCTTGAAAAATGCTTTTTGTAACACAGCAACTACACAAGACAGGCACAGCCACATACCACACAAATCCACTCAAAAACCTAATGCTTAATTTTTACATAATATATTAAAGTTTTGGCATTAAAAAAAACATACCTTTCTTACTTGTAGAAATAATCCAGATTCCTTTTGCAAACTCAATCTCAGTAGATATATTGATAGACTTTATACATAGATATATATATATATATATATATATATATATATATATATATATAGATGAATAATCAACACACAATTGGTAGGCTGGTTTTAGTGCTGTAAAGTACAGTGACTATACATTTAGACAAATACATGCTTATGAGATTGTAAGAATGTCACTGCATTGGTGGATTCATTAACATTAGGTATGATAATATAAGATGAAATTATTTGGATGTGTTAGAAGAGACACCAATCATATTGCTGAACTGTCCATGACCTGTGTTATTCTTTTCGGTGTTAAAGTTGCTTTTTTTTTTTTTTTGCTGTATCATTGTGGACTGCAGACATAAAGTAATGCTAAGCGATATGGGTTTATTTTCTGTAGTGTTCAGAAGATGCATGTTAATGGGAAACTTGTTATTTGAGATATTTTCTAAGTATCTTATGGTATTTTTCACAATTTGTACTGATTTTGGGGTGGGGGGTGTGGATCCTTGTCATAATTTGGTTGTCTCTTTCACTCTTGCACTAAAAGGTTGAGAAGTTGTGCAGCAGCTGATGTACACTGCCAGATGTTCATTTTTTAGGATATGTGAGAAATCATGATACAGCAGGGATAGAGAATATGCCCTTCCCTACTGTTGTGTAACCTCAGACTTGGCATGTGTACAGATATATATATATATATATATATATATATATATATATATATATATATATATATATATATATATATATATATATACATATATATATATACACACACACACACACACACACACACATAAAGTAGCAGTGGTGTAGGGGTGAAGCATCCTAATATGAATGACAATGAAGGTCTTTCCTCTGCATAAAACACTGGTAAGAGGCTATATTTTGCTATTGTTAAATGCTTTAGTTTGGCATCATTGTTAGTTATTAGTCAACTATTTATGATCTGATCTTACCTGAAGTCACTGAGTTTTTCCTCTCAGGTACTTTTTGTTTGTTTGTTGTTTCAATTTTCCTGCTTGGCACAATATATTTACTTCTGCAAGAATACAGCAACATCTGTCTTAATATTTCCTGCTAGAGAAGATAACAAGACCTTTTAGCTAAGACAGCTCACTTTTCAACCACCTAACCTTTATTACGCCATTTAAAAACATGGTTCCCTACAGACTGGTTTTCTCTTGAGAAAAGTAAAATTGTTCATTAATCTAGTTATAGAGTATGAAATTCATTGCTCTGCTTCTAAACAGCTTATGTATATATATATATATATATATATATATATATATATATATATATATATATATATATATATATATATATATATATATATATATATATATATACACATGTTTATAGTGTGTGTGTGTGTGTGTGTGTGTGTGTGTGTGTGTGTGTGTGTGTGTGTGTGTATATGTAAAAGTGTACATATGCATATGTATGCCCACACAAATATACATTGAATTTACTTCCTTTTGTGACTTGCAGTGAGCTAAAAGTGAATTAAATTATCCTATAACTATACCGTATGTTCTAGTTATCCGACAACGTTCAATTATCCAAACCTTTCATAAATATAGTAGTTGGATTTACTTTTCATAACTCTGAAAAGCAGTGTTTTTATTATTTGCAGATAAAGTACTATAGATGAATACCCATTCACTAAAGCTTGCCTGTTTATGATATGGCAGACATCTCAATGGCAGACATTGAGAATCCAGGCAATGGTATGGTATGCACACAGCAGTCTGTGGTATCTGACCATATATGTTTTTTAACAGGAAGTTGATTGCTGATATATTCTTAGACCTTACAATAACATTTGTCATGGCTCACCACCTTCTCCTTACTCATGATATACTCACCACAGAAACCTGTGTGGAAGGCATATATTTTGGCAGAGCTAATTATAAAACTGCAAATAGTCTGTGAAATGGAGAGACCTATATAACTTTAATATGATATACATTAATGATTCACTCTACAGTCTTTTTAGTCACTGTCCTTGTAAACAGCCTACAGTCTGTTTTTGTTTTGCAGCCAGCTTAAACCAGTATGAAGATGATGATATATTCATCTTCACGGATTAGAGTGTATTAAATGTGCAACAGTTGGAAGCAACATTTTTAGCAGTGCAGTTCAAATAAACCCAGTCAAAATTAGCCTAAATGTAAAGAATGTGAGGCGCATTCTTTACGCTATTATTAGCTATGCACTAACTCTTGTTAAAGTCATTGGAATATTTAAGCATTTCCCCATAGGTTTAGACCAAACATTCAACCTGTCTACCCATAGTGAAAAACAATGCATTAGCAACTCTTAAAATTCTGACTAGTTTTTACATGGTCAAAGAATCACGTCTAATATGTGTTTTACCACTGCAACACCAGTACTGATTTCAAAATTACTGTCAGGGCAGAGCTTTCTAAGATGGCAGCACAATGCCTGAATGAGTTTTCTTTTCCTCCTGTGGCTTTGATTTGTTAAATCGTTTGTGCTCCTGTTTAGTAGTCCTCAATCCATTCTTTTTAATGTCACCTAGTTAATCTAGCTCTCCTGTCTCAGGTATGGCAGTAAAAGAATCCTTATAGTGCCTAGGTGCTGATGTCCTTTTTTCTCTATACAGTCTAAAGATTCTGTATCACACTGCATTGTTCAATAAACACATCACACAGAATGACATTTGACGACCTTTATTAAACTTCTATAACATAGCTTTGATCACCAAAATGTATTAATTACAACTGGACGTAGTATTGTTGATTCTAAACACTGCATAAACATCCTTGTAATGTTAATCAGGACAGCGTACCTACTCATCCTGCCCCAGAAAGCAGCATCCATACTTCTACTTGCTTACTTTACTTATGAAGCAGCGTCCCCATCTCACTTCATACACCAGTCATTGAATTACCTTCCAACCAAATAAGCAGTGTCCTTACCTTCGCTTGCTTTTCTCTTCACCAAACTTCCTCCAGCTGCTCATTTTCCTTTCTCCAAATCCTTGAAATAAACATCCAGGCACCAGAGAGGGAACAGAAGAGGACAAGCCTGTCCATCTTCTCCACCAAACAGCCTGACCAGGCTGTTCCCCCTCCCTTCTACCCAAAATTGTTCAATGAACCACCTCCCATAGAGGGAAGGATTAAGCCAAACATTATTCGGTGTACTTGTCAGGACTACACCCAAACCGACTGGCGTAAGCTTAGCTGCATCATCACAAACAACTGAACAGCCTTACCTCAGTGTACAGCCTCCCCAACCAGAAAGGCTGCTTGTCATCAACCAAATACCCTGCCATATAAATATCAAAACCATCAATTACATAAATGGTTAAAATAATCCAATGATCCCTCCCAATGCTAACTAACCATAACTCTGCATAACCTCTGTATCTTAACTGAAATCTCATTTCCACTCGCTATCAGTACTAGATCATAAAAAGTCCACCTAAACATTACCCCCAAAAAGCAACCCCACATAAACCCAAAGTCACGCAGGGCTACACAAAACCAATTTCTATCATCATGCCTAGTTGCAACCCTATTTCCCCCGATGGATGCAACAAACTTGAAACTTCCTTTTGGAATCCAGCTATGCAGTATAAACAAAAACACCTTAACCAGGCTAAGATGCTGCACAACAAACCAGTCTCTAAATGACAAATCCCTCCATCATATAAATGGCACAAACTATATTCCCCTGCAATTCCCTTACTGAAACCTACCCCACAACCAAAGATATCTTCCACATTCCCTCGACATCCTTCAGTCTTGACGTCCAACTGAAAACCAACTCCCCAAATACGCTCCACCACCTCCTGCCCCATTAATAAACAAATTCTAATCCATATGAACAAATCTATCTGAAACCTATCCCCATGCACCACAATGGTAAACAATGTACCATCCCCTTTACCCCTCACCCAAAAAAATCCAAGTAAACTGGGTGACCTGCAAACTTTGGCTTGATTCCACACCAGAAATTTCCTTTCCTTGTGTTACCCTTGATCTCTATGGTGAAACAATACCATAAGCCTTATTATAACTGGTGCTCCAAAGCTCAGCATCCCCACTGTAACCACTATTGATGCCAAGCAACCCCCCCCCCCACTACATGGATCCCAGCCTACTGGAATTCAATCCCCTAAATCCATTCCTATGTAGGTAGTGAACCACTAAAAACCTCAACCTTATAATTATTCAGAATTCCTGATGCCATCATACTACCCCTCAACATCAGCACCCCCACTACTCCCAAACCACACCGACTATTAAGCACCTAATAAGGTGATTACTCTGACCCTCATTGTGCTCCATTCCAGTGGCAAGACCATCCATCCCATCAAAATGCATCATTTTCCAGATCGACTTTTCAGGCCACTGCATGGTGCCTTCTGTACTTCAGCAATCTGCAAAGAAAAGAAAAAACAGTACACACATACCAATAATTTCTTAACATGCAGGAATGGACAAGGACCATGCCATCCCCCATTAACTGCTTGCCAATCTCTGTACTAAGGCATGGAACCAACCCCCCCCCCTTGTTTTTTTTTTTAATTATATATAAAATGTTATGAATCATATCCCCTTGGACAAGAGTGATAGGTGCTACATGCAGCAATAAGATATGAACTTGCCTAGCTTGTAAGCACCCCAGAGCCAGCAGCCTAGCAACTTCCTATGATCCTAAGATTGCTGTGACTCCCCCCACCTACCTGAACCCCACCAACAGTGACATGCCTTAATGAGCACTAAATAAAATGAATTACCTGTAATCTCATCATGCCCAGTGCAGGAACCCAAACTTCCCCCACCTCAGAACCCATTACCATTGAAATCCCCTTACCTTCGGCCAATATCTGTTGCCCCTTTACCATTGAATGCAAATGCCCAGAAAACAGGAACAACTTTCCAGTATTGATCTAACATACTGAACAGTTAATAGAACAGATTGTACAACCGATTAACTTTGAAATCAGTAACTCAAATGTCTGTCATTCTCTAGCTGTGATCTCTAATAATTTATGAGTGATTTGCCAGAAAACCACAGCCGTACTATATGAACCAGAAATATGATGCAGATTCTATACCTCCTGTGGCAATCTGTATAGTAAACCAGTCCAGGTATAAAACAAACCTAAAATAACTGTTAGGAAATCTAAACCATATCCTGCTTAATCCATATAACTTTAAAACTCACATATCCCTTCAATGCACTCCCAAGGCACCAGAGAAATAATCCACATGTTACTTTCTAACCTTAACCTGGCATGCAAAATGGACCTCATCTCCCAGGATTCCTATGTGAAACTAAATGATGACCTGCATTTGAGTTTCAGACTTCATATCCTTCAGAAAATGCATGTTAGCAAAAGTCATGTTATAACAACTTGCTGAGTTTATAAGAGGAATATTTCTGGATAACTAGCCTGGTGCATCCCCCCTCCCCTCTCCACAAGGTATGTGGAGTAAGAACTAGGCCATCTGGCGCTACCTGCAGGCTCCCCAGATTAAACCCAGTGGACCTTGTTACTCACATTCCTTGACCTGCTAATCAAGGCTGTGCCAGTCAACCCTAATATTATAGCCATTAATTGACAGAATAACAAAAGAAAGGCATAGCACTCTAGTTCCATGTCCTGCTTTCCTAGTAAACTCTGTAGATGGTAGCATCTATTCATTGACTTACCACAGAGGTCAGATGACACTTGCAGCATGAATGGATGATGATATTAATTGTAACAAAAATTGCTTTAAGATAAAGCCATTCAGCCACAGTGATTAAATTATATTTTCATAATGTAAATAATACTATGATAAAATTGTGAAATAAGCCTGCAGTAATAGCCTAGGAGACAGTTAATATAACTACATGTTGCATTTTATCCATATAAAGGGATTATTTGATAACTAAAATTTTTCAAGTTTTTTTTTGTGGTTAGTTGCTTATGATGAATCAGAAGTAACTATACTTTCTGGTACACAGTCTTTAGCATACTGAATTATGCTCTTACAATATTTAACACTTTAATGTAATCACAAATTTGCAGAACAGCTTCATAGTCGTGGTTCACTAATGTTTTCACTTATATCGATGACCTTCCTTACACTCTGCCTTAAATTGTCTAAATTCAATATACTGAAAGCACAGTAATGACCACATCTAGTATGTACCGATTCAACCTGAACAAACAACTTCAAGATGACCCCAAAGCTGCCTGAGACTGGCTGAACAATAATAGACCATCTGAAAGCACATAAATGGCATAAAATATCCAAGATTTCACAGTTAATGACCCATTTGTCTCTCTGCTTCACATCAGCTCACATTCCAGATACATAGGCCTAATACTAAATCAAAACCTCTCATTTCATGCTCAGACTGAATTGTTCCGGTCCACTTCCATAAACAC
Organism: Protopterus annectens; assembly: GCF_019279795.1. NCBI lineage: Eukaryota > Metazoa > Chordata > Ceratodontiformes > Protopteridae > Protopterus > Protopterus annectens. Next base: position 1,025,130,998 of record NC_056735.1, read on the forward strand.
AAAAAGTTCCATAATTGAAATAAGGACACGGTCATGCAATCACCTTTTTTTTTTTTTTTTTAAATCTTACACTGTGCATGCACGTCACTAATTTCCTTCCCCAGCGGAACTTGCAGCCCGCAAAAATGGCCATCAGAGCTCTTCAGCCCCCAAACCACAACTGGAAAAAAGCAAAAACCTGTTTTTTTTTTTTTTTTTGCTATTCATTTCCCAAATATATAAATTGCTGCCTACCATTAACTCCTCCCTCCACCTCCAACCAATCAAGGAAGTAGCCACAATGAGGTAGATGAAAAAGGGAGCTCAACATGCTCAATGTCAGTGGTCCTCACTCACAGGCATCTCAAAGCACGCAAACACGCAAATGCCAACATCCAAGTTACCCAGCACAACAAACCTCTCAACCCACTGCTCCCACCAATGCCCTGCAATACAACCTCCTCACCTCCCCATCCTGCCTCCCAAAACCAAGAGATAAAACATCCACTGATGGCTTGACCACAACCAGCAAACCAATGAGACAACAAACTGGCCTTTGCTCCATATCTATGCTGGGAAGAAACCCAATAGAAAAGCAAAACATGCTGGTGACCATTGCTTAAATGAAGCCTGAAGGCTTGAGAGCACTAGTAAACATCCAGCCCTCCCTGCAATGGCCAGCCTGCCTGCCTGCAGCAACCGTTACATGGGTTATCTCACTGCCACGCTGCTACATGACAAGAAATGCAAAAGGAACCTAACCCAATGAGCATTCCCACATAAACTTTCCAAGAAGGCTGCCATAAACATTCCATGCTCCGGGAAGAAAGCATAACTTTCAACCACAAGTACAGTCTTGTCCACTGACTATATGCTATTTTTGTTTTGTTACAATCACCAACAACACCAGAGTCAGCTCCCCAAGCCAACCGTTCAGCCACTGGGCTTGCATTCCTCACCCCCAGCTCTGACCAAACAGGCAACACCAAACAGCCGAACGAAGTTTGCCATGGGTCAACAGAAGCACCCACATGCCACTCTCCTCCTCCATCCCACGCATGTGCCGGGGCATCCAAGCATGATATCTCTCAGCCCGCGAAAACAACCTGCAGCCTAGACCGAAGCACACAACCCCAGGAATAGCCAGCAATCCCCCTCACCACCAGTGACCACCCTGCCAGTTAAGGGGCCTACAAAACAGGGACCAAGCTGTAATAAACCAGGATGACAGCCACAAACACAACACAAGCAATGAAATTGTTTTGCCACTGTCACACTGTGAAACACCAGCCAACCCAAGAGAAGTCACTCCGTAGCCTGAATGCAACTGTTCCTTCCTCCCCACCTCAGAAAAGACAGTGATGGCTACTCTCAGGTAAGGAATACATGTTAATCAAATACAAGTTTCCAGAAAAGATGTGGTGATAAGTATAATTACTGATACCAAGATGTAGCCCTGGCTGCATGGCAATGTCCAGTATTCCTAACCTCTGCCTAAACTTGACCGCAGTGCTGACCTTAACCAACCGACTAATTTAACCAAGTCATCATTCTTGCTAACTAAAAAACCTCACTGACCTCAGCAGTACAGTTTAAAAAGAGCTCATAGCAAATACTATGCAGAAAGAGAAAACAGGTGAGAATGGCTACTTTTGCTGGAATGCACTGTCACTTCTTACACTGTATGTTACCCTACACATTGCTTATTCTTCCCACCTTTAGGTAATACCTTAAAGCAAGTTAACAGTATGGAATCTAGCAGATCAGTTATTTAAGCGAGCAAAATGTGAAAACTTTCTCTTCCATTTAGGAGTACCACTACCAAATCACCCACTCCACTGCCCAAAGTACTCAACCTTCCCCCTTTAATCCTAGCCCACTAGGAAAACAGGAGAAGTAAATTACAATTACCCAGCTCTTCCCTGTACATAATTATTAATCCAAGATCTATCTGATCCCTCACTACCAACTGGCCGTAAGCCTGCCTGTAGCAAGTTCACTCCAAAATGTGATTACTTACCCAGCTACACTGGTCTAAACCCCTTAATCCGCTCCCCACACTTACCTCATTTTCTTCCAATCATCCATCCCTCCATTTAACCCTTTCATCTCCCCAACCCACCTAACTCCCACTAATATATCAATCTAACCCCTCTTGAAGATGTCCCTGGACAACTTGGTTTGTTGCCAAACCTCATTTATACAGTCTAAAGATTTTATATTGCACTATTTCATATAAAAGAGATGACTCCACATGGCTGCTTTTTAGAGAATTCTTCTGAAAAATCACTATCCTGAGAAAAATTCAAAACCTAAGGAATCAAAGAAAACAAAAGTGCAAATATCTGAAGATTTGAAATTAACTGTAATGCAAAAATTAAAGTATTAAGTATAAATTACTTTAGTGTCTAAGAAAAATTATACAATGACTTCTCATTAGTATTAATATTAGTATTAAAAAATGTGCATGATGATTATTTAGCCCAAAATGTGAGCCTGTTGGGAATCCAGAATATTACAACAGAAAAACCTCCCAACCTCTGAAGTATCATTCAATGGCAAGACTTTTTTACTGATGTATGACCACTGACCAAATACATAACAAATTAGTTATGTTCTGCAAAACGAAATATACAGAAAATGTATCTGATTTTCCATGTATTTCTGTGCATTCTTGGCAAACTATCATACCTGTGACAACTATTCCAGATTTTCAGAGAATGTTTAATTTTTTTTACTTAAAAAAAGTAACACTTTTTTTCAATTTTCTTGTTATTTTGTTGAGTAAAACTTGAAGGACCACAACAAGATTCTATTATGAACTGCTCAACTTCTCTGTCCTTTTTCTCCCTATTTACTGTCCCTGCCATGAATAAACAACAGCACAGCATTTAAAATATTTTAAATTGACTGTTTCTCTCCACTATAACATTATCTTGTACTGTGGTTGTTTCACTTTCAAAAAACTTTTATCCCACCCTGGAAAAGCTTGCTGCAGTCTCCAATTCATTGATGTTATCAAGGGCAATGAATACAGGTAGTTTTCTGTCCAAGTCCCTCCCCAAACTGACATCACAATGACTGTCCTAAAAAAAACACCCATGCTGTGATGTCACAGCTCCCTGGTCCTTCCCCTACCCATACAGAAAGTAAAGGCTAGAACAAGGAAACTGTACATGAGTCAAGTCTCCTGCTATGAGCGATCAATCACAGCAGGTAACAGCTCAACTTACCCCTAGCACTTTGACAGCTAGGGAAGTTAGGTGCGAAGGGGGATAGGAGATGAGTTGAAGTAGTACAAGTCAGGCTTCAAAAAAAAAATGCAATTTAGCCATTCTAAAAAGAAGCAGCAGTAAAAAGTACTTTGCAAGTCTGTTTTGTGGCATTTGCACCGCTTGTGTTTTAAGTAGTCATTGAATGGCATGAAATGGTACTTAAAACTGACTGAATGGCAGCAGTGTATGCATGTAAAATTAATGGAGTGACAGGAACTTTAGGAAGAAAAAGGCCTGCGTGATGTATTTTTTTACAGACAGGTACTGCATAGTGGGATACCTAGAGGCAGACTAAACAATCAAGATCGCTTCAAGATGCTAGACCCCCATGTGGTCAGACTCAGAAATTACACATAAAAATATTTAAAAACCTGTAAATAGTCCCAGAGTGGTGTTAAGATATAGAAAACACCAAACCATTATGAAATAAACATGTTTATTGAGTATGTGGGTGCAATTCTCCTTTAACTAAACAACTTTCATTTTCAGGTGCTGGAGAAATGGAAACTGTGTCTGCGGGGTTTGTGTAGTATGATATTTGCTTGCTTTAGTGTTTATAGAAGTTAAATTTTTGGCTGCTTGACATCACCCAGAATAATGTTGTCATTGAAAAATGTGAAAAGTAAAGTGCTTTGTGGAGGAAACAGAGAATATCAACACTTGCAATAAAAGAAGGTTATTAAAGCATTTTTCAAGTGAGTTTAATGCACCTAAGTCACTGAAATTAAGGGCTAGCACTGAACTGCTTTCTACTTGTGTGTAATAACCTTGAGACTACTCTACCTCAGAGTAAGGTTAATTCATGAGGGGCATGGCTAGGATGTTGACTGAGTAGCAGCATAATTACTTTGCTCTGCTACTTTTTTATTTTTCTGACAGGAAATTAATTTCTAGATAATCCTACATTTTTATAAATAGTTATTTTAACTAACTTAAAGTATTCTCTAGGATTATTTCAAATAATTTTTTAATTATCAAATATTTTCCTATCAAAATTTTATCTGGATATTCATTCATATATCCAGTCTCAAAATGAATAATTCAAAAACAATTTCACAAGACTCATCCTTTAAAAAGATACTTCAGTCAGTTCTCAGAAATATCCAGGAATATCCTTGAAGATGGATAAAATGGACAGTAATTTAGATAAATTCAATGAAAAGTAATTAAAACAAATTAATCAAATCCATGACGCTCTTCAACAACAGAAGTCACAAATATCTGACATTGAGGACTCCTTGAATGACATGGAAAACAAATTAAATGAAGATGAAAATAACACTGAATTTTTATTAAAACAAAATACTCTTTTGCTAAACAAAACTGATGACTTAGAGAATAGGTCCTATAGAAATAATATCCATATTTTTGGCTTACCAGAAAAAAAATAAAAGGGACTGACGTGGTAAGCTTTCTGTCATCCTGGCTTCCAAAGATACTAGACCTATCTGAAACAATGTCATTCAGAATTGAGAGACCATATAGGTCTTTGACTATCTTCCTCAAAAAATATCTCATCTCTGAGATCTACAATAGTGAGATTTTTTTCCTCAAGATAAGGAATTAATCCTAAAACCTGTATGGGCAAAATCTCCACTCAAAATAGATGACAAAGCAATTTGTTTTGACAATGATTATTCTGCAGCTGTCATCTCTAAAATAAAATGCTTTCTGCTTTAATTAGAGAACTCAAGAAAGAACAAATTAAAGTTCATCTGCTGTTCCTTGCAAGACTAAAGGTCTTCCTCTCTGATGGTGTCAAGTTTTTTGAAGACCCTGATACTGTGATATCATATCTAAATACAAAAATAATGTAAAACAAGTACAAGATATGGACTGGAATGGTGTTCCATTAAAGGGATAGGCTGAATAAGCAGGATGGAAGGTTAGTGAGAAAAAAGACAAATACTTTAGCATCACTTAATTTTACTAGCCATAACAATGGTCGTCTATTTTCATTTTAATTTTTACTTTAAAACATGTGAATAAGTTGCACTGAACTGCTTTATATAGGGTAAAGAGAACCCAGAGACTCCCTATAATAAGGTTATTTAACTTTAACTTTCTTCATATTTTTTTCTGTTTGTAGCATTATACCATTTACATCTAACTCTAGTAATATTTTATTATTTACTAATCATATTTGAGGAATTCTTATAAACCGGAAATCACTAATATAATATTTCTCTTCTTTATCAATTCTATTTATCAATAGATATTTAATGTCTGGGTCTTCTTTGTGTCATTATATCTTACTTGCCTTTGATCTTTGGTAAATACATGGAGTGAGGTATAGTAAACATCTAATGTTGAACTTTATCTTCTTGTCATAATTTTCATTTGCAGGGTTATTTATGTAAAATACACAATATATAGTTTTACTGTGGTAACTTGCTTTGTTCATGTTTTTATTATGAAATTGTAAAGCTGAATGGTTTACTGATGACACCAACTCACTATATGTATTTCTATAGGAAATAGAGTCATCAGCACATAGTGTGCTTTTTATTTTTTTTTTCCTTCTTTCTCTCTTTCTTCTATCTTCTGCCCTTTATGTATAACTTAATATTTGATCATCATGCTTGCATTAATGCTGGCTGCTGGTGGAAAGTATCTGTAATGTGGGGAAGAGATGTTTTGAAGCTTGGCGGATTTGAGTGAGAGACTGCTGCGGTACTTTTGGCTGGGAGTTGAGGGTGTTTTAGGTGCTGGTGTTTGTTCATGGCAACTGTATGGATACAACAGGAGGAAGTAATTTCTTTGAGAGATCATTTTCTGTTTGATGTTATGGCTATTTTAATGTGTTCTGCTGTGATGTCTTGGGTGATTCGTAGATATTGATTTTGAGCCCGTTGCCATGGTCTGGTAGTTTCGTTTCTTCCATGCTACTGGAACAAGTGGGAGTTTGCATATGTTGCAGTGGGAGAGTGGAGGGGTTGCTCTTCCCCAGCAGTCTTATTTTAAAGGGAGGCTGTTGGATTTTATGAGAGACTGTAATTTTACTTGGCTTGAGCATTGGTTGACACTGCCAATGTTTTTCTCTGAAACAGTTCTGTTAGTTTGAGCTTCCCAGCACAGTCTCAAGAAATTTAAGCTAACTGTCAAGTCCTGCATATGCCAAAGTCTTTGGCTGTCAATCAAAACACAAAGGGTAGGTCTCAGGTTTTATTCATAAAACTATAGAGATACATCCAGTTTTTTTAGTTAAAGGGAAAATAAGTGTTAAAACTTTTATCCTTCATAAACAGACCTATCAAAGAATAATTAATTCAAGTAACAAAATAAATTTATACTTTTTTTAAAATGTTTATTTATTTTTTTATTTTCTCTTTCCTCTAATGGATTATCTTAACTAAAGCAGAGAAACAGGCACTGAATATAGATATCAAAAAGCACACACAAAACGTTGGATAAAAACTTTATCAAAAAAGCAAAGCTTTTGGGCAAAACCCTTCTTCAATACTATCACAAATACATTCAAAACACAACTTGCTTTAAATAAGAGCCCACAAGTCACATGACAACAGCCAACATCATATGACTAAAATACATAATCAAATATATCTATTGAAAAATATAACAATAGTACTATCATAAAATTACAGTCAATCATAAAATCCAACAGCCTCCCTTTAAAATAAGACTGCTAGGGCAGAGCAACCCCTCCTCTCTCCCACTGCAACATATGCATTTTTATTTTCTCTTTCCTCTAATGGATTATCTTAACTAAAGCAGAGAAACAGGCACTGAATATAGATATCAAAAAGCACACACAAAATGCTAGCCCTTCTGTCTCCCATCTCCCTTTCCTTCTTCCCCTTCTCTACCCAATAACCCAATAAATGTTTTCTAAAGTTCCACAGCCACTCCTTAAGACAGGAAACTTACCCTTTGAACAAGTACTCAAAAGCTTCTTTTCTTTCCTCTCTTCTTAGGTGCATGTTTGCCTTCATAAAACTAACTTTCTTAGCTCTATGAAAATCATCTTATCCTCTACTCATCCTATTATATCTCCAATACCTTTCCTATCTTTTCCCCTCCTCTTTCTCACTTTATCCTTTCTTTTATTCTAAGTACATTTAAAATATTGTTTCTCTGCTCATCTCAAAAAAAATAAATAAATAAAAAATTTTATATTTTATCGTTTTTAGTTTTTTATTATATATTTTTTATATCTGCATGCTGATTTGGACTGTCTTAAAGTTTTGGTTGACTGATTTTTTACTTTGTATTAAAATTTGGAGCTTTTCTCCCCAGGCCTCTACTGAAAATGGACATATATCCAGTTAGACTAGCCCAGTCAACAAATGTAAAATAAATAAATAAAATAAAAATAAACACATACATCTATCTATAATTTAATCTGTTGTATTCTCATAAAAATTGGTTTCAGACTTACAGCAGAGTTAAGGCCAGGCAAACAGTCCGCCGCTAATTTTAATATCCATTCATATTCTCTAATTTCAAGAGTATTATTTATATCCCCACCCCTAACAAATGGTACAACCGTATCTATAACCCTAAACCTAAACCTATGGTCACCTCCATGTGATTGTATATGCTTAAACAAAGCATTGTTTACACTCTCTCTCCTAGTATCAGATTTATGCTCAATTATTCTTTCTTTTAGCTTACGTGTAGTCTTGCCTACATAAAATGAAGGGCAGACTACGCATGTAGCTAAATATACAACATTAACGGTGTTGCAGTTCGCCATGAATCTAAACTTATAGTTCTTATTAGTAATAGGATGAACGAAAAAAGAAGAGTTGGAGGTGTCTACAATATCTACACAACAAGAACAGTTCAAACATTTAAATGTACCAAAACGGGTCAAGCCAAACAAATTCATGTTCAAATTAAATTTAGAACTATGTTTAAAATCCTTGTAGCATAGCCTACTTTTTTATAGATTAAATTATAGATAGATGTATGGGTTTATGATAGTACTATTGTTATATTTTTCAATAGATATATTTGATTATGTATTTTAGTCATATGATGTTGGCTGCTGTCATGTGACTTGTGGGCTCTTATTTAAAGCAAGTTGTGTTTTGAACGTATTTGTGATAGTATTGAAGAAGGGTTTTGCCCGAAAGCTTTGCTTTTTTGATAACGTTTTTATCCAATGTTTTGTGTGTTATCTTAACTAAAGGACAGATTAACCAACCAAACATCACATTATATTTTGAACAGCTGTATTTAAAATGCACTAATTAATATAAGACTGCATCTGAAATGTTATTGTTTTTTTTTTAATCTAAGTAGTTTGTGGTTCATTAGCCATTAAAATTCCTACATATATATAACAACAATGAGTCAGCTGTTAAAAGATTTGTGTCTACAGACTACATAGAACTTTACTTTATGGAATATAGATTGTGATATTACAAGAAATATTTTGACTTAGGTTATTAGATAGCAAATATGAGTGTGTGTGTGTGTGTGTGTGTGTGTGTGTGTGTGTGTGTGTGTGTGTGTGTGTGCGTGTGTGTGTGTGTGTGTGTGTGTGTGTGTGTGTGTGTGTGTGTGTGTGTGTGTGTGTGTGTGTGTGTGTATATATATATATATATATTAAGATGGTAATATAAAATATTCTAAATACTAAATGGTTTATTATTATTCAAAAGACTGGTAAAGATTGGACATTTTTCTAAATAATAATGACTGATTTGTTATTTTGATATCTTGACTTATAATTTTGTCTAAGAAGGGCAGGAGTACTCTCACTCTTGTTGATGGACAGGAATGTTTTGGGTAGTTTGTATATCCAATCTATGAGTTTTAGACTCCATGAGGGGTTTGAGGGGATTTTAAACATATATGTTCAACAATTTGTGATATATTTTATTCCTTTTGAGTGTCTAATACTGCTATCAACATTTATACAGTTCATTTAGAACTTACTAATTATATGAGCTCTAATATTCTGTTTCTGGTTTCTCAAGTGGTACAATGTTGCTGTTATCATTTCGAAGTTATAAAAACATGTATAATACATGGGTTAAACCTTCCATGTGCCAATTCATAAGTCTATTTCTATTAACATCAATGGTCTAAACAATGGTTATAAGAAAAACGTTTAAATATTTATTTAAAATTATTTAATTCATGGCTTATTTTTTAACAGGAGACACATATATTACAAACAGATATAGATATACTTAATACTAAGACATATTCTGTGTTAGTTCTCATTATACTCAGACAAAGATAGGTGTGGCTATGGAAAAATACTCAGCCTATGGATTACATAATGATGACAAGGGAATGCTCTGTTCAGTAACTTTAGAAATTAAAAGAAGAATGTACACCCTCATTAATGTATATTAGATCACAGGAATAGACATTAGCATTGTTACGAATCAATTGAACCAAATATTTCAAATTTCAAAATGGAGTATCATACATGCAGGAGATTTTAATTGTATACTAAAAGCTGATTACTAATTCCACAAGAAAGAGGAAAATATTGGCCCCAGCAAAAGAATTAATAAAGGTTATTGACTTATTTCATATTAAAAACATAAATTATTTTTTTCAGAGTCAGATTCATTTTTTTCACTCATTATTCAAGTAGATATGGAATTAAATCTAGAACTGATAGAATATATATCTCTAAAGAGTTACAGAATAGATTAAATTAGGTTAAAGTAGTACCGTGTCCACTCTCAGACCATAATGTCATAACTTTTGAGCTAACATTAAAATCTGGCAATATTATATCTATTAGATGTATACTTGCTTATATAACTAACTTGATAGAATTGAAAGACTTTTTTATGAAAGAAATATAGACTTTTGAAGAAACATTTCTGAAATTTTTATCTGGAATTCACTAAAGGCCTAGCTATATGGTAGACTTATGTCTTGGTATGGTTTTAAAACAAGTTATGGGACAAAGAATCAAACTGAGTTGCAAGTAAAAATGATAAGTCAAAACACAAATACTAATATAACAAAAGAAATTAATATCTTAAATAATAAATATTTATATATTTTAAATCAAAATGTTAGAATTCATTTGGAGAGGATTAAGATTATAAATGTTACTGTTAATCTTGAATCTATGCATAACTTAGCTAATAGAACAAACATTTTAATTAGATCCAATTATATTAAGGGAATACATTCTAATGAGTAAAAAAGATCTCTGAGACTGAAGATATCCTGAAAGAGTTTAGAAGTCATTTTGAAACCATTAATAAAAATTACAAATTAATAGACTCTCAGGAAGAAATCAAAACATTTATTAGAAAACATATTAACACTAAATTAACTGAAAAACAGATGACAATAATAGACAAACCTATTACTCTCTCCAAACCTAACAAGGATCCTGGTAATGATGGTATTATACCTGAACTATATAAATTAATGCCAAAAGAAGCCATATCTATTTTACTCAAAGTCTTTTCAATTTTAAAATAATTAGTAGATCTTCCTCCTTCCTGGATGTATACTTTCATCTCACCAGTTCTAAAAACAGATAAAGATCCTGTTAAATGTTCCTCTTATAGACCAATATCTTTATTAAATACAGATTATAAATTATTTATGGCTATTCATGCCAGTAAAATAAAACATTTTCTACCATTTATGGTTAGCAGTGACCAAACTGGATTCACATTAAATAGTAATTCATATGATAACATTAAGAAAACATTGACAATAATTGATTATGTAACTAAAACAAAAGATAAATTAGCATTAATAAATTTAGATATAGATAATGCTTTGTACTCCATTCGCTGGAATTATCTCTAATTAGTACTAAAAGAAAGTAACTTCTCAAGCAACTGCATTCATGTTATTAATCTGCTCTATGAAAACTCTCATGCATATGGTAAAATAGGTTCATATACTTCAGAATCAATTAGACATTTTAAAGAAACCAAACAAGGATGTCCTCTCTCACCTTTGCTCTTTACTTTAGTCATAGAAGAATTTGCCAGTATTATAAGATCAAACACAAACATTAAATGTATTCATGTGGGACAAAGTTCATTATTTAAAATTCAAATTTTTGCAGATGACATTTTATTGACCTTTAATGAGTGTACTAGTTCACTTCCAACTGTCTTTATAGGAATGAAAATCTTTCAGAAGAAATCTGTCCTTACTTTTAATGATAGCACAACAAAACTTTTACCCATGAATATTAATACTAAGGTTACAGATAAAGCATTTACCAAATATATAGTTTGAGAAAAAAATATTTAGGGATAATTATTTATTTTGTTTATTTATTTTATTTTACATTTGTTAACCGGGGGAGTCCGACTGGATATAAGTCCATTTTCAGCGGAGGCCCGGGGAGAAAAACTCCAATGGGGTGGGAGGTTGGTATAATGGTTAAGGTGTTTACCTTACAGACACAAGGTACAGGGTTTGATTTTCACATGGGATAGTTGGCTAGGCTTAAAATGGCCCACAAAGGCAGGTAGCCTAGTACTAATCTATGACTCTAAGAGATAACATTTTTATAATTAATAGACAATGCTATTAAATATTAGTAAAAGGCAGACTACACAAATGTTAGTATATGACAATCATATGGTAATTATGTTGAGACATAGTAGAGCAAAATGGAAGAGAGTACATTGGACAACATTCATGAGATACATTTCTTTCACCACTAGAAAAGCTGGATGTACAATTAGTCCTACTGTCTTAAGTTAAGGCTATACATCTAAATTTATGGACATTGTAGGTCTGTAGCTAAACTATGAATCTGGTTGATAATAGGAAAATACTGAAGTACTAGCCAGGGGTGATACAGGAGCATAGTCTGTTATTCATGAAGTGACTTTTAAGTAGTTTCTTGAATTGGATTGAGGAGTTGTTGCCTGTTATATGGGCAGGAAGGGAGTTCCAGATTGTAGAAATATAATGGCTGTAGATGGATTTTTCTGCCTCGTTTTTAAATTTGGTAAACTTAAGGAGGTTTTGGGTGCTAAATTATAAGGTTCTGATAGTTGTGTAGGGTTGAAGTAGTTGTAGAGCTGGGGTGCTGTCTGAGTGATGTAGTAATTTGTGTGCAAGTGATAGTTGATTAAATTGAAGTATTAGTTGGAGTTATAACCAATTGAGTTTTTGAGGGATTCGAAGTGATGTGTTCTAAAGGATGAACCTGTAGTAAATATAGATATCTTATTACAACAGCTGTCAAGTTTGTTTAGGTCAGTTTTGTGGAGATTGGTAAGCACAGGGGAGGCATAGAGTAATGTGGATAATAGGTGTGTCCTGGCTATTGTTATTTTAGAGTGGTTGGAGAGAAATTGTTTGTTTTGATAGAGTAGACCAAGTTTTTTTATGAACTTTTTTATGGTTAGGGAAATGTGTAGGTCAAATCTAAGGTGACTGTCAATTTCCAAGCTTAGCATTTTAGTGTGATTGGTAAGGACAATGGTGGTATTGTTTTTTGAGGAGATTATAAAGCTATCTGAGGGGGGTATAGATCTTTGGGAGCTAAAGAGGAGTAATTTTGTTTTAGCTGGGTTACGAATGAGGTTTTGATTGGTGATCCAAGTTTTGGCTAGGGAAAAGCATTCTTGTGTTTGGGAGAGGAGGAGGTCTAGTGTGTTGGCTATGCATATTATGGTGGTATCATCTGCATATTGCACTATCAAGGCTTTGGGGAATGCTGGGTGGGAGCTGATTAGTAAATAGGGTGAAGAGCAAAGGACCCAGGATGGATACTTGGATAACCTCTAGGGAGACAGACAATAAGGGAGAGAGTTGGTTTTGCCATTTTACAGATTGCTGCCTACCATCTAGATAGCTCTTAAGCCAGTAAATTGCAAAGATATTAAGGCTTAGGGTGGATAGTGAGTGAAACAGTGTTGCATGGTTGACCATGTCAAAAGCTTTGGATAAATCTAAGAATGTAGCAGATATGAGCAGTCTGTTATTTCTGTTACTATTGATGGTGTTAGTAAATGCTGTAATTGTGGTGGTGGTACTGTAGAAAGGTCTAAAGCTGTGTTGCTATGTGGATAGTGGTTTGTTTTCTTGGAGGTACTTACTCTCTCTAGAACTTTTGATAAGGGGGATAGTATAGCTATAGGGTGATAGTTATTGAGTTCAAGAGAGATACCCTCTTTGCACAAGTGGAATTATATGAGATATTTTCCAAAGCTGGGGTACTTTACACTCAGAGATGGAACTCTTTATTAGGATGGAGACAGGATAGGCAATAGCATCAGTGGCAAGTTGAAGGCATTCTGTGGGTAATTTATTGGCAGCTAGGGTGGTCAGTTTGAGTTTTATGAATAGTTTTTGTATAGTGTTGGTAGGTACTGTGTTGAAGCTGAAGTTGAGGCCATTGATAACTGTTTCTGGTAGACAGAGTGTTTTTGATAGAGTGGGGTTGTTGGGGCTAGGTTAGTTGTTTGCAAGGGCTTGGATAGTTTCTGTAAAGTATTTGTTGAACTGTGTGGGGATATTGTCTTGGTTATTTTCTGCTTTAGGAGTGGTGGTGGATGTTTTCCCTGGTTGTAGTACAGAGTTGCCTGCTGCCCAAAATCTTTTGTGGTTCTTTACATGTTTATTATGTATATTTAGTTAGTAGGAGATTTTGACTGTTTTGATAAGTTTTTTGGCTTTGTTGCGTAGTTCAGGGTATTTTTGTTTATCTGATTGGGATTTGCTTTTAAGAAAGTTTGTCCAGGCTTTGATTCTTTTTTTTTGAGGAATGTTTTAGTATCTAAAGTTAAACAGGGGGCATGTTTAGTTTTAATTCTAGTGATTCTGGGGGGGTGATGGTTAAGTATATTTGTGGAGATTGTATTGAAGTATAGTACTGCTTCATTGAGAGATATGTTTTTTTAGGGGGGTCCAGTTACACCTTTTTAGGTCCTTGTTAAAGTTGGATAGGTTAAAATGTTTTCTGTTCCTAGTTTCTCGCACAGTTACTTACCGATAATATTAATGATATAATCACTCTCAACTATAATAACAGTTTAGCTTCAATAAATAATCTTGTAAACAATTGGAACAAATATATATTCACTGTGCAAGAGAAACTTTCCATGATTAAAATGATTATTCTGCCAAAAATACTATATATCATGCAATCACTATCAAAAAGTTTTATAAAATAGTTAAATTCTTCAATGTTAAAATTTTTATGGTTTCCAAAAAACCTAGGTTAGCTTTAATTCATCATACTACAGATTGGGCACTTGGCGGTATTGGTCTGTCAAACTTAGGATTATATTCAATAGTCTCAATCATTAAGACAGTAACTCTGTGGTCAAATTATCATTATATTGCTAGATGGAAAAAGAATCAAGAAAACTTTGTATTGGAAAATATTTATTTTAAAGATTTAAATCATAATTCAGTTTTAAATAATGTTTTACTTTGCTTCCTAAAACAGTTTTCTTAAATAATTCTAAGAAAACAGTTAGTTCTACCTATCTATTCACCATAATGAATGCCTTTAGAAATTTCATTTACAGAATCCCAATATATAAGGCATGTTTTATCTCATTTTCCCAATAGCCAATGCTCACAATAATATTTCCACTTTCAACTTACAAATGATTACTTTTAAACAAAATAACTTGATATATTGGTTTCAGTTAATGTACGCAGGAAACTTACATTCTGTTGATGATATAATAAATACATTTGATTTGATAAAGATATGTAGTTGAACGTACAAAGCTATACACAATTTCTTGAACAAAAGGTTAAATTAATACAACAAACTATAAGAAATCATATTCCTAAATTGATTGATTTCTTATCTTTTTGGGCACAACAGAATACAATTGAGAAAGGATTTTTATCTAAATTATATAACATGATTAAAATAAATTGAATATAATACAGATAGCATTTAGAATTATTTTTAAAATAAATAAAATATAATACAGATAGCAACTAGAATTATTTTATACACATTAATAATAGATCTCCAAATGAAGAAGATAAAAGTTTAATTTTATTGTCATCAAAACAAACTACCTCTTCTTTCAAGTGGAAATTATTTTTTGGGAAATGTATTCATAGATCTTTCTTTACTCCTCACAGAATAGAATTAATGTTTAAAAGAGGATGACTTGTTGGAGATGTAAATTAGTGGTTACAGTAGATTGGCAACATATGTTTTTTGATTGTGTTGTTCCTAAACCTTACTGGGACAATATACATTATTTCTTACAGGGTCTATGTAAAGACAAATTTACTTTAACAAAATCCATAATTTTATTTAATTCCACAGAACCTGAATGTGTTACAAGATTAAAATATCCACTCTTATGGAGCATCTTATTAATCTCAAGGAAAGTTATAACAAAAAAATTGGGAAAATTAATCTACTCCCTCTTCAATATAGAAAGGACCTTTCCCATTTATTTGATAGTGAGTAGTGCTTTATAAACATTATGATTTTAGGGAAAACTCTATGGATATCTTATACATTTGATTCAAATACTGCTTTTAACAAACCCCCCTGACCACCTAGAGAAATGCATGCTAACCTTAACCCTAGCCCTGTCACTGCCCCTAACCCTAGCCTTGCACCTTAACTTAGAAAAACTCCTTCTATAACACTATCATTATTCAGTATTATCATTTATGGGGTTTGTTTATTTTCATTGTATTTTTTGGAGTAAAATGATCAGGGAAGTACAGCTTTTTTTCCTGTGGATTTTTTTTGGTCTGTATTTTGAGTACCTGTACTTTGATGTTTCAACATATTGACATACCATTCTTTTGGTATGTAAATTCTGAGTGCCTGTATTTTGTTGTTCCTACATTTTAAAGAGTAACTATAGTAACTCGTCTGGGGTGTCATTCACTTTGTTGAGTTTGCAATTCTTCAATAAAGTAAATGACTTTGCAATGAGGTCAAAAGTTCAGTTCATCAAATTGTGATGATATTGGAGGTTGGAAGATGAAATGCATGCCTATATTATAAGCGTGGGTTTGGGATATTAATGCTGAAAGTTTCAGATACACTGAACATTTCAGGATTAGAAGAGTGGGAGTGTTTGTGGATTATGGTTAGATTAAGAGCTGAGTAAGGGAATATAATTAATGCTATGTGTGTAAGTTGATGTATATGGTATATGTCTGAGTGTCTTATTTTACCCCTATACCACCTTACTAATGCATGCTAACTCAAACTATAACTCTGCACCTTACCATAGAAAGTCCTTTGCCATATTAGTAATGCTGTTCAGACAAAATTTGTCTGAATGTATGCTGTGACACTGCAGAAGAAATTACAAAAGGAAACTATTTCCTTTTGCAAATTTTTTTTGTCTTGATTTTTTTCATTATGTTAATTTTTGAAATGCCAGCATCAATATGCTGTGTTCCAATACTTGTGCATTTTGATAAATCAACATATACACCTCCACTATTTTACAGTAGAGAGACAGCAGGAGTTCCCCAGTACAGTGTACCATTGCCACAGACAAACATCAGTCAGAAAGAGCTTCCTTTCCAATGATTAAATCCTTGAGCATGCATAATTTCACCCAGTAGGGGCAAGAATGAGATGACTGACACTTGCTATACCTGTAACCTGGTCTGCAACATCATTACAACATTTGACAGGATTTTTATATAAAATATTGTAATAACAGACATTTAAAATGAATGCAATACAAGAAAAAGTGCTTAATCTAGAAATAAGAAATGAAAATCTTATTTTCTGAAATTCTTTTCAGAAAAATAAAACGACAATTTCAAGAGATCAAAGATGAGTTATTCCAAAATCAACTCACAGGTTTTATGGTGAATAAATAAACATATGCTGTCTTGTGAAATAGACTTAATTAGAGACTTGTCAAAACAGCATCAATGAAGATGTGAAAGACACAAAAGGAATACTGATAGAACGTGAGGAACAAATACAATTCTTATTACAGCAAAATAATTGGTGGCTTGAAAAAGTTGATTAGTTGGAATACAGAGTGAAGAGAAATAATATAATAATGTATGGCATGCCTGGGAAATATGAAGGTGTTAGCATGATTAATTTATTATCATCCTGGATTCCAGAAGCATTGAATTTACCAAAAGTGTAAAATCTTTGGTACTTAGAGAACTCATCAAACATTAACTACTTCTCCTTCAAAAACAAACTTTTCTCCAAGATCCATTATTATAACGTGTATTTCCAGCTCAGATAAATATTGGATTTTGGGAGAAGAACAGACAAATCTACTGCCAAAATTGGAAAAATGGGTAATAATCTTGTTAGATTTCATAATAACTACATATCCAAAGTAGTAAGCAAAAGAAAGGCTTGCCTTCCATTAATAAAAAAGAACAGTATCAGAATACAATTATTGTTTCCTACAAGAATAAGAATCTGTTTATTTGTGGGTCAAAAAACTTTTGACATTTTGGAAGATGCTGTCACTTACATTAAACTATTAAAATACTTGAGCACACCGAAGGAATGTGTTGGGGTGCTGCTATGATAAAGACACAAGCTAATAAAATTGGAAGGAACGCAACAATAAAAACAAAAAAATGTAAAGGTAATTGAAGAAAGAACTTTCTTGATTATTCTTTCTTTATCTCCTTCTTGAGAGGCAAGATTTGTATTTCCTGCAATGAGTAAGATATTAACTACATATTGGATAAATTTGGTATGTGGGAGATCCCATGGAAAGATGAGTATAAGAGGACCTAACTCTGAGACTTGGGGTAAATCTTGAATGATTGGAATGGAAATAAGTTTATTATTAGATCATAGGAGTATGGTTGTTTAAGTAATTTTTAAAGTATGGGACCTTGCTAGGGGAAAAACTAGATATGGCAAGCTACTGGAGTAGTAATGAGTGACTGAGTGTGTCAAAGGCCTTCTGATGATCCAGAAAGAAGGCTCATTCCTCTAACTTTACCTTGTTCCATGTTAGAATATATGTAGTCTGTGATGGAGTAGCTGTAATAGTACTGTAATCAAGGAAATCATACTATTTCTCATTGAGAATGTCGTATTATGTTCTATAGTCAAGGCTTTGGTTGTAAATTGTCTTTTCCAACTAGCTAAGAAAGTAAGGATTAGATATTGGTCAAACAGTTTGAGCAATGTTGGTTTAGAAACATTAATAAGAGGAAGAATGACAGCATATTTGAAACTGTGTGGTAGTATTTTAGCTAAGAGCACTATGTTGATTATAAAAGTGAGAGGATTGAAGAGATTACTTTGAAGCTTGAATATATGTTGGTGAACAGTATGAATGATAGGAGCAATTGATTTTGTCAGCACAGTTTCTCCAGCTCTTTGCTGTCAAGTACCTTGAACAAGAAATGGAACTATTCAATAATCTTGTGCATAGGGAAGGAAGAAGAACAATGAGAGGAGTGAGAAAATGATTGGGTTTGTGAATGATGGAGGATTGGAGATACTATGTTTTAGGTTTGTAATGAGTGAGGTAGGCCTATTCATAGCCGAGCTTGTCTTGTTATTAAGTCATAAAGTTGTCTTTACTAAATCAGATATGTTTTACTCACATATTGGCTGATAGAAAAGAGTTGTCACAGAAAATGCATAATATTTTTGAATATTATATAAAATTAAGACTCATTAAACAATGTTGAGAAAAATGACAAAGGTTGTTTTCATTTATTGCGAAAGAAATGTGAGAAATCCATGTTAAACATATTTATAAGATAAGTTGTCACTACAAATCACCTATGTTTCTTTCTATCTAAAGAACACTCTAGATATATTCCTGGTTTATCACTTCCTCAAAATATAAGTTACAATGTTTAGTGGTGCATAATATTAATATGTTTGAGACAAGTTTCTTAAACTGAAAAAAATCAAGAAATGTGTTCAATTGTCCATTAGCAAAGAGAATTTAACAGAAAATGGATGCACCTCAGAATAACCATATGTACCTTTCTACAGGTTTGTTTTAGTGAAGCTCACAAGTATTTTGTGTGTTGTGTGTGAGGCAAAACTACTGTGCAGATTACTCCCAACAAGAATATGTAAGTAACATGCCATAACTTGCATCAAATGATATCTAAGAAGTAAACAGCACTCACAATGAGTAAGTTATTAGAAAGGAACTTTTTTTGTTATGAGGAACACATTGCCACTAATGCAAAATAATTGTGAGTTGCTGGCAATAGATGCATTCACAAACAGGCTTGACAGCTTGATCAATATCTAAGAGACTAGCTGATCAAAAGAGAGTCCTCTGTACTGTATCAGGACATGGAAACTTCATTTTGTTATGCAGGATGGATATTTACACATAATCATACATACTCTAATTGGTATTTTTGAAAGGTTACATGCATCATTTAATATTACCATTAGATTATGTGTTATTTAAAACTGAAAGATTTGATAGACAATTAATTGAGGTGGTAGAAGAAATGTATACAGTATTACATGATAAGCTTATAAATGGAAGGAACTGTCATCTTAAATTAAATATACTTGAATTGCTTCACATATGTCTAAGAACTTAAGAATAATGTAAATACTTTATTGCTCAGTTTATAAGTACTGAATTGTTTGTGTTTATTGTGTGGTTTAATTTTATTATTATTTATAAGAAGCATATATATAATGACATGATAAAAATTTGTTTAGCTAAGGATACATATTAATTCTGTAATTACTTAATAGCAACATAAATGGTGTGCATGTATAGAAATGTCTGAGGGGATTTCTTTTTATATGCTGCAATATACACTAATTTTCAAACTTTTCATTTAATAAGTAAAAGACTGCATATACTGTTTGTTAACTAAACAACTTTAGGGCACTTTGTCAACATTTATTTATTTTATTTATTTATTTTTATTTAACATTTGTTAACCGGGAAAGTCTGACTTGGAACATAGGCAATTTTCTGCAGAGGCCTGGGGAGAAACACTACAGAAGCATGTCTTTGAATCTTAAATATGTCTTAGAATATTCAATATATTATAAGAATTTGCAGAAATGCTACCTTAAAGGTTGATTTTGATGACAGAACATTATATGTTATGATTTAAAATTTATGATACAGAATAATAAATAATAAAAATTTGAATATATCTAATCTAGGAAGACATATGAGAGTTTCATTACTTTCTACTTCCTTGCTGAAGTTGAATTTTAAGTACTACAATATTCATAAATATGGGTTGCTTTCAGATACACGAGATATTATAAGAAACATTAGATGTTTCATGTATTACTGACCATAACATTGATTACATAATGTTATTTTTGTATTTAGCAAGTATATAAAGCATTCCTTGTAAACAGATGAAGCATTTTAATAGATATAATATGTGTTATTTTGAAAATATTTTATGGAATGTGTTGACTTATCAATCTTATAAAAAAACAGTAAAAGGTGCAGCAACAGCGAAACAAGCACAACCAAATAAATCAAATCGAACACTGCAGTCAGCAGGATGAAGGACCAAAAGAAGGCTGTCTTGAAAATAATTTATTGTTCACACATAAAGTCACCACAGAATACATGACTGAGCGCTTTCATCCCCTATCAGGGACTTCATCAGAATCAATTAAAACATACAGCAAGCACCATTATATAGCAATAAATTAATTAACTCAATTTACTAATTACAGGAATTTAAAGGTACAAAGTGCATAACAAACATTCCTAACTTACACAGGTAAAAATAACTAAAGTATATGACAAAATCTTACCCAAACACACCAGACATAAATATTAAATATTTAAAATTATTATTAAGTAATATAATGTTGTTAAATGATAGCGCTCTTATTTAATATGGGCATTAAGGAGATGTTTTCATTTAATCCTGGACTATGAGTAGCATGTAACCTGACTTGCCATTTTAATTCTCTTCTTTTTTTAGTCTGAGATCTATAGTCATCTATAGTTATCACTTCTGGGATTGTGAAATACATGTTCTATAATACCAAATTCAAATTTACTAAAACAAGGGCATGTCAGGGAATTTTTAAACAGGGCATTATTGTGGTTACCTGTTGTTATTTAATATTAATGCTCACAAGATCTATCTCGGAGACGTCTCTCCATTTCACCCACATAAAATGCGGGACACCCCACACATTTAGCTGAATAAATCAAATCTATAATTTGACAATTGCCCTTTACAAATATTACTTTCGACTCCAGCCCATTTTCTAAAATGATTTCTTTAGCATCTATAATAATCTTACACTGTGTATATCTCCCACATTTGTGTGTTCCAACATTGCCTTGGCCTTTATTGACCACCCCTTTCACTAAACTCATTTTAATATTAATACCTGTTCTATATTCAAAAGCTGGATGGGACCCATGTGTAGAATAAATACTGGGATTGCATTTCAATATGTTCCAATTACTTTCCTCTATTTGTTTGACTGACCTAGCTCTAGGGCTATAGGGTAAAACTAAGGCTCTCTCATAAGCTTCCCTTTGATAACTAAACTCTTTGTCTTCTAATCCTACCAAACAACTGCTACCTCAAGACACCCCACAAGCAACACATAAACCACAAAAGCAGTGTGCAAAGCAGTCACAGCCCTTAAGGCCAAATACAACACCAAACATACTTGTCATAGGTGACTCCATAGTCAGACACACTGACGTCCCACTCACCAGGCTGAACAAGGAGAGGGTCACAGTAAGCTGCCTATCGGGCGCTAGAATCCGCCACATAACACAAGCACTCGGGTCACTCCATGGCAAGTACAAATATGACACAGTCATTGTCCATGCTGGTGTGAACGACCTGAGACGTACCTCCCTGGACTACATGAAAAGAGACATAGAGGAGCTCTCTGATTATGTAGCCCAGGCAGGTATGACCCTAACCCTGAGCAGTATCCTTCCTTCACCAAGAATGATGCCACAATATAGAGACAAGATGATCAGCTTTAACAATTGGCTTAATGTCTGGTGTCATTCAAAGGGGATCCAGTGTCTGTCTGCCTGGGATGACATGCTTGACAAGCCACGCTGCTTCAAGGGACGGCTTGCACCTGTCACCCTGGGATTCCGGATATTGGCTAAGGCTCTTGCCACCCCATAGTGCCTTTTTTAGGCAAGGCTCAAATTCTAAACCTACTACCCTAGAAAACAAAAATGGGAAGAAACTGAGGGTAATGCTGCTCAATGCCAGAAGTCTAAATCTCAAAATGCACGCACTCGAGGCCCTTCTCAGTATGGAGAACATCGATGTCTGTGCTGTAACTGAAACCTGGTTCAAGGCTCCTGAGAGCACCCGGCACTATTAGGTTTTACCTCATATCATGCGTTCCGCCCCAAAACCCGGACCACACCACAAAAGGAGGGTGCATCCATATTCATAAAGGATACTCACACCTCCAGGTTGGTGGCAATGCAAGCTCGAAACCATCCAGGTGCAACTAACCATAGGCAAAACTGCTCTACAAATTGTAGCATGCTACAGGCCACCCTCTCAAACTCAGGAACCCCACACAGCCTTCCTGAAGACACTGGAGGGTATAAATGTATCTCCAAACACCATCATATTGGGTGACTTCAACTACCCGAATATAGACTGGGAACATTACTCAAGCCCTAACTTTCTAGCCCAACGGTTCCTGGAGTTCATAAATTCAAATGCCATGGAACAGCTAGTCACTGTTCCCACGAGAGGAGAAAATATACTAGATCTCATTGTCACAAACATGGGGACAAAATGCTCCACACCGGAAGTATATCCCTCATTGGTGAGATCTGATCACAAACTAATCTCACTGGAAATCCACATCCCGCCCCCACACCAAGCAAAAAAGACCATAGTGAAGAACTTCTCTAAAGCAAACTTCACACTACTCAAGACTGGTGTGGTATCCTTCAAGGCCCCTGAGCCAGAGGAAACCACAACCCAAGCTGCGGAAGCCCTTACAAATGCCTTCTATGAACACCTCCAGGACTGCATGGATCAGGCAATCCCAAATAAAACCAAGACTCTTTCCACAAAGGGCAAACGTCCAGTCTGGTGGACCCCAGCCATTAACAAACTTTACAATAAGAGGAGAAAGCTATTACATGATAGAACAAAATCCATAAAAGGGAAGTCACCCCTGATCATTATTAGTAAAAAATACGAGCACTCATAAAATCAACTAAGGCCAATTTTGAGAGAAAAATTGCCATGGATTCAAAGGACAATCATAAGGCCTTTTTCAGCTATGTTAGGAACCTGGGTGGAAACTCCCAGATATGCTCAGAATTAGTCCAAAATGATACAAAAATCACTAAACCCACAGACATTGCCAACATACTGGCAGACAGGTTCAGTGCAAACTTCACCCCTCTCCCCTAAAGGAGAGATAACTATCCCAGCTGAGTGTAGCCTCCCGGACATCTCAAATGCGCAGGTGAAAGCTGCTCTCTCTAAAGCTAAAACACAGCATCAATGGGACCGGATGGTGTCCCCGGCTGTGTGCTACATGAGCTAAATGAGGAATTAAACCCGCACATAAGGCAGCTGTTTAATCTCAGCCTTACCACAGGATACGTGCCCAAGGAGTGGCATACGGCAACTGTGGTCCCACTCCACAAAGGCGGTGCCTCTACGGACCCTGGTAATTACCGCCCCATAAGCTTAACAAGTCTAGTCTGCAAAGCTATGGACAGGATCATAATGGAGCTCATAAACAAAGATATAGGGGACTTGCAGACATTGGACCCGACCCAGTTTGGCTTTGTCAAGGGAAGATCATGCCTTTTGAACTTGGTTGACTTCTTCGAAACAGTCACCAAGGCCATTGATGAGGAAAGGCAGTCCATACAGCCTACCTTGACCTTGCAAAGGCTTTCGACACAATACCCCACTCGGGTATTGTAGAAAAACTTACCAGCTTAAATGTAAACCCATATGTCACAAGATGGGTTGTAAACTGGCTTAAGGACAGAACCCACAGGGTTAGAGTTGCTGGCGCTGTGTCAGACTCCAAGCCGGTCACAAGTGGTGTCCCACAGGGCTCGGTCCTTGGCCCCTATTGTTTGGCATCTACTTCTCAGAAGTACAGGCCAACATGGGAGGACTTTGGCTGACAAAGTTTGCAGACGACTGCAAACTGGGCGCCATAGTGGAAAGTGCATCGGACACGGATATCCTTCAGAATGGACTCACGGAAACAGATAGCTGGTGCCAGAGCCATGGCCTGAAGTTAAACGCCAAAAAATGTATAGTCATACCCTTCGGGAAAAACAAGGTAACCCCAAGCTACCATATAGGTGGCAATCCACTAAGCACAGAAGAGGTTATCAGGGACCTGGGGACCCAGGTTGACAGTGGCCTTTCTTTTGACACTCACATTGCTAAGGTGGTTAGAAAGACCTTCTACATTGCCCACCTGATCATGAAGGGATTCACATCCAGATCTAGTGAGGTCATTGTTCCCCTGTACTCTTCACTTATCAGACCAATGATCGAGTACAATGCCCCATTCGGGATGTATCTCACCCGACATCTGCAGCAATTGGAGAGACCCCAAAGTTCCTCACCAAAAGGATAAAGGGACTCCAAAATCTGTCATATGCTGCCAGATTGAAGAAACTCCAGCTCTATTCAGTCACATACCGTCTGCTCAGAGGTGACATGTGCCTGACATACAAGGCCATGTCCAACCCGGAATTAATGGACATGCTCCACCTCAAAAATCCAAATCCACCAAAACCACTAGAGCAAGCGACTTAAACCTTAGCACGGATATAAATAGGACGTGCTGGAGGGATAGATTTATCACTCAGAGACTCCCTATGCTGTGGAATAAAATCCCGGTCCATGTGAGGCAGAGCACCTCGCTGACTCTGTTCAAGAGAAATCTAGACCTGTGGATGGGAGATCGTAGGTTTACCCCAGGAATCAACTCTGTGTCACTGCTGGACAGAGGCACAACAAACTAATGGGCACAGTATTTTTTCATATAAGGGGTGGCGTAAGCCACAATAATTTGGGCTAGGCTTATAAATGCCTTAGGGCAGATAGCCTAGTATAAACCTATGAACCTATGAACCTATGAACCAAAATAATGGATTGTATCGTATGCCCTACTGCAATTCCACATAGCCTACGGCATCTTCTACCATTTTTTTAGGATACCCTCTATCAAAAAACATATCAGCTACTTTCATTAATTCTTCATGTACATCCAGTAAATGTGATGTCATATGAGCCACTCTAATCATTTGGCCTTTTACTATACTTTTCTTTTGACTATAAGCATGGCAACTCAAAAATGCCAGATAAGAATTACTAAACGTGGGCTTTTTAAAAATCTTTTAAAATATGGGTGTCTAGATAATTTATTCCTTCCTTACTACTGGAATAAGTGAATTTTAAAAAAACTGGATGAATTATTCAAATAATTTATAAAACCCATAATTTCTGGTTTTGCACCCTTCCATAAAATAAATATATCATCCAATAATCATACATTTAATTTTACATGCTTAAAAAAATCATAATTAAAAACCTTAGTATGCTCCCATTCTAATAAAACCATGTTTGCATACATATGAGCACTAGAAGCACCCATTGCCACTCCTTTTGTCTGTTTAAAATACTCTCCTTCATAAAAAATATAATTATAATCTAAACCTATGCCCATAAAATCACCACTCAAGTTCACCTTGTCATTTGAATATTGAGCATATCTGTGAATACTATCAATAAATAGTTCCATCCCTTCTTCTCTAGGTATAGAGGAAAATACATCTACAATGCCAATGGTCACAAATACAATATATTTGTCCCATAATGTCTTTTTTATTCTACCTAAAAAGTCCCAAGAATCTTTAATGAGGTGCTCTGTCCTTACACATACCTCTTTCAACTATCTAACTACACATACCCTGAAAGGGTATGTTTTGGAACCTCAGCCCAACATAATAGGCCTGAAGGGTGGGTATATTACATCTTTATGGATCTTTGGGATACCAAAAATTGCAGCTATTATCAGATTTTTAACTTTAAAATAATTATAGGCCTCTTCAGAAATTCTATTATCTAACAAAAATTATTCTAAAAAATAATCACTTCTTCTATAACTTATATTAATTTCATTTAAAGTGACCATAGAATAAGTCTGTGTATCATACAAATGATCCAATTTTTTTAGAATATTTTAATGAACCAAATATAACAGTCCCACCCCCCTTGTCAGGTCTCATCACTCTAATGGACTTATTTGTTGTTAACTGGTGCAATAAGGGAGATTCCTCTTTGTTTATATTTAACATACAATGTTGCTTTTTGTCTTTTTCTTTTAATGTATATATATCCTCTATAATAGCTTTTTCCAATATGCTCTAGATTGGGTCTAGCGGGAGATTACATGTACTATTCTTCCTAAAATTGTGACTAAATTGAACTTTACTTTTTTGTTCTTTTTTATCTTTATAAATCAAGGCCAAGTTTAACTTCCTCATAAGCAACTTTGCTTCAATAATACTGTCAACATAATCAAAACGTTTTGTGGGAACAAACTTCATACCTTTTATGAATAATGTAAAATATTCCTTACCTATCTTTAAATCTGTATAATTATACACATGGTACCCTCTGTATCTGTTTACTATACCTTCACATAAAATACTTTCGTGTGAATGGTTACCAATCACCATCTCTTGTTCCCTTTGTTTCCCTCCATTTTGACTGTACAGGGAGAGCATATTCTTGTTCTCCCCATGCATCCCATCTTGGTCAACCCTGAAAAAATGACTTTCCATGTCTCACATTATACTGAATGTTGTGATTGCAATATGGTCTTGCTGATGTATTGTAAGGTCTAAACTGACCATTGTCATGGTTATTTTTTTTATTATTTCCTTTAATTTTCTCTGATCTATATTATTAATATACAGCATAGGATAGGCCTTCTTTTCTTTATACTGGAGAGTATCCCTATTAATCGTTTTCTGTGTGTTTTCAAACAGATTAAAACTTTTACTTTCAACCACTTTCAAACATTTATTATACAAAAACTCCCATTCAAAAAATAATAAATCATTCTTAATGTCATCTTTTAACTTTTCAACTTCTTTCAACAATTTAAACAGCTTACCATCATTGCATTTAATCATTTTTTCCAACAATTCTAAGTCATGCCTCTTAAACATTTCTTCAAATTCTTCAAAAAAAACATCATCAAAATCAATTCCAAATGGGAATCTATATACCCTTAGCCCCTTAAGAACAACTTTCAAATTTAAACACTATGCCAAATATGCATTTTCTATCTGCAAACTTTTTATTTTACCCAGTTTATTTTCAAAAGAGTAAATCATGTACTTTAAAGTTCCATTGTTTTGCTCATTACAGCCATTACATACTTTTTGTACAGCTTCTGCTTAAGAATGAAAAACAAATGATTTATTTATAAACTTTTCAAAAGTATCAGTGGCCTCTGTAGAATTTTTAGATCGAATGGCCATTTTTTGTTTACCATTTTATGACGTAGAATCAGAGCTAATAACAGCAGCTGATAGGGATTTCCCTACCACAGTATTATACGGCACAGTACCTTAGGGCGAGTTCCAATCCTTTTCAAAAATTATATATTTAATGCTTTATCAAAAGTTATTATAGCAGTTCTTAATGTAATAATACCTCAGTTGTTACTAACTAGTGGTCACGGTCTGCTAGTTTGATAAAGCATTCTAAGGCAGATTAGGAACACCAGCATCCTTGAGTAATTGGCATTAGATTTATCTTGATTGTTATTATTATTATTATTATTATTATTATTATTATTATTATTGGATGTAGATTAATACCTTATAGCTACTAGATATTTGATTTGCAGAAAGAGAGAAATATTCAAAATAATAAAAATCTAAAAGATGATTTGATTCAAGTATATTAGAAATGGAGAAAATTTAACACATTTATAGAAAATGACGGGCCGGATTCACGAAGGCTTGCACGGAGTGTAAGAGTAGTATAATACGGCAGATAGGCAATATGTCTACCGAGCGATTCAGCAATAGCTGGCAGGGGAGTGCATGAGAGCTTCTAAAGCTACTCTTGCACGGACAGTGTTATGGTATGCAAATTACCTCATTTGCTGCTGAAAGCTATGCAAATGAGGTAAATTTGCGATCCAGGAAACACTAACATGTCCGTGTAAGAGTAGTGTTATTTGCAGAAATGTACTCTGTTGGTATCGGAGTACCGCTCTGCAAACAGCTAAATGGAGCTATGACAGCTCCAAATAAAGGATGCATCTAGTTGAGGAAGCATGCCAATGGCCAAATATAAGGCCATTGGCATTTGCAAATGTTGTAAATCCTTAAAATCCATTTTTTCCCCCGATCGCCGATGTTTAAGCATAGCGCAGCAGCGCGCAAACGTGCTGCGCTTTAAATAAAATGAAAAAAAGTGAAAAATAGCCACAAATGGGCAATTCCACTAAAAAGCTTGTTCTGCCATGCAGGTGAATGGTAGGCTGAAAACAACATGGCCACTAAGTAGTGGTTGCTAAGGGGGGAAGCTCAGTGCGAGAGATGTAACCAAGCATTAGTAGGCAATCCTATGCAAATGAGGATAAGGATAGTGAATCCCAATTTTTCCCGGCATGTGAGCCATGTCCCTAGAGTGTAAGTGTAGGAGTAGGGGAGTAATAGAGTAGAATATAGGTGACATCATGAGGGGGTATGTCTGAAAGACTCTAAGCTGATTGGAGCACAGTGGCTTGTGTTTGCTCTGAGTTGCTCATGATTGCAAGAGGCGTGTCTACAGTTGTCCTAGCTGAAAACAAGAAACCAAAGGTGTACGCCGTGGATATATCTGAAATTTCTTGCAAGCGTGCACACAGCGTGTGCGTGCGTGTGTGCCCGTGTGCGTGTGTTTGCGCTTGTTTGCGTGACGCTGCCCCTTGTGGAAACAGAAAGGGAAAAAGGAAGGAAAAGAAGTAGTAGGAAGTTAACCAAGGAGAACTAGCAGAGCTGCCAGGTGAAATATATCAGAATCAGCCAATTACACAGGCAGTAGACTAGCCCAACCCAGCCCAGCCCTTTAAACTCTACAAACAGCAATCTACCCTGTTTTTTTCCCAAGAACTCTGCAACACTGCAGTATACAAAGAGTGAAAACTTAAAAAGCTTAAGTCAGACAAAATGTTAGGGGCTGCTATTGCTATCATCAACCAACATGCGCAAGGTGCTGAAGGTGGTGATGTTGTGAATGCTGCTGAGCAACCTACAGTGAGGAGACGGAAAAGAGTGTACAGACCCAGGGTAACCTACCAGGGGCTACATGAGCTGGAGATAGTGGAGCACTATAGAGTGGACAGAGACCTCCTGCAGCAAATTATTGAGCTGTGCCGGCCACGCCTCACACACAGAACCAACAGAGGGGAACCCATCCCAGTGGATACCAATGTATGTGTTGGCCTACGAATACAAGCTACAGGTACCTTCTAGAGACCAACTGGTGATATGATGGGGGTTTCACAGGGATCAGCATCCAGGGTACTGCACCAGTTCCTGGATGCCATGTCAGCACATGTCAGTGAGCATGTATATTTCCTCAATTCCAGTGAGGCGTTGGTCAGCAATATGCGCCTTTTCCACCAAATAAGCAAAAAAACAGCAGAAGCAGGTTAAAGGCATCCAGCAGAAAAGTAAAGCAATCCAGTAACGAAACTTCAAGACGCCACTACAGCAAATGTGATACTTAAAGTATCAGTACGATTGAAACATAATAATAAAATGTCACCTTAGGTTCTGATGTAAATGGCAGTATATCCAAAATTTAACCACGATAATAGTGTGCTGTTGAGCAGTTCAGTTCCAAAGTTAAAAACAATGTATCAGCGTATCATTAAATGCTTAACGGCTAAAAGCCAGGACATCAGCACAGCAAAAACGATGTTAAAAGCCACCTTCAGTTCATAGTATAAATGGCATCATGCACAATGCTATGTCATTAAACTCTTTAATCCATCACAGAAAAAACAAAAGCTTCTTGTAAGCGCTTTCGGGTTACAATAAACCCTTCATCAGACAAAAGCTTTCCTCCAAATAGCAGAATACCTTGAGGTAGTGGGTGCAATAGACTGCACACACATACACATCAAAGCACCACCCAGTGAGCGGGGTGGGGTCTACAAGGGCTTCCCCTCCATCAACTGCCAGGTCGTGTGCGATGCCCAGGGCATAATAATGAATATGTGTGCTGGCTGCCCTGGAAGCTATCACAATTCCCACATCTGGCATCTGACGCAGCTGTACCAGAGATTTGCCAATGGGGACATCCCCGACGGTCACCTAGTGTGGGATGCTTGATACGCACTGGAGCCGTGGCTGATGACACCCATCAGAAATGCACACACACCCAAACAAGAACTCCATAATGAGGCACATGCACAAACAAGAAACAATATTGAGCATGTGTTTTGGATGCTCAAGTCACGCTTCCGGTGCCTGGACACATCTGGTGGAGCCTTGCAGTACTCACCAACTACATGTACCCAAATTGTCATGGTATGTGCCATGCTACACAATATGATCCTGTGAAAACAGCTGCAGCAGGAACAGCATGGGGCAGGGCCAAACAGCCCCCCACCATTGCCAAGGCCTGCACAGGCACAGTGTGACTTGGAGGAGGAACAACCTGAGCCTGCCCCAGTAGGCAGAAGGAGGCGTGCCTAGTATGCCCTGGCCTTGGCAAAGAGGCAACACATAGCACATACACTGACTCAGTAGGAACCCTGGAAATGACACCTCTCTCTGACTCGCACATACAATAAAAGGGATGCCTAACTTGACACTACCTGTTTTCAAACATGTATAGGGCGTGTACTATGTGCATCTGACATAGGCAGCCCTGCAGCACCACCTGAGGCATGATTGCCCTATTTTAAGCAATATAAAGCAGTGCTAAGCACATTTTACCACTATTTAGAATATTTAAGCACAATTGCCTATGCAGACAGATAACAGCAGGCCAGGCAGTGGGATGTGGGTTGGGTAGGCTATGAAGTGACAAACTAATATATGTGAAATTGGAAGCTAAGATCTGTAGTACAGTAGCATGCCTCAAGCCAGTACAATAGGCAACAGTACAGACTGAAAATGGAGTACCTGACATAGCAGTGCAGGCCTAGCATATGTGTATAAGTGTCAGGTGAACCCCTCATCCTATATACACCCACAGTAACAATCAGGTGTGCCCCCGCGTAGAAATGTACAAATAATAGCTGTCCCCACTGTATGTAGAAATGTTGATAAGTCTATGCAAAGTGACTCATGGAAGCCCTGCAGGCACAGCGTGCTTCCTGTCGCTGTACAACACCAAGGTGAGCCCTGAGGTAGAAACCAACTTGATTTTTCACACACATATATTATATATGTCCATACTGGGCATGCTCACACACAAACAAATTTAGCAAATGTCAGTCAGCAACATACTGAAAGGTCATACTGGGCATCCTCACACACTTAGGCCATGTCTGAGTACAGAGGTAGGCCACACATATCTGGCGGATGCATATGTTTTACCCCAGGAACCTGTCACTATTCACCAGTCCTGCCTTGTGCACATAGTTATATGAAAACAGACACATATAATATACTGGAACCATGTCATAATTAAACTATGTACCACAAGTA
Organism: Protopterus annectens; assembly: GCF_019279795.1. Lineage (NCBI taxonomy): Eukaryota > Metazoa > Chordata > Ceratodontiformes > Protopteridae > Protopterus > Protopterus annectens. The sequence goes on from NC_056735.1 coordinate 1,025,162,826, forward strand.
CTTAAGTTGTTCACAGAAAGTGAAAAAGCAGAGAAGATCGATAAACCTACAATCAGTATCATGAATAAACAATGTGCACTCCAAACATTATCCAATCCATGTTCTGGCAAAATAATCTGTGAAGGAGTCCATAGAGAACCATGATGCTTCCTTCCATTATGTCATAAATAGCAATGCACACTCATATATGTCCTGAGTCAGTGCAAACTGTAAATGACTGACATTGCCAACATCCTGTCAGACAGGCTCATACACACATACCCCCCTCTCACTGACAAAAGGTCCTATCATCATACCTGGAGATTGTGAAAGCACAGATATCACATATAGAATGGGTAAACAGCTCCTCCCAAACCTGAAAACACGGCATCTATGGGATTATATTGTTTCTCTAGCTGTGTTATAAGTGAACTCCAGAACAAACAGACCCTGCACCTGAACAGTCTGTTGAGCCGCACCCTCTGTACAGGATATGAAACTGTTGAATGTGTTACAGCTACATTTGGCACACTCCACAAGTGTTGGTGCACAACAGACCATGGGAACTATTGTCTTATAAGCCTATTAAGCCTGATCTGCAAGGCCATGGAGTCCGTCATAATGGAACTCATAAACAGAGCTATTGGGAGCCTACAAACACCCAACCCTACCAATTTTGGTTTGGTCAGGGACAGATCATGGTTCCCAAACCTGCTAAACTGTTTTCAAGGCAGTCACTCAGGACATACATCAATGAACTGAGCTACACACGTCCCACATAGACCTTGAAAAGCTTTTTACCAACATCACAGACACATGTATCCACAAAATCAACAACCTGTGCATAAATATGTATGTCATCTGATGGATTGCCAACTGGGGCAGAGAGAGATCACACAAGGTAAGAATTGTGGTCTCCTGTTCAAGCTGGTAACAACTGCTGTCCCCATGGCTCAGTCCTGGGACCCCTCCTGTCTGGTGTATACTCTTCAGAAATACAATCAAACACACGAGGGCTATGTTTAGCAAAGTTTGTGGATGACTGCAAAAAGTCGTCACAATCAATGTTTGGGACAACAGAGACATTCCTAAAAAGGTTCTCAGTCAGACAGATGTGGTGTCAAAAATATGGCCTCGAGCTACAGTCATACAAATACCACATAGGTGCCAACACCCTAAATATGGAGGTGATAATAAGGGATCTATGGACACATGTGGATAGTCATCTCTACTTCCAGAAACACATTCACAAAGTGGTCAGACAATCATGCTATGTGTTCTCACAAACTGCCAAGGTCTTTGCATGTAGGTCAAAGGAGGTTCCCTCTACTCATCAGTCATCAGACCCATCAGAGAGTACCACAACACACTTGCGATGAATCTGACTAGGCACCTGCAGCAGCTGGAAAGACCACTGAAGTACCTCAACAAGAGGATTACTGGCCTCAGACAGTTGCCCCATGCAACAAGACTGAATTTAACTCAATCTGTACTCTGTTGCATACTGTCTACTCAGGAGATCTCTGCCCAACAGACAGGTCCATGTCATGGCAACACTCAGATCTGCTCTGAGTTACAGCTCAATGGCACTAAATATACAGACTCAACTGATATTGCCAACATCCTGGCAGATAGGATCAGTGCTAACTTAACCCCCCCCTCTCACCCATGAAAGAGCACATCTCTATAACGGAAGACTGCAAAGTTGCTGTCATCATGGCTGCACAGGTAAAAAACACTCTCCAAAGCCAGTATCACAGCATCCATGGGACCAGATAACTTCCCAGGCTGTGTTCTACACAAACTACAGAATGAACAGGCACCACACCAACGTACCATGTTCAGTCATAGCCTCACCTCAGGCTTTGTGCCTGCTGAATGGTGCACAGCGATGGTTATCACACTACACAAGAGTGGAGACACAACGGACCCCAGGAACTAATGCCCCATTAGCCTGATGAGCCTGCTCTGCAAGGCCATGGAATGTATCATCATACAACTTATAAAAAAAGACATTGGTAATCACCAAACTCTGGACCACAACCATGTTGGGTTTGTAAAATGCAGATCATGTCACCTAAACCTGATAGACGACACTGAAGCAGTCACCAGAACCGTAGACAAGGGTAAGGTGGTTTGCACAGCCTTTGTAGATCTTGCCATGGCTTTCAACACCATCCCCCACTCTGGAAGAGTAGATAAACCCAATAAACTAGGTATAAATTGCTATGTCACAAGATGGGTTGCCAACTGGCTCACTGACAGAACACACACTGTGAAAGTAGCAGACTCCAAGTATGACTTTGGATCAGTAATGAGTGCAGTACCACAGGGTTCAGTCCTGGGTCCTGTCCTGTTTTGTATCTACATCCCTGAAGTAAACTTTAACATGGAAGGTCTGTGGCTAAGGAAGTTAGCAGACAACTGCAAACTAGGAGCTATAATTGTGAATACTAAAGATGTGGACATCCTACGAAAGGGCCTCACTGAGACAGATGCCTGGTGTCAAAGCCATGGCCTCAAGCTCAATACTAATAAGTGCATTGTCATCCCCTTTGGAAAAACTCTGTAGCCATGAACTACAACATAGGCGGTAGTATACTTAACACTGAAAGTGTGATGAGAGACCTTGGGTCACAGGTGGACAGTGGACACACCTGTGATAATCACATCCCCACAGTAGTCAGGAAATCCTTCTACATGGCACACCTCATCACAAAAGGCGTCTCATGCAGAATAGAAGAGGACATTGTTACCCTCTACTCATCACTCACTGTATCCATAATAGAGTACAATGCCCCTTCTGCTATGCACCTCACAAGACATCTACAACAACTGGAACGCCTTCAGAAATACCTCACAAAGAGTATTAGTGGCCTGAAATACATGCCATACACAGACCGTCTCAAAATGCTCCAGCTGTACTTTCACGCATATCGCCTACTCAGAGGTGATCTCTGCCTAACATACAAAGCTATGTCAAACACAGAGCTGTTGGACATGCTCCACATAAAACACTCACAATCCCTCAGATCAATGGCCCCAAAACCCAGAGTGAAATACAAAAGGAAGGGGTGTATCCATATACGTTATGGATACCCACACCTTCAGGTCAGTGGCACAGCATGAGGACTTGGAGACCATGCAAGTGCAACTAACATTGGGCAAAGCTGCTTATCAGATTGTAGCCTGCTACAGATCACCTACCTTGTTTCAGGAACCTCACTCAGTATTCCTGAGAACAGTGGAAAATAAAAAAGTCCTATCAAACACCATTATATGAGGAGATTACAACTACCCAAACATTGAGAGGGGGAATTACTCATGTACAACGTCCTTTGCCCAATGTTTCCTACAGTTTAACAACTCAAATGCCCTGGAACAGCTGGTCACCATGCCCACTCGAGGTGACAACATACTGGAACTGATCATCACCAACATGGGGTACCAGTGTTCCACAACATAGATAAACCCCTTGCTGGTAATATCAGATCATAAAGTAATCACATCGGACATCCAAATCCCGCCCCCCTCCAGTCAAGGAAACCACTGTGAAGACATTTTCAAAAGCAAACTGCACACTTCCCAAGACCAAAGTGGAAAGTTCCAAAGCCCCCTTGCTATAGGATAAAGCTATACAATCTGCCAAATCATTTACAAGTGCTTTCTATGAGCATCTACAGGGATGCATGGATCGAGACATCCCAAATAAAACCAAGATGCACTCCTCCAAAAATAAGAAACCAATCAGGTGATTGTCGCCCATAAATAAGCTATACAACAGAAGGAGGAAACGAACACATGAGAGATCAAACTTCACAAAAGGAAAGGCATCACTGATCATTATTAGGAAGACACAATGGTCGCTCATAGAATAATCCAAGGCCAGTTTCTAAAGACAAATTGCCAAGGAATGTAAGAATAATAACCGCAAAGCCTTCATTAGCTATACCAAACATTTAGGTGGCAACTCTCAAATATGCTGTCAGCTACTGCAAAATGGTAAAAAATACACTGAACCAGCTTACATTGCCCACATCCTGGGGGACAGGTTCAGTACAAACTCCCCCCCATCACCCCCAAAAGGGCCTGTGTCCATCCCAGAAGAATGCAGAGCCCTAGACTTCATGGACATGTGGGTGAAAACAGCCCTCTCCAAAGCTAAGAACACAGCATCAATGGGACTGGATGGTGTCCCAGGCTGCGACTTACACCAGCCCAAAAGGAACTACACCCTCACCTACATTCACTGTCCAGACTCAACCTTACCGCATGCTATGTACCCAATGAATGGCATACAGCAACAGTCATCCAGCTCCACAAAGAGGGTGCCACAACTGAACTAGGATACCATTGCCCTATAGGCCTACTCAGCCTGGTCTGCAAAGCTATGGAGCAAATTATCCTGGAACCCATAAACAGAGACATTGGGGACCTCCAGACACTGGACTCTACCCAACTTGGCTTTGTTAAAGGCAGATCCTGTCTCCTAAACCTAGTTGACTTATTTGAAACAGTTACCAAGGACATAAATGGAGGTGAAAGCAGTCCACACAGCCCACCTGGACCTCACTAAGGCCTTTTGACACCATTCCCCACTCTGGCATCATGGACAAGCTTACCAGCTTGAACATTACCAGCTATGTCACAGGATGGGTGGTCAACTGGCTCACAGATCAAACACACATGTTCAAGGTTGTGTCTGCCATGTCCGACTCTAAACCAGTCACAAATGACATCCCAGAGGACTTGGTCCTGGGACCCCACCTGTTCAGTAGATACTGCTCAGAGGTACAGGCAAGCATGGGAAGAGTATGGCTGAACAGGTTTGCAGATGACTGCTAACTGTGGTCCATAACCAACTCTACAGCTGACACAGACATCCTCCAGAAGGGTCTTACAGGGACAGATACCTGGTGTCAAAACAATGCCCTCAAGCAGAATGCCAAAGAATGCATAGTCAACCCCTTTAGATAAAACAAAGTGCACACAAATTACCACATAGGTGGTAATCCAGTATGTACGGAGAATGTAATTATGGCCCTGGGGACACAGGTAGATAGTAAACTCTCCATTGATGTTCACATTGCCAAAGTGTTTAGACATTCCTTCTATGTAGCCCACCTAATGTCACCTAATGTAACCCACTTTGTCTAGTCTGATGATGTCACCATCCTACAAACTCTCAGTAATGTGTATAGCGCGTCGTGTAAATGCGTTCTGCTCTAGTATCATAAAGTAGTTAGGTAGGGGTTTGAATCCTGCACGTGTGTGTGTGTGTGTGTGTGTGTGTGTGTGTGTGTGTGTGTGTGTGTGTGTGTGTATCTCCTTGTAGAGGAACAACCATTTGGGAGACTACTAAAACACCTTAAAAGTGGTATACTTATCTTTGGCAAGTCTGATGATGTCACCATCCTGCCAATATACCTGTGGAAGAGAGAACTCCCAGTAATGTGTATAGCATGTTGTGTTAATGCGTACTCCTCTAGTATTATAAAGTAGTTAGGTAGGGGTTTGAATCCTGCACTTGACAACTGTATGAGAGTGTGTGTGTATTTCCTTGTAGAGGAGCAACCGTTTTGGAGACTACTAAAACACCTTAAAAGTGGTATACTTATCTTTGTCAAGTCTGATGATGTCACCATCCTACAAATATACCTGTGGAAAAGAGAACTCCCAGTAATGTGTATAGCATGTTGTGTTAATGCGTACTCCTCTAGTATTATAAGGTAGTTAGGTAGGGGTTTGAATCCTGTACTTGACAACTGTGTGAGAGTGTGTGTCTCCTTGAAGAGGAGCAACCTTTTAGAAGACTACTGAAACACCTTAAAAGTGGTATACTGATATTTGTCAAGTCTGATGATGTCACCATCCTACAAATATACCTGTGGAAAGGAGAGCTCGCAGTAATGTGTATAACACATTGTGTTAATGTGTACTGCTCTAGTATCATAACCCAGTTAGGTAGGGGTTTGAATCCTGCACTTGGTGAGTGTGTGTGTGTGTGTGTGTGCTCCATGTGTGTGACACAGTTGGTCAATGTATTGTGGGTTTTGCTTTTACTACTGTATGACATATCACAATGACAACAGTATGTGCATTGCACGTCAGGTAGCTGTGTGGCAAATGCATATACGTACATGTGAACTCAATTATTTCATAGGTGGGAAACCTGCTTTCTCCATGAACACATTTGTTATCTTTGCCAGAGTGTGCTGCCGCTTTCCAGACCTTAGGTCACATCTGTATGCTTATGACAAGCCTAGCCACTGCAGTGTTCCCTGGCCTAGGTCATCTGTGTCACACACACTCATTACGGTTTCTATTGAATAGTGTGAGTGAGGGTTTATGCCTGAGGTATATATATTTCAGACTTGTTCAAACGCAGCAAATCTGTCAATGATGGCTATTCATTATAGGTGTACAACAACCTTTGTGGCTATGCCTGCAGACCCCTTATTGCTTATGTGATTCACCGAGGGATTTCAAAATATCTTTGGAAATGTGATTACCAAAGGAGAGATGATGTAACACTTGGCTGTATGTACACATCGGTACCTGTTCAACATGTTGGGAGCTACTACTTATGTGGTACTGTGGAGATACTTTGTTTTGTACAGGTGGATGACTATGCTTTAGTTGGCTTACAGCTTAACAGCATGGGTTTGACAACAGGTATCTGTCTGTATGATACCCTTGTGGAGGATGTGTGTGTCATCTGAAGAATGCAATATAGGCCACAGTATGCATTTCCAGACTTGGACGGACATATCCTTACTGTGCTTGCTTGTACCTAAGAGAGCTATATGCCAAACAGGAGTGGTCCCAGGTATGGGTGCAGGAGAATACCACTGATTACTGGCATAGTATAGTACCTGAAGGATCCAAATGTTACTGTGTGTCCTACATCTGTGTATCAGTTGTCAAGACATCATCTAACGATTGTTTATGGTCAGGCTGTTGAGATTATGTATACTACCAGAATACAAACCAATGACAGATAGTAACAGTATCACCCACAGTACAGTGGCAAATCATGTCATACACACATGTGTACCTAAGTTCCAAAATGTGTGCAGTACAATGCATACTGGCCACCAATAGAAACTATGGAGTATTAACACTGTGTAATACAGGGCATGTCACCCTGCCCATGTGTCCACTATGCACATACATGCAGACAGTGCACCTCCACCATGTTCACAAATGTATACCTGCAAATCTGTGCAGCACACATCCCACACGTACTGTTCACTATCTAACACATGCTGCCAATACTGCACACATCAGCCAAGTGGCACGTGGGCAGACAATGTACTATTGGAATTAACACCGGTGTAAACAATACTACATTGACAATCATAGCTTTAATGCATCATGCCTGCTCAGCTACACCTTCAAGGATATCATTACACTTTACTGCTGACAACATGCTAACATTGCTATACTGCTATAAAGTCACCCTGTGCATCAGCACCATGTTAGCCTGTTCCTGTATCAATGTTACAGATGACAGGAGGTGGCACAGGTCTCATCATATGCACAGGGTGTGTTGCTGGTTTGCCAGAGGCCTACATTGAGCCATACAATTGAGTATGTGTGTGTGTGTGTGTGTGTGTGCATGCGTGCATGTGTGTGTGTGTGTGTGTGTGTGTGTGTGTGTGTGTGTGTGTGTGTGTGAGGGTCAAGAGTACTGGTATGGGCCAATGTTGATGTAATGTGTGCGGGTATGTGTTAGCCCTAGGTGTCTGGTTTATGTGTGTGTGTGTGTGTCTGCATGCACACAGTTCCACCATGTGGCTGTCATATACAGGGATTTGTGGGACAGCCACAGACTGGACCTGCCAGGCTTTACAGATCACCGTCTCTGGCCATGGATATGGTACCTGTGCCTGGCAGGGGTGCTACTGACAGTATCAGGTTCTAAGCCAGACTGGGTACTATCCTCAGAGGTAGACATATGTACACTGGACCCAGGTCCCTACTGGGACTGGCCAGAGCTGCATGCACGTGGTCGTCTAGGATGGTCTATGGACAGCCCACCCCAACATTGCTGGGGCTGGTACTGGCACTACGGGGGCGTCTGTGACTTGAGGGATGTCCGCGGTGACTGCCAGCTGTTGATGTTGCTGGCATACATCCACATCGATGTCTCAACCGGCCCGCACTGTCCTGACACATGGACATAACAATGCGGAGGACATCTAATGTCTCACCCCAACGTCTATCAGTGACCTCAGTGTAATTACGGATGGCACCTGCTGGGTCACGGATAATGTCATTTAAAGCAGTGTTATGTGCCCTCTGTGCCTTCAGTCCCTGTCTGGTGTACCGTTCCATATGTTCCTGTGCTTCCATGACAGCCTGGAACATGCGTGAGGTTGTAAGACCTGTGGCACATCTGCCAGGGGCATGATGACCAGCAGTGCTTCAACGAGAACCCCTGGACATGTGCCTATGTGGTACCATTCCAGACCTCTGGGTATGGCTGCTGTGTCCGGATGCATGTGCCATAAATACCACACTGTCCTGGCCATTGCTGACTGTACACTGTCCCTCAGCTAAGGGCATTGGTGATGATGGATGTATTGGCAGTATGACTGTGTTCATGGATGGGGTGGACACCTGTAAACTGCCGATTGCTGGCCCATCGACAGACCCTGGCAAACATATCTGTGCCTCAACACACCTATCCTCATTATCACTATTTGTGTCACTGACATCAGGTTCCCTGCTGCAGTGAACCAGCCCAACCTCAGCACCTGTGAGAGGAAGACAGGAAACACACTTTATGACCTGTGCATGATGTCAGAACACATGCACACATGCACACATGAACAAATGCACACATGCACACATGCACACATGCACAAATGCACACATGCACACATGTACACATGCACACATGAACAAATGCACACATGAACACATGCACACATGCACACATGAACACATGCACACATGCACACAAATACACTCCTCACTAAAGCAGACACACACACACACACACACCACCAGCAATCCAGAACATACTCAATAGCGGTTGATGGTGGGGTACAGTATCACAAGCCAAACAGTCATATCACACATGTCAGCATGCAGGACGTATGTTGCTCAACAGCATGCAGTGCAAGTGTAGACAGTCCTTGCTAATAGCAGTATACATGGCTTTGATGCATGTGTGTTGTCGTTCAGTGATTGGCCTCACCCTGAAATGCAATGTGTACATGGACACAACATTGCTGTGCAAGTATTACAAGCTCTTCAATGTGCTGTGCACCATCACTCACAGGTATACATACCATGGCTGGATGTTTATCTGTGTGTCACATAGATATCGATTACTGGTTAGAGCGTCTGTGTCTTTAGCAGATAATTGTGGACACAGGTTTAGCTCATGCATGCTACGTATACACACAGGATGAGTGGTGCGTGTATACCTGATGGAATACCATTGCTCAACATAACCATTGTACAGTAGTTATGGTGAGTGTAGAACATATTGTGGACATGCCAGTGCCAGCCATGACATGGCATGCTACAACACAACTGCAACATTAAACATCACACATACCCAATGTGTGTCATGTGACCTATACATTCAATAGCATTACAAGACATATATGTGTCACTTTGTGCAAATGGTGATTGCTATGCATATTGAGTATAGGTGCATATGTTTGCACACACACAACATTGAGGTGTATAGCAATGGATGCTATGTGTAGTACTGTGGTTACTGTAACTGGATGGGGTGTAGTATCATGAGCCATCATCATGCAGCATCATGTGGTCACTCAAGGCTACTAATGTATGCCAGACGGGCACCTATCATGCTGTACCCGAACCGCAGTACCATGGCTACATTCACCATTTCACAGCCAGTTGTTACTTTGGTTTATAAGGTTCCCAACAGGGAGCATTGCCTAACATGAATGTGTTGTGTGTTGAAGAGTGTCGCACCGCCCCATGATAGGCCTCTACCCCTCAGGTATATTATGTGTGCTGTGTGGATGACATTTGCGATACTGGAGTGTGACCTTACAGCGGGTGTCTGAATATGCCATGTGTAGCATATAAACATGTACTGCGTATGACAAAGTTGTGTATGTTGTGTGCATGTGTATTGACTTTGCCTATCCAATGTCCACTACAGTGTAGCCACATTTGTTTGGGATGCTCTGTGTATTGCATGTGTTTAAGGCATCTACTCACATTACTGAGATGTGCATAGTTTCACAGCAAACATGCACAGCATGCATTATGCATAGGTGTGTTACATGTGTACATGGCCTACACCTCACCTATGACATGCACATTTTATTTGCAATATGAAACATAGAACACACTCACCAGCATGGGTCTGCTGCCTTGCTGTCACACCAGAGGGACCTACAAGAATATGAGACATTATGTCAGTGGCAACAACTGTGACATTGCTACTGTGGGTTTGCAATCTTACAGTAGTACAACGGTTGACAGTCACAGGCCTACAGATCATGTTCCAAATTATCAGTATTGCACAACACCAGGCTCCACATCTTCTAACTACACAGTACACATCTCACATATGCATGATCTAACAATAAAGGTAACAGTAGTCTACAGATATGCCATGTTAACTGCACGCTCCGTGTGAACTTGCTGGGGGGCTGCGGCCTCCATGATGATACATGTCTGCTGTTGTTGTTGGCCAGGAGCCACCAGGCTCAGGAGCATCTCCTCCACTCTGGTGAGGGGGGGTGGGTGGTAACCCCACCACCTGTGGCAAGCTGTTGCCTACGACATCAGATGCACGCTGCCGGACATGTCTAAGTAAATCACTGCAGTGATAGCGTACCTGCTCATATCTCCGGTTATGCATGTTTATGTCATTTACCCTACGGGCAATATCTTGCCACAGTGCAGTCCACTCATGCTGGTCCTGGCTCTTTCTTGAGAATCGCAGGGTGTAGTTTTGAACCAGACTGGTCGTTAGGATTTCATCCTCTGCTGGACTATAGGTTGGGTTGCGATGGTGGGCCATGACCCTGGAAGACAATGAAACAATATGTGTGAGCAAGTCATGTGGCACACTTAACATTGTACAGTACAGATATCACTGAACTGCCATAAATAGCAACCTATTGTCTGTCAGAGGATACACACTTTCAATACCACATATCAGTGCTCAACCCACAACTGCCTGACAGTGCCTGGCATGCTCTATATATTAAACCATTTTCTGCACAGCAACAAAGAGAAACCACTATGTAAGACTATGCAACAGTACATGGCACACTGTATGCAACAAAATGCACCACCTAGCCACAGGAGGTATATATCAAGCTAATGCATAAAGAGATATGTCATCCATTGCAATGATTGTAAAGTCCAGTAACAGTATTACTAGTATACCACACTAGTTGTTGATGGCAAACCCGTGCCTAAAATATGTGCACATTCGTGAATATAGGTGGCATACTGCTGTACTAGACTATACATGTTGCTAGATACGCACTTATATCCAGTAACACACATATGACCAAGGGCATGTTACAGACATACCCACACACATATCAGACATACATACAGGACACAGAGATATGGCAACCCAGATGAGCTTTACGTGTGTACCATGCAGTACTGTGTGTCAGTACTTACAAACCCTTATGCCTGACGTATGTAATCTGTGAGGACTGCAGGCAACACACAAAACAGTGTTTCCAAGCAATATGGACATACACCATACTGTGCTGTTTAGGCCTACAGCTTCAGGTAGTACTACAGTTCATACGGGATTTGGATTCACCAGCAGTACCAATCAATGAGCATACATGTATGCTTTAGCCTCCAATGGCACACCCCGGTTAACACCAAGGGACTACGTCAGACCGTATGCCATACTGCTTTTTCTGGCTAGCAATAGCACGCACATCTTTTGCTGGGATCAGAGCTAGGACACATAATACCATGACAGAAACAGTTTCCCACTAAGCTATCCCACATATACACAACTGTGACACATTCACCAACACATTCACCATCATACTCAGTCAACCTCACATAGCAATTATTGCAACAAGTACATGTGGGTGTGTATTGGTTCATAGGTAGGTAATAGGCTATTGGCCCTAGGGCATATAGAAGCCTAGCCAGACGGTACCCTGGCCTTTGACACCCAAGTAATTTAATTTCATGTGCCCCTGTCAAGCAGAACCACAGAGGTGATTCCCGGGGTGTATTTCCTATCTCCCATCCAATCATCAAGACTTCTCATGATGAATGAGTGCTACTGAGGAGCTTTGTTTGCAATTGATAGGTAGTTTGTTCCAGAGTATGGGGTGTCTCTGAGATAGGAAGCTATCCCTCCAGCATGTTCTATTTATTGAGGTGACAAGGTTTAGGTCCCTAAAGCGTGTAGCTCATAGGGATTGTGATCTGTTTATGTGGAGCATGTCCAACAGCTCTGGGTTTGACATAGCTTTGTATGTTAGGCAGAGGCCACCTCTGGGTTGGCGGTATGTGACACAGTCCAGCTGTGGTTTTTTGAGATGGTCTGCATAGGGCATCTGTTTGAGGCCAGTAATACTCTTTGTGAGGTATGTCTATGGCCTTTCCAGTTGCTGTAGATGTCTTGTGAGGTACATACCAGAAGGGGAATTGTACTCTATAATGGGTTTTGTGAGTGATGAGTAGAGGGGAACACTGACCTCTTTTTCCCTGGATGACACACCTTTTGTGATGAGGTGTGCCATGTAGACAGATTACATGACTAGTGTGGCACTGTGATTATCAAAGGGGAGACTACTGTTCACCTGTGTCCCATGGTCTCTTATCACACATTCGGTGTTACGTTGACTACCACCTATGTGGTAGGTCATGGGTACAGAGTGTTTAGCAAAAGGGATGCCAATGCATTTTTGACATTGAGCTTGAGGCCATGGCTTTTTCACCAGGCATCTGTCGCAGTAAATATGACTCTATCTCTCTCTCTCTCTCTATATATATATGTATATATATATATATATATATATATATATATATATATATATATATATATATATATATATAGATATATGTATAATATATATATATATATATATATATATATATATATATATATATATATATACACACATACATATAATCATCCATTGGTGTACATATAGATATACATATAGGCACATATACAGTCCACCTTTTATGGTGGGAACATTAATTACGTGAAGGATGTGAGGTATACAGTTATGTAATGATATTGCACAGTCTTGTGCGAAATGCATTGAAGGTGTTCTCAGCCCATGTGGCTTTAGCAGGCTTCACTGGCTGCAACACTGCAAACCTAACAAATCACACCCACAGCGTTTAACCACCACATGTCATATACCAGCACTGTATGCTGTCTTGTTTGCCACACACTACTACCTACATGCAAAAATGCCCATAACAACCTTCACCAACATATATATGACCTCCCTTCACAAACAGTTGCAGTATGTCCCTTGCTCTATGCACATGTACAGATGCTAATATATCTGACACAGATAGAGAGATCTCCATATGTGTGTGCCACACACACACAAGGTCCACACTGATAGAAGTCCCTGGACCTCACGGCTGACCTGTTGGGCCTTGCTGCAACATGAACAGGTGTCACATGTGAGCACACAGTAATATTAGAGGTGTATATTTAGCTGCAAATGCTAGATTAGCATACTAGCCTGGTACAGCAGTTGCCAATGCTAAGTTACACATTTATATGACTATCATGCATGTGTTACTCTGTCACATCCATGTTTATATAGCTGTATGCACTACTCCCCCGAACAGCCATTGTCCACACTACTGTACAGAACACAGATAACATGGATCAGCTACATATGTCACAGTTATGTCCCACTGCACACAGCTACACACTGATTTGTCCATGGCAGTAGTTATGCAGGGCATCTGTGCATAGATACATACTGCTGCCACATATGGATGTTTCAAAGTATGTAGAGTACTCTTCAAATACATCTACTACATGCCAGTAAATACATATCTGTTACATACCTTTCCTTTTTATTTGTTGGTAGTATTACGTTCTGTGTCTCTTTGGCTTTTTTTTTTTTTTTCAGTTGATGTGGGTGGTTGTGTGTGTCTCTCTCTCTCTGTCTCTGTCTCTCTCTCTCAATATCTGCAATGGAATGATTGCATGTGTGGTCAACACGTACAGCCTGCTTTTATAGGTATCTGCACATGTGCATGCGATGGCCTCTGCACCAATTGGTGGCCACCATTTGGTAATTGCATGCAGCCTGCTGTGTGGTATTTGCAGTACTCACTGTCATAGCAACCCAATGCTATAAATTGCTATGTCAGGTAGGCATAGCCCTTTCAGCTTTCCAAAGTGGGGCCCATGCTTGTTTGCTGTGGACACCGTTGTGTAAGTGAGAAGGTTGGTGTAGTTCTTATATCTGAAGCTAGGGGTGTAGCCAGTGATTTAAATGTCGTACACAGACCTGAATGTTGCCACTTCCAGTACACAGTTGTCAGTGTCGAATTGTACTCACCCCTACAAATGCTAACACAAGATACATGGGAGTATGTAGTTTCTTTTCTACTTATAGAATTAACTGCCATACAAAAGTAGTTATTGAGATGTATTCATTTGGCACATGAACTGTTTGTGAACTGCTATACTGTGAATATTAATGTACTCAGTTCTGCACAGTTTGTGCTTTTTTATTGTTGACATTAGCACAGGATGCTCAAGAAAACTGGACAATTCCAGTACTGAGTATGCCTACCTACATCCTTGGTAGACCCTGAACACACAGGTATATTGTACATTTGGGTAGGGATGCAGACATACAGAGAGCAAATGTATTATTGTGTGAATGTTATCTTGCTGGACTTAAATGGTTGCTGTGTACCTGTTAGTTTAGCAAGGTAAGTAGTCTGTCTGCATAGCTCCCAAATGTGGACCTATCCAGATGGTAGCCAGACATTAGGCTGTCATTCTCTGTCTGTGCAATGCACAGGTCTTTTCAGCACTGGTACACTGGCATTGTTACAGTCGTTTGCTACCAGTACATGCCTACATCCTTTGGTATTTCAGTGTTGTACTCCTACATAAGGGTATGCTTGTGGAACTCCTTCCAAAGCTATTTGCACAGTGTGTAACAGCAGAAAAGCTGATATGCCTGTGTGTTTCTGCCTCAGCCAGGCCTCTGAAACACTCAGGTACATATTTGAACACAGTGAGGTAAAGGTAGGTAAAAGTGAGGTACACCTTCAAAATATTAGAGACAGTAAGTGGAGACTTCGGGAGAACCAGTGCATATGGATTACGACATCTTTTCTGAAGTACAAGCGGTGTCTAACTCCTACATATTGTCATTATTTATTAGGTGTAATACCCCACCTTTCTACCTAACATCTGTACTTTTCAGGAGATTCAGAGGGACACAGCTAACATATGTTTCAATATCAGGGACATCCCTGATATGTAGTCACAGTTGGGATGTATGTCCTCTGCCCTAGTCAGATATGCCAGTGTTTATCCTGCTATGATACTGTGTGGGGGTTGTAAAATGCTGCTGTAACATCATTTTCTGCTAGAATGGCTGGGTCTCTTATCACAGTCATGCAATACAATTCCACAACAACTGCTGGTAAAGTTCCACAGAACAGGTTTTGTGTTATGGCATTCCTATTTGTCCTTTACATTCACTCATTCTGATGCATGATATATCTATTTCAGCAACAACCTGCTGTATATCTACTGTGGCTTAGTGGTACTTCATGCAGTCTAGTGTGTCCAAGGTCCGGGGTTCGAGACTGACAGAGGTGTTTTATTTTGCTGCTGAGCAGAACAAGGGCCCTCACATGTAGGGTGACTAAGGCACTTTTATGCAGTTGTAAGTGGATTTGTGTGGGTTTGCGTGAAGCTTAGCAATGCTTAGCTATGCGCACACAAGCGCAGACTCCTGCAAACCCACTAACTACTGCTTAAAATTGCTTACTCCCGGTAACCCTCGCGCTCATTTCTTTGAAAGAAAAGAAAATGGGGAGATAGGACAGTGGTGGAAAAGGGGGCACAAAGAGGGAAAGACAGTAGGGAAAACAGCTCAGGATGTGCAGGACGGGTGTAGGGAAGGACTATAGCTGCCCATTTCTTTTACAGCAGCAGCTGTGCATATGCAATAATTTTGGAGGGAAATATGAAACTTTCCACCCCTGAGAGAGGGGTGAGGACAACAAAGTGTGTTGTACTGCCATTTAAATTACATTTTATATGTCCAGCAGACATGTGTGCAAAATAGGCAGCTATGTATGGGGCGTAATTTTTTTTGGAGCAGATTGCCCTTTTTTTTCTTTTTCCAGGTGAGAGTGGAATGTGGGGTAGAGGATGTAGGTATATTTGGGGAGGTAGGTTGGGGAGGTAAACAGACAGGACAACCAAGACGCATACAGTAGTGGAATATGACACATGTAGGGGGTGAACAACATTGACGGGGAAGGATGTTTGGAAACCGCAAGCCCATGAGCCCACAGATGGTGACAGTGGAACTGAGATCCCCACCCATGGGCAGTCACCACTGCACCTTCACAAACCAGAGGGTGGCTGTGCTGGGGGCTGTGTAGGAGGGGCAGGCTCAGCCATGAGTCGCGCCACTCATGCCTCAAGCTGGTGTAGAGGATCAGTGACAGAAAGCTGGATCTCCCTACGCACCACAGCCCGGACCATCAAGAGGGTGAGAGGAGGCCCTCCTCTGCCCACACTTGCACAGGGGGGATGAGCCCCATCCCCTGCAGCGCTTCCACCCGAAGGTGGCACAGGCCCAATGGAGGAGGAGGTCCCAGGCTGGGCACCAGACCTGCTGCTGCCAGGTGCCATCGCCAGCTGAGGTGGGACAGGTGGGTCCGCTGGGACTGGCCTTCCCATACGTTCTATGTTTAGGGGGATTTAATGACAATATGGGTTGGTAACAGCCAACAGCATTCCAAATTAGTTGTAACAGCATGCAGTAGTATTCTCATTAGCAAGCATAACACATGCATATATAGAACAACAGTGGACATTCCAACAGAATGCAGGATTAATTGGTGGCAACAGGCCACCAAGATTGTGGTATTTGAACAGAGCACATACATCAAAGTAAATGCAGATATTTATAAACCAATAGGACATATGTCCCAACAAATGTTTTGAGATTAGACATACCCATTGAGGTGTGGAACTGCATTGTTTATGCACATACAGTAGGGTGTAAAAAGATACCTCCATTAACAACTTATATATACTTATAGTTTACACTACATTCCTATTGACTGCAGGTATATATCCCCTACATGTATTATTACACTAGGCAATGTCCGTTAAATTGTGAAATGGGTTTTGCTAGTTCTTTGTATACCTGACCTGTATCTGACATACAAACTGTCCAGGGTGCAGATGTTACTGCTACGTATTTATATATTACATTTATATTTATATATCTACATATCTAGATGTGTTCAGTTGACATTATCAGTTATATTTTAACAGCCCCTTACATTTCTAGCAGCACACTGACATTTCTGGGGAACACAATAACAAGCTACTCATGTGCCAGATTAACCTGTACATGCTGGCCATGAACCAAAGGTTGAGGACTGTATATAAGCTTAACAGCTACTGGCACTCCCTTCATCCACTTTATATGGGCCTACCCAAGTGTGGGTTGACAGCGCTTAATATAACAGTAGTATTTCTATAATGCAAGAGTACAACAACATATCAAAGAAAGTGACACGGACACACTCCAGGTATTATATCTTTATTAATTACATAACACACTTTTCTAGAGGCTCTCTCATTTATTTGATATAACAGTGCATGCAGAAGACTTATTCAAGACGTATTATACCTTTATTAATGGGTTACAACACTCTTTTTCAGGCTCTCTCACTTATTTTATATAACAGTACATGCAGGGAAGTTATTCAAGACTTATTATACCTTTATTATTGGGCTACAACACTTTTTCTCAGGCTCTCTCACTTATTTTATATAACAATACATGCAGAATAATTACTAACCTGCCTGGTGGTGCAGCCTTAGCAGCCTATCTGCATAGGCTTGCTGATTCCCAGCATGGACACCTGCAGCTGTGAAGTAAATGAAGTGATATTGAGACATACCTATCTATAATATAGACTACCATAGCAATTCTTACATACTTCATTCCATGGCTACCTACTCAGTAGTGGGGCATTTTCCATCCCACAGGCCTCCTGTATCCACTGGTTCAGTCGGTCCTCCTTGCGTCTCTTCAGGTCTGAGTATTGGTGTCTGACCTGCTCACCAGTGCAAGGGATGCCTGTGGCACTGGTGAGATCATGAGCTAGACGGTTCCAGGCTTCCACTTTGTATTGGGTGCCTTGGAACTGGCCCTGCAGGAGTCTCTCCTCATAATTATGGACGAGGAGCCAAACTATTACTTTTGACTCCTCAATGCCCCAACGTTGCGCTCAAAATCGAGAACCCTCTCCATCACCGGCCATGCTGATGGCTGATGGGAGCTACAACCAGCTATGGCAAGTATTCCCACCTATGGAGCTTAAATATGCCTCATTTCCCGCACTTATCTGTGATTGGCCGGTTTTGAAGAAACCGCTGAAAGCACACCTGCTTAGCAATGGGTAAACTTCTATTGATATGTATGTGTGTGTTGAAAGTGCATGCATATGAAAAGCTGTCACAGCTTAGTGGTTCAGTACTGTGATTATGGTGCACAGTATCCCCGGTTCGAGGCCTGTCATTGCCTTTTATTTTACTACTGGCTAGACCGGCTAGGAGGTGTGGCTATGTTTAGCTGACTTTGCTCAACTTTGCCCAACGTTGCTCTACGTTGCTCGATGTTGCCCGACATTGCCTGGCATTGCGCTAGTTAGCGCTGTGCGCAGCTATGCACAAACATGTTCTGTTTGTGCTAGTTGGCGCAATGCGCAGCTCCGCGCAAAGCTATTGCGCTAAAGCAGTGCTAAGCTATGAGCAATTATACTGAAATGTGTTTAATACTGGTAAACTTTGCTTAGCAGTGCTTCACATTGCTTAAGATACATTACTAATGCATTCATCAGTATGCATAACCATTTCACTTTCTTATATATATATATATATATATATATATATATATATATATATATATATATATAAAATTCATTCACTACTACATAGGCCATTTCAATGCTTTTTACTAAAATTTCAATGATAAATGTCAGGAATACTTTTCATATACAGATTTCCAACAGAAAATAAAAAGGGGAGTGGTGGGACTCAAACCGGAATGCCTCCTTTTTGTACGAAGGTTCTGCTACTATTGCTATTTTGCTTAATTTGCATATAAGTTTCTTATTATCCTCTTCAATGTCTTGACTGCTAACTGTAGCTAAGCAATGGGCAAACATGCGCAAACACGTGCAAATATGGGCAGCTATATCGGGAATAATAAAAAGAAAAAAATAAAAGTTTTACATGTTATAATTGTACTGGGGTTTAGAATGTGGGGGAGTGTAGTGTTGGGTATGTACACATTTGGGCGAACTTGTTCATGTCAGTTGACATTTC
The DNA here is from genome assembly GCF_019279795.1 of Protopterus annectens. NCBI lineage: Eukaryota > Metazoa > Chordata > Ceratodontiformes > Protopteridae > Protopterus > Protopterus annectens. The sequence goes on from NC_056735.1 coordinate 1,025,182,387, forward strand.
CCAATTGAGAGACTTGCAGGGGTGTGGATTTTTGGACTGCTCGGCAGTCCGACACGCCCCCTGCACTCGTGCATGCTACGTGTTAGCCTTTGAGTTGAAGCAGCGCGCCCTCATTAATATGCATGGCACGCTGCCATCTTACTCTTAGACTGGTGTTTCCATGTAAGACTACTTTAGTGTTACATGGAGGATTCCTGAATCCTGGGGGACATCTAAAGAAAACTAAATGGGAAAATGTATATCTTATGAATAAATGTATGGTAATTCCAATAAATACTAATGAATTATATAGTGGATTGTAAAGTGAAAATAAAGCAAAATCATCTTTGCAATAGTATATTTGAAAGAGGGAGGCATAGCATTTCTTCAAGAAATGCAGTAATAGACTGACTTGCAATACCATTAGAAGAATAATTACAATATTGGACTACAATACATAAATAAATAAATAAATACACAAATAATCAAAAATTAGAAGTATTAATCCTAAATTTAAAACAGTACAGTAAATTAGAAGTTTTTGATACTTTAGGTCATTGTGGGCTTCCTAACAATCTAATATATTTAATTTACATTTTTTATATGAAATCCCACATTTACATTAAGATAAGATCCTTTCTCTCAAAAGCTCTTTATTTAAATGGGGGAACTAATAGGATGCCCTCTTTCAATACTAATGTTTGCTTTGGTTATAGACCCTTTTGCAAATTCCATTAAGAATAATGAAGAAAATGAAGGCTTCAAATTAGCCCAAACCAATGAGCCAAAGATTTGTCTGTTTGCTGACTGTATTTTATTAATAGTTGAGGCTATAAACTATTCAATTTAAACAACAGATACTACTATTAAACTATGCCAAAAAGTTTCTGCAATGAAATTTAACAAATGCAAATCATAGGCAGTGCTTTTAAATCTAAATAATCATTCCTAAGAGGAAAGGATTAAGTTCTATTTGAACAATAAATAAAGTAAATCTTTAGGAATAAATCTTTAAACATATAAGATAATAAATAACATTATGCTGGGGAACTCTGAAGAAATTAGGGAAGAAATCAACTGGTTAAAATGGAACAATTTGCTCCTTACATTTGAACAAAGGTTAAGTTTAGTAATGGTTTTTGTTTTACCCAAAATATTATACAGTGGATATAAAAGTGTACACCCCCCCTGTTAAAATGCCAGGTTTATGTGATATAAAAAATGAGACCACAATAAATCATTTTAAAAACTTTTACCACCTTTAATGTGACCTATAATGTGTACAATTCAATTGAAATCAAACAAATCTGTTAGGGGAAAACATATAAAAAATAAAAAACATACAATAAGCTGCTTGCATAAGTATGCACACCCTTAAACTAATACTTTGTTGAAGCACCTTTTGATTTAATTAGAGCATTCAGTCTTCTTGGGTACACACCTGCCATCAATTAAAGACACTGATTAACCCCAAATAAAGTTCAGCTGTCCTAGTAGGATTTTTATGACATTTTCTCAGTTGCCTGCTACAGCAAAAGCCATGGCTCGCAGAGAACTTACAAAGCATCAAATGGATCTAATTGCTGAAAGGTATCAGTCAAGAGAAGGGTACAAAGAAATTTCCGCAACATTTGGATATACCATGGAACACAGTGAAGACAGTCATCAAAAAGTGGAGAAAATATGGGACAACAGTGATGTTGCAAAAAACTGGATGTCCCTTCAAAATTGACAAAAAGACACAATGAAAACTGGTCAGGGAGACTGCCAAGAGACATACAGCAACACTGAAGGAGCTCCAGGAATTTCTGGTAAGCAGTGGTTGTGTACTACATGTGACAACAATCTCCCATATTCTCCATATGTCTGGACTATGGGGTAGGGTTGCAAGATGGAAGCCTTTTCTTACACAGAAAAACATCCAGACCTGGCTAAAATTTACAAAACAATACATCAAATCTCTCAAAAGCATGTGGGAAAATGTGTTATGGTCTGATGAGACAAAGGTTGACCTTTTTGGCCACAATTCGAAAAGGTATGTTTGGCACAAAAACAACACTTTGCATCACAAAAAGAACACCAACCCCATGGTGAAGCATGGTAGTGGCAGTATCATGCTTTGGGGTTTTCTTCAGTTGGAACTGGGGCTTTAGTCAAGGTGGATGGAATTATGATAAGTTCCAGATACCAGTCACTTTTGGCTCAAAACCTTCAGGTGTCTGCTAGAAAACTGAAGATGAAGAGGAATTTCACCTTTCAACATGATAATGACCCCAAGCATACATCCAAATAAACCAAAAAATGGCTTCACCAGAAAAAAAATAAAGTTTTTGAATGGCACAGCCAGAGCCCATACCTAAGTCTAATAGAAAATCTGTGAGGTGACATGAAGAGGGCTGTGCATAAGAGATGCCCTCGCATTCTGAATAATTTGGAGTGCTCTTGCAAGGAAAAGTGGGCAAATATTGCCAAATCAAGATGTGCCATGTTGATAGACTCCTACCCAAGAAGACTGAATGCTGTAATTAAATCAAAAGGTACTTCAACAAAGTATTAGTTTAAGGGTGTGCACTCTTATGCAACTGGCTTATTGTACATTTTTTATTTTTTATATTTTCCCCCTAACAGATTTGTTTCTTTTTCAATTGAATTGTACAGGCTATAGGTCACATTAAAGGTGGGAAAAGTTTTGAAATGATTTATTGTGGTTTCATTTTATTATATCACAAAAAGCTGGCATTTTAACAGGGGTGTGTACACTTCTCATATCCACTATATGTTATACAATTACTATATCTAGTACTAAGTAGAAAATTAATTGAGAAAAAAATAGAGACATTGTTGCTGCCATTCCTATGGCATCCTTCTAAACCAAAAAACAGCATATAGCAGTCATATTAGAATTTGGATAAATCAAAATTAGTAACACTGACTTAGAAACATATGCAGCAGCCTCAACATTTAAAATGGGATAGATGAATCAAATCATTGACAGTAGAAAATCAATCATTGTGAAAGAAATTTTAAGCAATAAAATGTTTTTATTGCTTATTTTTAAAAGTAGATTACATACCGAGAGTTTAATAGAATCATTTATCTGTGTATTTAAAACTATTGCAAACTATCTAAAATATATTAGAAAATACAGATTTGTTAGCAAGCACTTTGGGATTTACAGAACTTACAAACTTTAACATAAAAATATTAAAATATTGAGATTGGTTATTTTTGGTTATGTTACTTTGAAGGTAGTACAATTAAATCCATAAGTAAATTGATATACAGGTTTGACAGTGATAACTGTGACAAGATATTAATACCAAGTATTGTAGAGATATTAATTAAAAATGCAGATTTTGTCTACTAAAGTATAAAATATTTGACAGACTTATTCTACACTGTTTATCTATTTTCCATCTTTTTAATCAACATAAGCTGATCCTAAACAGTAAATCAAATAAGAAAAATATTATTGGAATTTCTTAAATATGAGTAATCTTGATAATTTAAAATATAACAAAAGTGAAAGTATTATAGGGAATGAATAAGTTTAATTATAGTAATAAAATGCAGATGATTTTGGAGCTGAGGGGTGGGTGGTGGACTTTTTTTCAGACATCACGTAGATTACAACCCATGCAACATTTTCAATGCTGATGAAACAAGGATATATATTGGAGAGCTATACCATATGGAACATTGACATTTAAAAGTATTGAGGCTGCTGGGTCAAAGGCTGTGAAAGATCAAATTACCTTACTATTAGCTTGCAATATGGATGGCAGTGAGAAGATTAATCTTCTTATGATCAGGAAAAGCAAGAACCCAAGGTGTTTCAAGAATGTAAAGTAGTTGCCAATCACTTACACAGGAAACAAGAATTCTTGGATGACTGGTGGAATATGGAAAGAATGGCATCTGAAAATTGGCAGCTCAATGAGAACTAAAATAAGGTAAATCTTGTTGCTGTGTGACAACTATGCTGTGCATTGCAATGAAACATCAGAAAGTACACAGGCTGAATGTTACACAGAATAAAATTAGAATAAAGTTAATAAGTGGTAATGAAACCTGTGGCCAAAAATCTTTAGAATATAATCCTATAATGCTGCTTTTTCTATGTTACAAGATTTCTTAAGATGCTTTGATAAGGAAATCCAAGCAATAAAAATGTGTTGTACAGAGCACCATGGGGTAGAATGTAAAAGTACACAGATATATGCAGACATATATAATTAAGAAGTAAGAAAATAAATGAATGAATGAAGAATAACTAACTAAATAAATAAATAATAGTAGACAAAAACGATGAACCAAGCTGACTCATTATGGAAAAAAAATCTGTCACAGAAGCCTTAAATGCAATGAAAGAAATGAAGGAAATAAATTTAAAAGGTTTAAAAATAGGAAAATTATTAAACACATCCCACACTATATACATTATAGAGAAAATGTGTAATTTAATGCAGTTTTCTAGGGGGGTAGACTTTCTAACTACTATGGAGTGAAGTAAAAATTATAATCTTTTGAATTGTTTTTCTCTGATCTGATGAAGTCTGTAGATGAAAGTGTTTATCCAAATAAAGCTTCTTTAAATGAATACTGACTCAAGACAACTTATTTTGAAGATTTGAAGTGTTTTAACATGAAAACTGTAGAGCTGCCAGATAGACTCTAAGGTTCAGTCTCCTTCCTGAACCATAGCCTGCTCTTGAACTGCTCCATATAGAATTTGTTCTGTCTGTCCTGACTGGGGCCTCTCAGCTCCTCATGGTGATTTACCTTGGAGCAGGCTGCTTTCACTTCTTTGGAACTTTACTTTTATTGAAGTTTCCTCTTGTGATCACAATCCTTATTACCTATCTCTTTAGGTGTAATTCCCTCAAAAACATTGCTATATTAGTTATTGCCTTATACAGTATGCTTTTTGTAAATGTTTAGTATTATGTATAATGTTCCAGTAGTGTAAGGTCTGAGGTCTATATTAGAACACCGAAGTTTCAAAACTTCGAATGTTCTAATATCGAACCCTATTCAACGAAAGTTGAAAACATCGAACATACAGAACAGCGAATTTTTTCCTGTTCCAAAATACATACACACAACACAAGCACACCAAACAAACAGCAATACACACACATACACCTAAAATCTTACACCTAACCCTATACATACACCACTAACTATCCACTTACCTTAACCCAAACCCTATTCCTAAGGTCCGTCACTATCGCTCATTCACCTCACCCGCGCCCTAACCCTAACTCACCTTCCCTGCCCTAACCCTCATGTTCACACAATCGTACACTTACCTGACCCGCGCCCTAACCCTAACTCACCTAACCCACCCTAACCCTCACTTCCATACAATCACACACATACCTAACCCGTGCCCTAACCCTAACTCACCTAACCTGCCCTAACCCTCACGTCCACACAATCGCATACATACCTAACCCGCATCCTAAGCCAAACTAACCTAACCCAAACTCAATCACACACTTACCTGAACCCTACCCGTAACTTTCCACCACAGAGCTGAAAATACCCTAGGAAAAAATTTGTTTTTCTGTAACTTCAATATTTTCAGCTTTCGCTGAATACGGGTCGATATTAGAACATTCGAAGTTTTGAAACTTCCATGTTCTAATATAGACCCTAAGGTCTGTGATCTCTATAAAATTGTTATCATGCACAGAAAAGTGGAAATTCTTGCTCACCCATACGATTTCTAAAGTTTTATTTTCTTTTTCTGAGTAATGACTTTCAACATCTGCAAGAAATCATCTTCTAAATATGTTTTGCACACATGATCAAAGAACCTCATAATGCTTTCTGATCTGCTGTGTGTTAATGGTTTTAAATCTATTATTTTTTTTTCAGCTTACATGATTTGAATAACTTCATTCTTTAATTCTCCAAGTACAGATGTTATTGTGCTAAAATATCTGACAACTGATAAAGTATTATAAGCTAGCTTTAAATGTCATACTTTCTTTTTCGCTGATTGTTTTATAGTTTTTACAGATTTTATTTTTACTAGGAGACATCATTTCTTGAGAGGATGAAGCCCAGAATCTCTAACAATAATGTGTCAAATTCACACGTTTTATTTAACATCAGTTAATTTTATTTAATGTTAATACATTTCTTTTAAGTTTTCTAGAACTTGCTTTAATGTATCATTATAGCAGTTTCATACTTTATCATAAATTACTATATTTTACAATAGTTTTATAGTTGGAAGTTTTTATAACATACACTATTACTTCTACTTAATAGCATACTCAGAATTCATATTCATTCAATATCTGTCATCACCTTAAAGCTATAGAACTAGAGCATGTTATGCTATGGTTATGAAGGTATAATGCCTGTTGTGAGTTCCCTGATTTTAGTTCCAGTTTACAGCACTATCTGTCATTGGCATGGTGCATCTTTCTACTGAAGTAGAATTGACAGATTATTTTAGTATTTACAGAAATGTGAATATCCTTTGCTTTGATTCTGGTTGTAAAATTATGGGCTGTACTGATTATGTAGATTTTGTTCCTTTTTTACACCTTTTTTATCTTTTTCATAGTTACCATTTCATAGACATTTCAAGGCCATTTTGACCAAACTCCACATACACCATGCTAATACCTGCCTTCACTCTTTGCCTCTTTCTCAAGGAGAGAGAAGCCATTTAGTCTGGGATAAACTTAAGGACAGTTGTTTAGGTTTAGATTGACAGAAGATATTGAATCACACTGTTTAACTTACAGAGGGAGTTTATTCTGAGAGAACCGAGAGATGCTGGGTAATAAATATATCTCTCCATCTTGTTTTGCTTATCTGCTGATATAGGCTTAGAGGTCTAGTTATAATGTAAGCTAAGCTGTTTGACTTATTGAGATACAATAAGACAAGGGGCACTGCACTGATAATTGGAAAGCAAGACAAAGCTAAGACCCCCCCCCACTTCAAGAGTCCATAGACACAATACAAGGAAACACCTTCCATTCTGTCTTGGTAACTAAGATTTTTAAGACTGGAGATCTTGTTTTAGGAACATATGGATATTTACGTGTTTGATGAAATGTGTATTGTGATACATATCAAATGGAGCACTGTTGTCTATAATAGGTAAGATCAATGCTGAATAAAGGGGAAATGATAATCTCTTTGGATCTGGACAACATACCTCTGGCTATTAATTGTGCTGAATAGAAGGATTTCTTGACTACAGTTGTCATCTGATGAAAAATGGAGAGGGAACTGTCAACACAAGTGCTCAGGTCCTTCCCAACATTTTTATTTATTAAAGGAGTGTTTTCTGTGCTGCATATTATAGAAAATTATTTTTTCCAGCAACAAAAAAGCTACTGTACTTTCTAGATTTTAATTTTGATCTTTTTTTCTCAGACCAGGAATTAATGTGGGCAAGCTGTTTATGAACAGTGCAGATATTTGAGGGATTTTGTAATTAATTTCTAAGACTGGAGAAGTGGATGTCAAATAAGAGGGAATCGAGTACAGACACCAGAGGGACTCCCAATGTTACCCTGGCACTATTTGAAGAAGCATCTGTTACACAAACTATGTAGGCTATTTCTTTCAGCCAATTTATTTATTTATTTGTATTTATCCTTTGTTAACTGGGTTAGTCCCACTATGCTGTCACTACTAGAGGAAATGTATCCAAGGCATCAGGAATGTTCCCTACTCATCACTGTTACAAGTGTTACCCATTTTGGGGAGCCCTTCCTGTTTGTGTTCCGACCTCAGAGGTGGCCCAGAGAAACAGGGATGTTGATGTAGTGAGGAGTTGATAGAGTGGTGAAAGAAATGGAGGAGAAAGCAAATATTGAGACTGGGGAATGTGTGCAGGATTATGAGGAAATGTTTCAAAGAAATCTGTTTGAAACAGATAAGTCAGAAGAAAATGAAAAACAGAAGTACATGGTAAGGATTCAAAGTAAATAAGACAACAACAGACAGGTATGGAGTGTGGGACAATTTAATAGTTCCTTTGGGTGTAGAAGCACATGAGGTAAGACCATTTATTCTTATTAACAAAGAAATATTTTATGACATTATATTTGAGACTGTTTTTTTTTCAAATGATAATTTTCTTGGAGAATATGAAAAAGACACTAACCTATGGAATCTTTACATGATAAAAGTGTTTAATAGGGAAGCAAAAATGAAAATGTATGTACAGTTTCAAACAGAGGTAGAAACTGAGACTTTGAAAGGACATTTGACAATGTTATGTATAGAAGTACTGGACATTGCAAACTTTTATGACAAAAGAGGTTTATGGTCTGGTGCTGGGATTGTAGTATTGTGTTAAAAATAGAATGAAAAAAATTATACATATACCACACATTATAAATGTGGAGGGGTCTAGGTGTGCTGAAAATACTGCAGACAACCCAAAACATTTTTTTTGTAGAAAAGAAGGACTTTTGATAATTAACTGTGACAAAAGGAAATGTTATATTTGTGGGGAAATGTGACAGAATGCAAATAAAGTAAATTGAAATGTTATAAATGTAACAACATTTGACATTTATGAATGGACTGCAAAAATGAAAATAAGAGTACAGAAAAAGAAAGAAGAAAATGAACAAAGAGAAGAAAAAGAAAATGAACAAAGAGAAAAAATGTCAAAAGTAGTAAAAATAGAAGAAAAATTAGGTGAGAAAAATAATAAATAGGACATAGAAAAATGTCTGAAATGAGTGATGAAGAAAATGTAAATTGTGCAGTAGTAAAAGGGTAAAGACAGAATAGGAAAATTTTAAGGGATAAATACAAAAGAAAGGATATGGATGAAGAAGAAGACTGTAAATAACTAATGATTGGGGGGTAGTATAATGGTTAAGGTGCTTGAGTCACAGACACAAGTGTTTGATTCTCACCTTTTTCAAGGATATTGGCTAGGCTTAGAATGGCCTATTAAGAATGCTAGCCTAGTAATTAGCTATGAAATTATAAATTCATGAAGCTAAGGAAAAGGGAAATGACAATTTTATAGAGCTTTCTCTAAACGTGAATGGTATTAAAAATATAGTAAGAATAACAGGGATTTTTGGAGTGGTGTAATACATATGATATAGAAGTAATTATATTAGAAGACACAACATTTTTAATAAATGATGAAAGGTTGCAAACAGAGAAACTATGGGGATGAATAATAATCTGGAATTTTGGAAATGAGAGATGTTCTAGAATGGATGTATTCATGCACAAATAGAATAAAGACATTAGCTGTAACTTTAGAAAATAGGAATATTAACTATTGTTGATTTAAAATTGAAAGATGTATATAGAATTATATCATTATAAGCAGATATTAATTATACAAAAAGGGGAAGCTTATTTCATCAGACTTTAGAGTATGTAGTGATAATATGAATATTATAACAGAAGACTTTAATTGCGATTTAAGAGGCAAGAGTAAAAAGAAAAATAAATGATACAAGAAAAATGTTAGAAGTTATAAGATGTGGTAAGTTAAAACCTTGAGACAAAAATCATGCATGTCAAGAGGGGTATGTATAGAACTTAACTAGATTAATTTATAGTATTAGAAGGTTTAAAGGAGAAGGGGAGGTAGCTAAAAGAGGATTTTCTGATCATCTAGCAATATCGCTAGATATAAAGGAAAACAAGGAATATACAAAAATAGGCAAAGGAATAAAAAAGATAAATGAGAACAGAATGATGAAGGAAAGATCATATTATTATAAGAACATTTTATAAAAATTGGTCTTAATGGTGGTTGATATTTAAGGAAAAATATACAAATGTTTTTACAGTGGCAATATGATGTGATAAAAGTAAAGAAAGAATTATATAAATGAACATATAATGATGCATTGGATGATTTAAAGCATAATGTTAGGAAGAACTTTGACAAAGAAAAAGAATTATATGAAAGAAATCAAGAAAAAGTACAAGAATTGCAATATAAGCAAAGATATATTTTACAAGCAAAAAGAGAAGAATTATCAAGTTACTTAAGCATATTAGTAAAGGAATATGGTAGTGTAATGAGAGAAATAAAATGTAAAAAGGAGAAATAGAAAGAACTCTGGAAAAGATTATGAATGTTTAAAGAAAAAAGAAGGCAGTGAAAATAGCATGGAAAGTAAAAACATTAATAGAAAAAGAGAATAAATAGTTGGAAACTTAAATTTCCTTAAATGAGATAGATAAAGTACTAGGACAACTTAATATAGATTCAGCTGCAGGTCTATATGGAATAGGGTATGAAATGTATAAAAAATTAAGGGATTTCAAATAAGAAATATTTTTAAAAATGTTGAATGAATGGTTAAATGAAGGCTTTATTGATAAAGAATTATGCACTGGGATACTTAAATTCATATGAAAGAAGGAAGGGAGAAGGCAATTACAAACTGGAGACCAATAGTATTGAACAAAAATGATTGCAAGATCTTTAAGAAAATAATGCAAAAGAGATTTGAAACTGTTGGTCTTTCGGCTTTTTCCCGGTAAGGGGTCGCCACAGCAGAACTCCAGTCTGCTAATGACTGGCAGTAGATTTTTACAAAATGCCGAGGTGCCAGCTTGACGCCCAACCTTCAACGAAGGCACGCCCATTTACGCATGCATGTCTTTTGAACGCTACCCAACCACGGGGAGGACATGCAGACTCTACACAGAAGGCACTCCCAAGCCACACCGAGAATCGGATGGGAGACCCTCTTGCTGTGAGGTAACAATGCTACCGCCGTACCACCGCGGCATGTCAAAAGAGATTTGAAACTAAAATGGAAAATATTATGGAAGATAGTATATACAGTATAAAAGGGAAGGGCTATCAAGATTTATTAATGATAGTTAGAAAAGAAGATGCAAAAATCATAATAGGAGACCATAATGTGGCATTTGACACAATTGGACATGAAATCTTATAGGCAATAATGAAAGAATGTAATATAAGTTAGAAAGTTAGGAAAGTATTTATGTCAATGTACAGTAATAATAATGTAAAAGTACTTGCAAATGGTTGGTTAAACCAAGTGATACATATGAACAGAGGTGTAAGACAGGGGTGTTCAATGAACTGTATCCATTAGTTATGAATGTGATAGTATGTGAAACAAATTACAAAATGAAAAAGGTGGCGTACATAACACCTGAAAAGTTAAGAATTCCAGTTCTGTTAACATATACAGATGACATTATAATAATTGAAAAAAAATAAATGTGGATAAAAGAACTAATAATTTGTACACAGACGTGTCTAGAAGTAATATGGCTGGCTTTAAATAAAGAGAAAAGTAAAGGTTTAGGTGATGTAGTAAAGATAGAGAGCATATATTTTAAAATGAATGAAACTTCTGTGTTAACTATAAAAACTGGAAATAAAGATGTAAGTAGAATTCAAAAGGAAAAAAATAATAATAGAAATAAAACAAATATGTCTTTTCTGGAGAATGTATTAATTATTCCCCAAAAAGGCATATTTGATAAATTTAGTACTAATGGGAAAAATAGCATATTTAACAAGTTAATTTATGTTGCCAGCAATACTGAAAAGGACTTATTGCAGATTTTTTTTTTATTCATATGGGGTTCTAAACTCAGTAAAAACTTGAGTTTTGTATGTAAATAAAAAAGAAGGAGGTTTAGGGTTAATTAACCCAGCTGGATGAGAGATTAGCAGTACAATTGTATAAATGTAGGTATGATAAATTTGGGTGGGTATGGTAAAAAAGAGCAAAAGAGAAAATAATGTATAAATAAAAAAATAAAATGTTTCCAAGAAAAAAATATATATTTTTTGGAAAATTAAAATTGATGGCAGAGAAAACAAAGAGCATGATATAAGAATATAATGATAAAACATTACTATAAAAGCTATGGGAAAATCTAACAGATAAAAATATTAAAGCTATAAAAATAAGAAGCAAATATTATAATCAGAAAGTAGATTGTTAAGTTTTTTATCGGTACTAATGGGAAAATAGCATACTTAGCACATGTATTTATGTTGTCAACAGTATCTGAAAAGGAATTATTGCAGATATGTTTTTATTTATATGGGGTTCTTGATTAAACCCAGTACAAAGAGGAGTTTTGTATAAAGGAGAAGGAGGTTTATGGTTAATGAACACAGTGTTACATGCTGCTTCATTAAATTTGTACAAAATGTAAAACTAGAAAAATGAAAAAGCCAAGAGGTTAGTAGCAAAACTGCATAAATATAAGTATGATAAATTTGGGGGTATGGTAAAAAGAGCAAAAGAGAAAAATTGTGCATAAATGAAGAAATAAAATGTTACCATGAAAAAAAAATTTTTTGTTTGGAAAATAAAAACTGATATTACAGAAAAAGTATGGTAAAAGAATGTAATGATAAAACATTACTATCTGTGGGAAAATCTAACAGATAAAAAATTAAAGCTATAAAAATAAGATGCAAACAATGTAATCAGAAAGTAGAATGTCATGGTTTTGTGGAGACTGTAATGGATAAATTGCCAGTAAAAGGAAATATGCAATATAAAAAGAACTGTGATAGAACATACTTATATAGTCAAGAAGGAGAAATTATGGAAGTTGTGTTTTTGAAATGTAACAGAGTAAAACTGTTATGGGGAAAACTACGTAAAGAAGATGGTTTTCAAAAATATAAAAGAAGTGGATAAAATAAATATGGATATGATTAGATATGGATATTATAAAAATAGAAGTAAAGAACATGTTAAAATAATAGATAAAAAGTTATTTTATGTTATATGTGTTATGTGGAATGAAAGAGTACATGCAATTATGTTTAATGGCAAATTAATTTTATCAACAGTATTAAGTAAAATCAGATGGTGGTTATGGAAAAAAGAGTGGGAACTAATGGGGGTGAAAATTTGGTATGACTGTAAATGAAATTGTGAATATGTGTAAATAGATTTTTTATGTATATATTTGTACATTTGTAAATACTTGTAAATATGTAAACATATTGTAAATAATACTTCCTTTTGTATATAAAGGATCCCTACTCTTTTCAATAGGTGCTGTGGGAACTTTTATATCCACCTTATAGGAAACTGGAATGAGTTGATAGGGCCTGGGTTAGGGTGAATATCTTAGCTGAGTTTTGGGTGAATGGAGATGTAAGTATGGATAATAGTGAGTTTAAATAGGAGGTTATAATATTTGAGAAATATGTGAGATTTGGAGTGTAGCTGGCGGCATTTATATGGGAAATATCCTATGTAGGTAGGGTTATAGAGTTCAGGGGCAATTGTGATGTTGAAGTGTGGCATTTGTAGGAGGAGATGACTAGTCATGGTGTGTGAGGTGTGGAAGCTGTGCAGTTGGAATTGGAGGGAAGTTAGATAGTTAGAGAGTATGAGGTAGAAGAGGCTGAGTTTGTGAAGTGATATAAGTAGTGGTTGAGAGATGTGGCTGCTAGTAGATGTTATAATAGATGAGCAGGAGGGAGTGTGTGACGAGAGATTATAAGAGAGGAGATAAAAGAAAGAGAGTGGTAAAAAAGGAGCTGGGGGGGTGTACAGGTAAGAAGAGAAAGAGAGGGTGTAGGAATTTTGGGACAAATCAGTTGTGTGATAGACGGGTAATGGAAGCACTGGGAAAGTGTTGGGATAAGTTAATGTGTTAAAGATTTAGAGAGTGCATAGGTTTAAATTAGGGGAAGGAAGAAGCAGTTGGTAATATGGTGTGAGGGAAAAATATGGGGTGTGCTATGTAGGAAAAAATGATAGGCAGGAAGTAGTTATAGGTTGTGCCAGGGGGAAGATTAAGGGAGATCTAGATAAGAGTATGAGATTATTAATGGTTGGTGTGAGTTAGAAGAAGTAGATGTAGCTGTGTTAGAGAAATGCAGTATTGATAAAGAGTAGAGGGGATGAGGTCTGTTTGAAGTACTGTGATTGGTTGATTTAGGTGGAAGTGTGGTTAGGTTGAGATAAATGTTGGAGTAGTGGGGGTGGGCGGGATTTGAGGACAGGGTAGGGGAGTGGAGAGAGGCTGAACATATCGAGTACAAATGGAGCTAGTTAAACAATCATGGAACTGTAGATAGGTGCTAGCACTGTTTAACTACAGCTATAGACTGTGAATAAATTTAAGGACAGAACTGAGGGAAAAAGAGGAAATTTCAGTAGAAACAGGGTAGAGCTATATTAGGAGGGATAGATCAGTGGTTTGTTCGCTAAAGCTCACAGTCACGTGTTTACTGGTAGAGTAGGGCTAACATACATTAACTTTTAAATTATGTTAGGCTGGATGGTCTTTGGTGATACATCACTGGTCATTCTTGAATTTGATACAGGGGGATCAATGGTGTCCTAATTGCCTGGAAAGCAGCCTAGGTGGGGAAAAAAGAATAAAAATAAATTAGTTGTGTGGATTCAGCAGGAGGTTTGTAGACTAACAGGGAGAGGTGCTCAGATATTAGCATGAAGTGGATAGGAGACAAGGAAATGACATTAGTGAGAAAGAGATAGACAGTTACTTAGAACATGTAGGAACTAGTTATAGAAGCCAGATACTGTAACAAATTCTGTTAAAAATATGAAACACAGCCTGGGCTACCTGATCTAGGTCCTCTGTCAAAACCATACAATCATCAGCAAACATGCAGAACCTGTGCATACATACATATGCTCCAGGTACTGTCTAACTCTGTAAGTCAATTATTCTACTACCAAAAGGAGTAAGGTCAGGGAAAGTAGTCAGCTTTACTGAGTGCCATGACTGTTATGACCAGGTTTTGAGATACCACTATTAACCATCACTCTATCTATGGATGCAGAACACAGTTGTGTCACCGACATTATAAACCTCTGTCCAACTCCTCCTTGTTTTAAAATTTGAAACATAATGTACCATTCCAGTGAGTCAAATGCTTTCTTAATGTCAGATAAGGGTATACCAGCATTGGTTGCTATATAAGAGTTTCTTTGGAGGAATATTTCTAAAACCCACCTATTAATCATGTCCTTCTTCCTGAAACAAATCTATTCTGCCCTTGGGGCACTATGCAAGAGAATATTTTTTTTCATTGTTTAGCTACTATTTTCACCAATAGTTTCACATCCATATTTAATAAAGAACTCAGCCTAAAAATCCAGGGCCTGGAACCTCTGAATCTCTGAATCAACCGTAGGGATGATTGTTATTACTGCTTGATTCCATTTCTCTGAGATCCTAGTCATACCTCAGATCTTTCTGAAGTGTCAGGTCAGGAGTCCACAATCAGATTGCCCATCAACCCCCACCCCCACTTATAGAACCCAGGAGGGGAACCCATCAATTATTCCAGCCTTGCCTGAATGCATTTGCCTTATAGCCATCCTCACTTCTTCCAGATAGATATCTCAGTCTAAATAATTACACCATTTGTCCTGTAGTTGACATAACTTTGCGACTCAAAACTCACTGGACCCTGCTCCATGTTACTGCCACAGGGCTTCTTGTAACTTTCTTTAAAATCTACCATAGCTGCATCTTTTCTCATTATCAACTCCCCCTTCAAACACTTTAACAGCTGAGAGTAGGCACCTTGACTGGTATTTCTTGAATGTCCAAGAGATTACCCTAGGATATTTCTCACCCCTAAGTAAAAACAATAATCTCCTTTCCTCCTCAACTCTGCCTCCACCAGTGTAATTTGCCAGAATTCTATCTAAATTTTTACCATCCAAATTTATTCTCTTGACTCATCATCACAAAAATCCTGGCCCATTAATCTCTTCTGAAGCAAACTAAGTCTAGCTTCCTTTTGAGGCACAACATATTGGCATTGGTTTAATTCATTCCCATCATGTCCCATCAACTCCCCTTAAAGTACTGCTTTACTTCCTCCCCATCACAAGATCCCCATCTCATCTCTGCCCTACAGATTTCTGGTTGCACTATCCCCAAGTAGGTCCCTGCACTCCTTTTGCCTTTCTGTGACCTGACACTTATAATGGGCCCACCCACCATCTCCCCTCCTTCCTAGCACTGCATACTGCTATCACTCTCTCTATGGCTGCATGATTAGATAAGGACTTCTCCTTAATCTACACCCTATCCATCATCCTAAGTATCCTGACAGGGATCAACATTAAATCTCTTCTGTTTATCTAATGGCCTAAAGAAAGTCACTTCCATTCTCCCCAGATGAGTTTCCCTCCATACATCCTTCCAAGTGTTCAAGTCTAGCTATTCCCTTAAGAAACTTTTGACTTTGTATGCGTTGTTCTTTAACTTCAAACAACCAATCTATTTTTTCATCCCAAACCAAACTGAAATCCCCTGCTAGCACTGCACAGTCTGACAATGAGAACACCTCTTCACATTTATGAGAAACTTTTTTAAAAACGTAACACTTGGTCCTGGTTAGGAGATAGATATTGCCTATAGCCCACTCTAAGCCACTGATATATCTCCTCTAATTCAGCAATCTATCCGAATTACTCCTTCTTCATTCATGTGTAATTACTTTCAGGCTCCCATAAAACATAATAAGCATGCATTTCTCACTCCTCCAGTTTTATGTTTGGCAAAAGTATTGGGGACGTGTCTAGAATGGAACTTAACCACCCTCTTGCACTTTCAACTTTGTGTTTTGCAGACATACAATATAGCAGTATTCCCTTTGTGGCATATGAATTATTATCTGCTTTCTTACAGGATGGTTCTACCAATGATGCTCCATGTTAAAACCTTTACAGGTATTCCGTTCCCTTGACCCTGCCTCTAAACACCTATTCACAGACATACTAGCTTCCCCTCAGAATCTAAATGCTGAACCCACATCCCCCTAATGTATTTCTTGATTAAGACTCATGTCTGGTGTGTGAGCACCTAACTCCAAGCTTGAACCCCAGGTAGCTACATTTAGGCAAGGTAGACACTGGGAACATAACCTCCCCCAACAAGCTACTTATTAAATCTCCTTTCATGGTCATGCAGCGCGATGTGAAATGCAATCCTGTGGAAAAAGGAAAAGGTTTAAGCACATACACTTCTAATACAGTAAGAAGGCAAATAGTGCACAGCTTTAAACAGTAACAGCTAGTTGCAACATGCAGAAGTTAGCCTAACTTTCATTTATTCCTGGACAAGCAATGAGGTATGTGCCAGAATTAAAAACTAGCCAGAGTATAAGCAAGACAGTAACAGAGAACCTTATAGCCCAACAAGAAATTATATTGTACATCCACCACCACAAGAAAAAAGGGAAACTGTGAAAAGTGCTAAAATACAAAGTAACCTACGATTGCATGCATATAGCATGCAAACTGCATGAAGTTAAATTAACCTCTTTCACTTTCTTACCTTTTAAAGATGAGGGAGCCTCCTTAGCTCCTGTCTCTAAATCAAAAGGAAACAAAAGACACATGACTAGGACATAAAGAATAAGAAAACTTCCTCAGAGATATAATGGGTCACATGTTTATTAATCCCTACAAACAATTCCTTTTACCACAGCAGCACAGGTCTAGCATAAAGCTACATATTAGCAGTGAGGGTATATGGCAAAAAATAAAACATCCCAAACTTCAATACAATAACCCAACCACTGCAGGCACTTTTGTCCAAATTATGCATTCCTTTAGATGACCAACAGTCTTTACCTGCCATATCAGATGACCCCGAGAATATGTCCGACGAGGTATCTCTCTATCTCTGGACTTATCTGGAGATGACTCAGAATCCCTAAGCAGAGGTTAATGGTGATGCTACAACTTAGTCCACTCAGGAAATCTGTCCCTCATTTAGCCACCAGCTGCCCTATTTGATTGGGACTAACTTTCCTCTGGAGTAGCCAAAGGACTAAAATTCCCATTTACAGATACTTTATGACTGTCCTAGCATCGGGCTTCAGAAACAGCCTGCAATGATTTTGGGTATGATTTGTGGGATGATGTTTTCTTTGCATTTTATTGCTTATTGTCCTGACCCCCCCCCCCCCCATGAGCTGTATTTGCACTGGATTGCCTTGCAGTTCTGTGTGCCAGAGGGGATTCCATTTATCTTTTCTTTCTATTTAATTCCTACTCCATCTCAAACTCTTAGAGGCAACCTTCTAGGTAATGGCCCCTAAACAAACAGTTTTGCTTTAATAGTTTCTCTAAAAAATCCTTAGCATCCAACTCTTTATGAAGAAATAAATTTCCCCTTCTCCCTCCACCACTCACATGGCTGGATATAACATCTGCAATCTGTACTGAAACTGCTCAAATTGCTTTTGAAAACCCAACATTCCTTGGCTTAAAGTAAGCAAAGCAGGAGTGTAATCCACCATAAACAGAATGTCATGCACACCCCATGCTAGTCCTTTCATCTTGCTAATAGTGTATCTCAATGGATATCTGAATGACTACAAATTTATTTATAGTATGTCCTTAAGATGTGGGTAGAAAATGGAGCACCTTGCAAAAATCAACACAGGAAAAGAAAGGATGTAAAGTCTCTACACATAAGGCAACACCCCTTCCAAAAAATGTGAAATATAGAACCGGAACTATGAGACAATGCCCCTAACCACTGCACACCTATGTCATCAGTTCCAATGCCCCTAACCACTGCACACCTATGTCACCAGACAACACCCCTAACCACTGCACACCTATGTCACCATTTATTTCAAATAAAATTCAGTTATATGCATGCTATTTAATTATTTATTTATATATATTTACCAGGCTACAGCGATGATTCATGTGGACTGATTTCAAGCTCCCAACTAGGGGATAGTACATAATAATGAACTAACAGTTGCAGATGTTCAAGCAGAGTGAATACAAAAGTGGGTAAATATCCAAATAATTAATAACAATTAATAACAGAAGACAGTTTGGTGGAGAGATTTAAAACTATATAGTGCCAGACTTAGACCTTTCAGCAGTACTGGGTTTGATTTCCTCTTTCCCCATTTGTAACTGTATGACTCTGAGCAAGTCATACTGATGGACCTCCTGCATATCCACAAAACAAATAGTACCAGAATTACCCATTCTAAAGACTTAGACCTTGCCTGCAATATAAATAGGACCTGCTGGAGAGATAAGTATGTATCCCAGAGACTACCCCATTAATGGAACAGGCTCCCAATCCATGAGACATAGAGTTTGTCTTTAACCCAATAAAAGTGCAATTTGGACAATTGGATGGGAAATTGGAAATTCATCCCTGGTTTGGCACCTATGTCTCTAATGCAAACAGGTAACCTGTAAATGGTTCATCTCCCAGGCCCATGCTTACACACATCAAGGGTATCAGAACTTGTCAGAGGTTTGGGATGCATGGCTAGTCTTAACAAGGCCCTTGTGGTCATTAGCCTAGTAAAGACCTATGAACCTATGAACATATCTAATTAAAAATTAAATTAGTTTGTCCCAAAGCTTACCCAATTATTATTTTTTTAAGAATGGTGTTATTGTAGGAGATAAATGATGCTAGATTTAGAGCAATCAAATGTATTAAGCTATGTACTTTGTAGTACTCAAAATATTATGTTCAACAGTTACATGTTTATAAACAGGTTCTTAGTGTATGGAATGTGTATAAGTAATGCAATATTATAAGAGATGCTTTTTGGAAGTGAATGAAAGCCTTTGCAGGAGCCAAATTCTTTAAGTTGCGTTTTATGACTAAGATGACAGTAGATGACAGTAAACAGTAATTTATGTATTTTAAGTCATTTACAGAGGTTAAGGAATGCATTCTTTAACAAGGTGGGATCTAAGGATTTATGTGGAAATGTTGCAGGCCTGCCTACTTGCAACGTAGGAGAATATTATTCTTGTTTCAGTAGTCTGAATAATAAAGAGCCAGAATAGATCAGCTCTTTGATTTATTGACAACCATTTTGCTTTTTCTAGTATGATGCAATGGCATTCTCTCTGGGATGCCAGCATGATGAATCAACATATTTTACTGGAGATAGCTTGTAGAGGTTTCATGTTTCTATCTGAGGCAGAGGCAAATAGTTTGTCTGAATTTTAATCTGGATTACAAGATATTTTTTGAATCACAATGTTATCATCAGGATGAGGAAAGTGAGATATATTCCAGGCCTTGAAATGCTTGTGAAGTATTTATATTGGTCTATTTTTTTAATGTGGACAAGAAAGTAGAATGCTGGATCTATGCAAATGTCAGAGAACTGTTGTAACCTTTGGTGTACAGGGGGCGATGAATAGTTTTTGCATTGTCACAAAAATCATTGCTTTGGTTTTTGAAGACAAGGAGTGATTCCATGTCAATAATCCACTGCATGAACGTGATGATGTATATTTAGTTGTGACTTAATGTGCAAGTGATAATGCTAGTATCTATAAATGACAATATCATCAGCATTCATAATTAGAGTGAGTCATAACTGAACAAAGGGTAGTCTTATTTTAAAGAAAAGAGAGAACTCGTGGTGCCAATACAGAGACATTGGGACTTGCTTCATAAGTTGAGCAGGACTGAAACATGAGGTTCAAAATTTTAATTAACATTTTCTGTTAAAGTAATTCAAATCCTGTTAGGTAGCTCTGGGACTAATTCCTTCTGCAATAGATGGTGACTTGCAGAAAAAAAAAGCTTCTATAGATCAGTATGTGTCTGTGCTCTACGTACCTGATTGGTCTGGTTGCTATTCGATGCATCTAGCAGAAAAAGGCTACAAGCCTGCAGACCCTTTCATCATCTGGGATAAGACTGTGGATCACCAAACAGGCAGTGGCCTGCTTTTTTCTTGGGATTAGTGTTAACACTTTGCTTCTGATGAGAGAAGAAGCAAAGGAGTATTGTATCCCAACAGAGTGAAGCTGTGCTGAGACCAGCATTGGTAGTAACCAGGCAGTAACCATTCATGCGACTCCCCTCTTTTCATCATTCTTGACAAGCTAATTCTTTATTTTTCAGTAAGTACTGCTTGATTTCTTTCTAACTTCAGAATATCTGCCTAAATACTTTGTCTTTAAATTTTCAGGGTCAACATATTAGTTTCCCTCAAGTGTTTGGCGGTGCTCTGTACAGATTCAGACACCTTGAGTGACATTGTTCATGTAAAAGGAATATATAAGGAAACAACTCTAATGCTTAGTAATAACAACCATCCTTCCTGACATGTCTAAAGGTCAGTTCCCTGTGTTTTCTCCTATTAACCTGGTTAACTTGGGCATTCTGAAGCAGTGTAGCAACTGCCTCATGTACAAAAACAACCCTCTCCTCTTACCTCCCAACACTCATACTTGTGAGAGATGCGGTTATATATCTAAATTGGAAGCCATGCAGCCTTAAGCCAAGACCAGAATAGCTAGTCAAGAGGAGAAGGTCAACACCTGCACAACACAACATGCAACACCTAGCCATCCAGATCACCCACCATCACAGCTCTCACATAAAAACACAAACCACACACCCACCTTTGCGGAGGCTCTCAATAGTAATCTACCCAAACAGCAGAGACTCCAAGGCATAAAGCACTCAACACCACAACACAGCACAAATCACAAGAGACATAGCTCACCTACACAGGGTGCCCCTCAACCTAAGCCCCTAAGGCAAAACAGCTTGCCCAATACACTAATCATAGGTGACTCAATATTGAGGCACACTGATGGCCCACTCACTAGGTTGAATAAGGAGAAGGTAACAGTCAGCTGTCTATCAGGTGCCAGAATCTGATACATAACACACGCACTCAGGTCATTCCACAACAAGTACACTTATGACTCTGTCACTGTCTATGTGGGTGTAAATGACCTGAGACATACCTCCCTGGACTACATGAAAAGAGACATAGAGGAGCTCATGGATTATGTGGCCCAGGCATGTATAACCCTAGCCCTGAGCAGCATCCTACCATCACTCAGAATGATGCCACAGTACAAGCAGAAAATGATTGACTTCAACAATTGGCTAAGTTTCTGGTGTCATTTTAAGGGAAGCCAGTATCTGTCTGCTTGGGATGACATGACTGACAGACCTCATTTCTTTGCCAGAGATAGCCTGCATCTGTCAACCCTGGGTTTCTGGATACTGGTTTTTGCCACCCCTATAATGCCTTTTTTAGGCGGTGTTCCAAAGACTAAATTACTACCATAACAGCTATAAATAAATAAAATCTGAAGGTCTTGCTGCTCAGTGCCAGAAGTCTAAATCTCAAGATGCACTTGCTCAAAGCACTCAGCAAAATGGAGAACACTGACATTTGTGTTGTAACGGAGACCTGCTTTAAAGCAGTAGAAAGCACCCCTGCACTACCAGGCTATAACTCATTCCACACTTTTTCATCCCAGAACATGGACCGAAGCGCAAAAGGCAGTGGTGTCTCCACATTCATAAAGGATATGCACACCTCC
This sequence comes from Protopterus annectens, assembly GCF_019279795.1. NCBI lineage: Eukaryota > Metazoa > Chordata > Ceratodontiformes > Protopteridae > Protopterus > Protopterus annectens. The sequence continues at coordinate 1,025,204,703 of NC_056735.1, forward strand.
AGACTAGTAGCCCAGCATAATGCATCTGAGATACTTCAGGTACAACTAATATTGGGTAAAACGGCGATTCAGGTCATAGCCTGCTATAGGTCCCCAACCATGTCCCAAGACTGTCACTTCATGTTTCTAAGCACCCTGGAAACTATTAGGGTCCAACCCAACACTCTCATACTAGGTGACTTCAACTATCCCTCCATCAACTGGGAAACTACTCATGCACCAATACACTGGCCCAATGCTTCCTGGAATTCATCAATTCCAATGCCCTGGACCAGCTCATTCTTACTTCCACTAAGGGAAGCAACATCCTTGAGCTTGTTATTACAAACATGGGCAACCATTGCTCTACACCAATAGACAATTCCTCCCTGGTTAGATCTGACCACAAACTAATCACCATGGAAATCCACATCTCACCAACACCCCACACAAAGGTAACCACCATGAAAAACGTCTCCAAAGCTGACTTTGTGCTCCTAAAACAGAGGTGGCTATCTTCATGGCACCCATGTCAATGGAAAATGGATGCATAACTGCTGAATCATACATCACTGCAGTGTACAAACACATACATAAATGCATGGTTATAGCCATACCCAACAGAACCAAGACGCTGTCCTCCAAAAAAAGGAAGCCAATCTGGTGGTCCCCTGCCATTAATAAACTCTGCAACAGAAGGAAGAAACTGTTGCAGAAAAAGGTGAAGTCCTAAGACTGGAAACACTCCCTTATTAGCCTCAACAAAAAGTTGAGATCCGTCATCAAAACCACTAAAGCCAGCTATGAAGACAGAATTGTGGCAGACACTAAAAAACAACCACAAAGCTTTCTATAGTTATATCAAGAATCTCCACGGCAATACCCGGGTTTGCTCTGAGTAACTGCACAATGGTACCTCCTATACTGAGCCAACAGATATTGCCAACATACTGGCCAACAGATTCAGTGCCAGCTTTACCCCTCTCTCCCCCCTAAAGGACCAATCACAATACCGGAGGAATGCCAGGTACCCAGCATTACTGCAGCACAGGTTAAAGCTGCATTGTCTAAGACTAAGAATACAGCTTCCATGGGACCCAACAATATCCCTGGATGTGCTCTACATGAACTACAAAGTGAACTGGCACCACATCTGTGTGCCCTGTTCAATCACATGCTCACCTCAGGCTTTGTCCCTACCAAATGGCGCACTGCTACAGTCATCTTTCTCCATAAAGGGGGATTGACTACATCCCATTAGCCTGATGAGTCTGATATGTAAGGCCATGAAGCCCATCATCATGAACCTAATTAACAAAGATATAGGGAATCTCCAAACTCTAGATCCCACGCAATTTGTTTTTGTAAAAGGTAGATCATGCCTGCTCAACCTGGTTGACTTCCTTGAGTTAATCACCAGAGCTGTGGATGAGGTTAAGACAGTTCATACAGCCTACCTCGATCTGGCAAAGGCCTTTGATACAATTCCCCATTCATGAATTATTGATAAACTCACCAAAATAGGCATCAACCCCTATATCACTAGGTGGGTTGGAAATTGGGTCACAGACAGAACCCACAGTGTGAAAGTAGCAGATGCCAAGTCAGACTGCCGACCAGTCATGAGTGGAGTCCCACAGGGATTGGTCCTGGGTCCTCTCCTGTTTGGCATCTACTTCTCAGAAGTCCAGGCCAACAAGGAGGGACTCTGGCTGTCCAAGTTTGCAGATGACTGCTAGCTGGGAGCCATTATAAATTCCCCAAGTGATGTAGACATCCTACAGAAAGGCCTGACTGAGACCAATGACTGGTGTCAAAACCATGGCCTTACGCTTAATGCCAAAAAATGCGTTGCCATCCCCTTTGGGGAAAAAATTAGTTTCCACTAATTACCACATAGATGGGAGCCCACTGAATACTGAAGGCATTATAAGAGATCTGGGTACACAAGTTAACAGCAACCTCTCCTTCAACCACCACATTGCCATTGCGGTCAGAAAGTCCTTCTTTGTGGCATATCTCATTACCAAGGGTTTTGCATCCAGGAAGAAAGAGGTCATCATCTCTCCTGACTCTTTCCTCATTAAGAATTGTATTTTTTCTCATATTCTGTTAATTAGATGCAAGTATTTCTCTAGAGTTTTACCATGATTAGGGAGAATACAGATGGCGTGGAATTCAGAGGTTGATTTGGATCAACTGCAAATATGATGAAAATGGACAGTAGTGGGCATTGTGTGAATTTTATTTAGGAAGATATTTTATTTCTTTATTTTTAATTCTTTTAAAATATCTTAACAGATTTATATGGAGTTTGTTCAAGAAGAAATTAAATGTGTTTGATTTTAGATGATTTAAAATAAAATGAAACATATTGTTTAATTATTTGCTCACATCTCTGCTTTAAATGCATTACATTTAATCCTTGAAGGTAATGACACATACTCCTATATCATTCTCATTTACACAGTCTGCAAGATATATATATACATAGCTATAAAACATATAGATATACAGATATAGTCACACCAATGTTCACCCACCTTGCTAGATGGCTTATGAGCACGTAGCTGACTTGCACAAAAAATGCAAACTACAGTCCCCAGCACTACTACTAGGGTATATCATGAAGGTATTCAGAGAAAACAAATCACTATCTACCAGTGAAATGTAATGGCACTCTATTTGTTAAAAATTTAAACTGTTTCATACTCTTGCATACTTTATAAAAGCAACCAGAACAATAAAGCTTATGCATGCCTTACTAGAAGTGAATCAATAATAATAATAATAATAATAATAATAATAATTTTAATTTTAATAAAACTATCTGAAAACAACTCAAAGGTATAGTTATGAGGGCCACAATGGTTTTCAGTTATTGAAATATGTTTATGTCCAAGTTGCAGGATGCATGTTTTAATGAAAATAATTACATTTTTGGTAATAACAGCATTGTATATATGTTTATTGATGACATTTTCTGTTTTCTGATAATACTAATATCCCTAAAAGTATAGCAAAGATTTTAATAATGACATTAGATGCAATAAATGGGATTGAAAACACAAGTTAGAAAGTATGCAGCTTTTACATACTGAATTAAGGGAAATAATCCTCATACTAAGCTGGTTTATAAAATGAATTTATTATTATATACTTAGATAAGACCCGTTCTCAAATGAAATGCTTTCATCTCAACAGTAAAGTCAAAAGTTTTTAGATATTGAAATTTAGATATGATCAACAGTGGTTTTGTAGAATGAGAAAGATGGAAAATAAATTAGTTAAACAGGTACACAGAGAGTTATATGTATAGTTGCACAGATCATATTAATAAAAATAGGGCAATGCTGCTAAATCATAGTTAATTTTTGGCTATGCTACTAATAATTGTTTCAAATAGCCATGACAGTGAACCTTGGTAATGTTTCAACATTTTTTTTTTCTTTTTGGATAGCAGGTAATTGTGGCAAGGCATTTATAGTAAACATAAAATGCTACTCACAACAGCAGAGGAGTGACTGCTGTAGATGAAATGCATGAAAAAAGTATTAAACAGTAAAATTAAGACCAGCTTTAATAGCTTTAATATTTTAAAGTAAATATACATGTCTAAACTGCATAGCCTATAAAGAAGTGATGCTACTCTGCTGTTTTACACCCCCATGGTTATTAGTTTTATCTTCATGCTGACTAAAATAGTGAAAGGAGATACATGTTGCCCAATGCACCAAATGGCAGGCAGATTTTAGAACATCTGACAGATGAAAGAAAAAGAATTATGGCCAGTGTTGTACACAGATGTTCTGTACATACGTTAACTGGTTATAATTTTATTTTTCAAATATTATAAGCAATTAAGCCCGTGACAAGATATAAAAAATAAAATGAATGTCTAGATCACAGAGAATATTAACAGTAAGCCATACAGTATTGTGATAAAGGAACATGTCTAAAAGAAATGTATTCTATTAAACCTGGAGTAGAATCCTTTGAGATACTAAATAAGATGTGTGATTCCATACATCATTTTATTTTATTTAAATGTGTTAGCCAAGTGAGGACATATTTCATACTCAGCCTTTAGGAAAAAAATACAAGTCAAACTACTATGCACTTTTTTACAAACATAGTGGTATTGAATATAAACATTTCACACTGAAAATAGAAGATTTTTTCTATATTGGGTAACTGATAAAGAACAAAGAGTAGTTGCTGTATGCACTTAAAATAATGTAACTTCATCCAGGAAAAAAGAAGTCATTGTTCCCCTCTACTCGTCACTCATTAGACCTATTGTAGAGTAAAACGCCCCTTTTGGTATGTACCTCACAAGACATCTACAACAACTGGAAAGACCACAGAAATACCTCACAAAGAGGATTACCAGCCTCAAACAGAGGCCCTACGCAGACAGTCTCAAAAAACTCCAGCTTTACTCCGTCGCATATCGCCTACTCAGAGGTGATCTCTGCCTAACATACAAAGTTATGTCAAACCCAGAGCTGTTGGACATGCTCCACTTAAAGAAATCCCAATCCCTTCGAGCTACTCACTCTAGGGACCTAAACCTTGTCACCACAATAAACAGAACATGCTGGAGGGATAGATTCCTGTCCAGAGACTTCCCATAGTCCAGAACAAACTACCTATCTGTATCAAACAAAGCTCCTTATTAGCACTCTTCAAGAAAAATCTTGATGATTGGATGGGAAATAGGAAAGTCACCCCGGGGATCACCTCTGTGGCTCTGCTCTACAGGGGCACAGAAAAATCATTTTCTTGGGTGGCGAAAGCCAGGGTACCTTTTTGCTAGGCTTATATAGGCCATAGGGCCAATAGCCTAGTACCTACATATGAACCTATGAACTTAAGCTATATACAAAGTAAGTAACAGGTGATCTTACAATATGTATGTTTACATCAACTGAATGTAGAACTGAGGGTCAAACAAAATGGAATCAGGCTTAAAAAGGAGGGAGAGGTGAAAAGCAGGAAGGCATAAAGTATGTTATGTATATTTTCTTAGTGATTTCACTCTTAGGATGATATGTAATCATTGTAGTTGGTTGATGTTATACTTGGGGGTAACTATGTTACTCCAACTTTGTTAAAATTGTGGCATTATTTTTGTTTTACCTGGTGATTTTTAAAACTTTTCCTAGAATTGAAGGAGCTGGAAGAATCCCTTATTGATGTTAGTATGGAGATAGACTGGGTTCCCAGATGGAGAATCTGTGGTTACTGCAATTTTTGTCTCAAAAGTGGTTGTGGAAAGAAGAAGAGCATTATCTGTTTGTGATCTGAATTATCTGTTTGTGATCTGAATTATCTGTTTGTGATCTGAATTATCTGTTTGTGATCTGAGACTGTATATTGTTGTTGTTATTGTTAGTCTGTTTGCAAGGTATGAGAAAGTGTTTTGGTTACAGATTTTAAGAAGGAATGGAGCATAAAAGAAGATAATTACTTTGTTGGATTAACAGCCATTTTGTTTTTTGTTTTTTTGAGCAGAGATGTGATACTGATTTGCAGCAGATATGGAGCTGAACTGATTTAATTGTTTTGAACAATCTTTGTTGTGAGGGTATAATAAAGACTGCTTTCTACCTAGGTTATAAAGATTCCTTTTCCTATCACTTCTCTGCCTGCAACGAACAAACACTGGGGAGGTTTCCAGGTGATAAAAGAGATTTCTGCAGTTTTGCTCAGTTTCTATGAATGTGTAGTTGGAGGTTTATATTTTGCTCTAATGAGATTCCTAACTATTTGAGAATGCATTGTTTCTAGCAGGTGTTATAGAAGATATGGACATATATACTAGTATAAACTCTAGAAGGGATATGGAATTGGAAACAAGCAGCAATGTGAGAGTCTGATGATTTAAAGGAGGGCTGCTACTGGATATAATAATGGACTGCACTAGATATGGCAATGAAGTCTTAATGAATAGAGACAGTCCAATGTTTTAGGGTATTCTGGTATTGCCTCCACTGTAACATATACATGACACTTCATTACAATGACTCTCCCACTCTTTGGTGTGAGCTGCTGTCCTCCGAGGATATTTTTCTGATGGCTGGGAACCTCCCAATAACGTTCTTAATTTTTCAGCTGCTTTTGTATTGCCAAATGTGGTGTTTTTGTGCTTGGTGTAAGTTGTACATGGCATAGCTCTCAACCAATCACTGACAAATCTCAAAAGAACCAGGGACAAATCCAGAATTAGTTAGGGACAATCAGTAACACTTTTAAAATGTTAACACTATTAACTTGAGACACTGACAAAATAAGAGAATGTGAATTAATTTGCATTTTGTGAAGTAAAAGAAGTCTATAACTCTAATTATTGATATTATTTATTGAGTGTAATTCATCACCTTAGGAGGAGTTAAGAGAGGCAGAGTTAAAATTTGAGTCAAAATCAGGGACAGCTGAGAGATATGGTAGGTGCAGTGGAGAAAATGGCTTCCTCAACTATTTAGGATGAAATCATCTCACTGTATTTCAAGCAGACTCAGCAATCACCATCAAAGCTATAAAATTGAACATTCTTAGAGACAAATGTTACCTTACTCGTAGGCCTACTTTATACAAGATTATAGAAAAAGAAAGCAAGAAATGGAAACGGGCAGTACAGTATGAAGGCATGGGGCTATAACTGTTAGCAAGTATGCTCTAAAAGTGACATGCTTTGGATAGAAATGTAGAACATGCATATAGTTTCTTTGAAATTGAGACACACACACACACACACACACACACACACACACACACACACACACACACACACACACACACACTATAAATTCCATTATAAAACTGTCCGCAATTATAGTTTAAGAAACTACACCTTTAAAAGACCACAAATCATAAACTGTATAATAAATGCACCAAAAATATCTTGTACCCAGGTGGGGATTATTCTGAATTACAATTACTCTATTAAATTTCTGTGTGCATTGGGGAAAGTCACATAATGACTCACTATGCAGAATACTTAATGATATATCTTATATAGTATTATAATCTAATAATACATATAATATATATAATTGTATTAAAATTATATTATATTATAGTTATTATGTATTATATATAATGCCTTAAGCAGAGTGCCTTAAAGCCCCGTCTCTCTACTCAACCTCCTATAGATTGCTGAGGGGTGATCTATGCCTGGCTTACAAGGCATCCACAAACCCCACACGTATTCATAAGTCAAAGAATACCAGAAATACAAAGTCTAGGGACCAGAATTTTGTCTGTGACGTAAACAGAACATGCTGGTGAGATAGATATGTGTCCCAGAGACTGCTCCACCTATGTAATAGGCTACCCATTCATGTGAAACTGAGTTTGTCTATTGCCCAGTTTAAGCGCAATTAGACCAATGGCTGGAGAATAGTAAATTTACAGCAGGCTTAGCACCCATGTCCTTATGGACAGAGGTAGCATATAAATGCCTGGCTCTCAATGTCCTATTCGGATACAGGACATCATTATTCTTTCTGAAAAACCTGTCCGGGCTTAGAAGGCTGTCCAGGTCATTAGCCTAGTAACAATCTGTGAATCTCTGAAGTTATAAATGAGTCACATAATGATATTTTTGTTTGATGTATGTGGAAAGCCACAATGATTCTTGTATGTATTATTTTTGTTTTGTTTATTCATTTATTAATGTATTTCTTATTTATCCTTTGTTAATGAGGTTAGTCCCACTTGGGCTAGTAGCCTCTTTTCAAGGGTAAACCCAAGGTGGTATTTATATTATTATATTTAAGAAGATATGGAGAAGATCATCACTGTTTTTATTCCCTTTACTTTCACATCGTTTGCTGTATACTTTTAATATGTATAATCTTAGCTTCAAATAAAAGCAGAGAAGATACCAGAGAACTTATTAATATACAGAATAGTCATGCAGCTGTCCATTTAGCAGGGGAATCATGAGTACAATGCCCTCTTCCTTCATGCTTCATGAAAACTGATAACTATGACAATATTACAGTAACAGCAGTGATAGTGAAGTATCCGTTTGTTACCACTGGTGGGCTCAACCACTTTGTTCTGTTTCATGCCATCCTAACCCTACATCCCCAGTCTTCAGCATTAGTGATTTGCAATAAGTTGACAAAATATATTAAAATAAGTCCTTTCCCCTTGGAAACTGAGCAAACTGAAAGGCATAACCAATATCACTTGAGTCATCCTCAAGGAGACTAACACTGTAAGAATCAACCTTCTGTCTCCAGAATGTGGAATACACAGTTCTACAACTCTGAGAACAACAGATCATGATTGAAGTCTGTTGTTTTATACTAAACAAAGACTTCTGCTGGTGAATCAATATTATTCATGATCATTTTTCATTAGTTTTTATTTAAAAAATCTTAGTTGCATGACAAACTGTAGCAGTGGGGAATCAGGAAATTTTAAAGTCTCAAAATGAGGAACTGCTCCTCAGAATGAGGTACAGTTGAGCGGTGTCAGTGACACTGATACAGATTCCATAAAAGGAATCTGCAGTGACTTATAATATGTTTTTTGAGTGATTCGTCAGCCCAATAAATATTACTGGTCAACGATCAAAGATAACATAATTGTCAGCAGAAAGACTTGAACATACTTCTAAGCTAAAGAGAAGCAATTGTTTCAGATAATCAAATATTAGTTATATAGGTTTTCAATAATGCCCTTTATGTATCTATATTCCTTTATATTAGCACCACACTTCAACTAAATCATCTAGTTTGACTTATATATTTCATATTTGGAAATGATTGGTTCCTCGCGTGATAGACTTGCTAAGCATGTGTAATATGAAACTAGAGACTGGAAGATTTTCAGGTTTACTTCAGAGCTGAAGTAATCAGCAGTCTCAGTCTTCTGTGACAATTGTCACTGACACTGTCAGCTACAGTCTCTCGTTTATGAGTGGCAGCTATCTGTGATATATTATTTCTTTTTACCTCAGAGAACAGGGATAAGCCTGCAGTTTCCAAACAGCTTCCTGAAGACAGCAGTGTTCATACTAAAGATTTTCAGTAGCAGTTATTTTCCTCACTTGCCCATAATAATATTCTGATTTTTGTCTTTAATGTTTTCTAAACAAACAACTGATTTTTCAGCTAGGTAAAAAGAGAAATTTAAAACAATTTAATCTGATGGAGGTCTTAGAGAGTGTCTGGCTTTTTGTGAAGTTTCTAATGGTAACCTGGACAACCACCTCAATGTACAATGGATAGCAAAATTAAAGCACAAACAACTAATTGAAATCTTGCCTCCTGACATATCATCTCAAACTGGGTTTCAGAATTATTCATAATTAAGTTTACTGCCTGAAGAAAAACTGACTGTTAATAATGCTAAAGGTTCACCTCAAAGGATCACTGATAGAACAAGTGCAGTAAGGAAGGGAACCTACTGCTTTGTCATTAATGGCCATCTCTGTAAACATGTCATGGATGAAAAGTCTCAGCTAGCAAAGTATAAATAAAATAAAAATTTATTTAGACCAAGAGGAGCTGCCTTTTTATGAAATGAAATAGTTTTCTGTAGACAGATAAAGGATGTGAGTGCTCATGAAAAACAATATAAGATTAGCAACCCAAAAGGCTTTAGGATGGCTTATTTCAGAAAAGGAAGATAGCATGGTTGATATAGGGATGGCACCATCTCTGTCCCATTTATAATCAATTAATTAAACAATCAATAAATACAAATTTTCACTGCAAAATATTGAAGGGGAATTTCATCAAAACTGGATCTGTACTTACCAAATGAGCAGCTATAACTCAATGAAGAAGCAGACATGAAATCAGCCATTTTCTGTTGTATTTTATAAAGTGTGTGTGCGTGTGTGTGTGTGTGTGTGTGTGTGTGTGTGTGTGTGGATATGTGCATGCGTGTGCTTGTGCTGATGAGTTTGTATGGCAAGGTTTTATGTCATATATATTTTTTGTGATTTATCTTAAGTATAAAGGCTGTGTTTACATTTTCAGTAGAAATATTGTAGTAGTATCATTAACAGATAGGCGTACAGCATAGTCGCTTAGGCATTTAACTGTAAAACTGGATCGAATCCACCAACACCTCCACCCCATAAAATTCTGTTTTAAATTCAAACCTAAATAATCATTTGCATTCATCTGTCTCATGTTATTTCTATAATAAATGAGTGCACGAGCAGTACAGCCTGATTAGGCTTAATAAAGCACAATAGGTTAGCACATATACGTGTGTGTGTGTGTGTGTGTGTGTGTGTGTGTGTGTGTGTGTGTGTGTGTGTGTGTGTGTCTATATATATATATATATATATATATATATATATATATGTGTGTGTGTGTGTGTGTGTGTGTGTGTGTGTGTGTGTGTGTGTGTGTGTGTGTGTGTGTGTGTGTGTGCAGTACCATATTCTAACATCACCTCTAGATAACATTAATCAATATGCAAAATGTTGTCTCCCAAAACACGAAGATACCTTTTAGTGACCTGCAGAGATCTGGTATATCTAGTTGTGTGTTGTATAAAGAAAAATACGTAACTCGAGACATCAAACCTCATGTCACTGTTGCTGGGACAGAAAAAAATAAGGACAATGAGAGGCTTTCAGGATGGGAAAGATCATGTTATAATTAATGCACAGTGGCAGCATCAGGCTGTTTTTAATGTGCAAACTTAACCAGATGCTTCTGGCTATATTCCTGCATTGAATCACTGAGGGTAGTATTATTTGAATGCAAGAGCTACATGCCCAAGAAATACAAGTTTATTTTCTTTAAGTGCTGAAGATTTGCAGTCTTTTAGGGTCCCAGCAGAGACATCGGCTATATGGCTCCTCCATAAAAATGCCATTGCTTTTTGCTATAGAATGACATCCTGCATGACATGCTCTAAGGCCTGACTTGAAGTCATGTACATCTGTAAGTTGCAGTCATATCTTCACTACACAGCATGCTAGGAGTTCTGCCTACATCAGGTGTGTTCATAGGAAAGTGCTACCAGTTAGTATGCTGCTTCTAAGTCTTGCTGTATTGCATTAAATATAGGTCAGGCATAGGTACTGATGATGTGTCACATGACTTTGCAGAAGCCATCCATGCAAAAACAAAGGCAATGTGGAGAAATTATCGGTTGCCTTGATCTGGGAGATAGTCCAATCACATCCTACTCTGACTATGTCTGTCACTTTCTATGCAGTAACACATTGATGAACTAGGTGTTTACCTGAAAATTGAAACATATGCTATAATAGACGTGGTTGGTTTAAATGGTGCAGTACTGACACTGTCTATATTCTCAGCCCCACAGCTGATGTACTAAGGAAAGGTATTGAAGTTCTTGTATTTGGGTGATCCCTGATTAAAATACCAGCATGTATGTGTGGAGCAAGTTGATCATCTATACTCTTTACAGCACTGTTACCAGATTTTTCACATTCATTGTGTATCTAATGTTTTACCTGCTCTTTACTACCTTGATTATAGCAAGCTCAGATGCTCATAAGCCTAGTACTTATTATACAGCAGGAACTTCTTATTGTAACATTTGTTAATGTCTGTTATGTACTTCACAGATAAAGATTCTAGTTGTCTACTGATGTACTATGTTCTTCATCTGTAAATATGTTGTAAGTAATTGCTATGTAAATTGTTAATTGCTATGTAATCCAATGTAACTACTGTCTGTTTATTTTAACTGTGGAGCTTTTCTCCCCAGGCCTCCGCTGAAAATGGACCTATGTCCAGTCGACACTCCCGGTCAACAAATATAAATAAATAAATACTAATAATACAACCTACATACAAATCTGCCATTGAAATCTCTTACCCTGCTGACAGCTGTGTGGTGGACTAATTTAGAATCATATAAAATGGGAGATGATGCACCATGGTACATTTTAAGTGCATCCATGATTAGTGATGTATAATTGGGAGTGACAGAAGGAATAGCAGCAGCAAAAACAGCAGTACATATCAGAACCTGTTTGAAGCAAGTGCCAGCAATGTTGAGAGTCACATCCCACCTTACCATCAGATGAGGTGCAGACAGTATCTGACATACCAGCAGCCAAAAGATCAATAGATTATAGACCTTCAAGGGACATTGTAGGTGACTTAATCAAACTGTTTCATCCACAAGCTGACTCAAGGAGGATTGTTGGTACGCCAATTTTTGCAAATGCAAAGGTATATGGAGCCTTAACCATCTTTGCTTCAAGGACCATCTAGCAACCTATAGTGGACACATTAGGCATACCAGAGGAATCAGCCTCATAAATTCTGAGCCAGTTCCTTGTTATAATGCTGCAACATTTGTATATGTTTTCCAACTATGTAAACAAACCCTCTATCATCTTGATGTTTTTAGCTTTACTTCCACTGTTTACTGACTTTGAGCTAAGGTCACAGCTGAAAAGGGACTCAGGGACAATGACAATCTACCTGGTTACCAAATATATATATATATATATATATATATATATATATATATATATATATATATATATATGGTTTCACTTCATATTGCCGAAATGCTGAAATTTCGAATTTCAGCATTTTGACAGTATAAAGCCGAAACCATCACAACACCGACACTGCACATTCATGAAACCACAACATCAAACACTCAGCACACAGCACACAACACACAAACCATAACACACAGAACACAAAACACAACAAAACACCACACAGACACACAATTACACTACGCAAATGCAGGGGTGCACGCCCCCCTGCACCCTCCCCCTACTTATATATACTTACTCCAAGATCGCACAAACAGTAAAAAAAATTTAAAAAATCATGCACAGCCAGCACACACACTCACACCTCCACCTCCCTACCCTAACCCGCTCATACAAGTTACAAAAACACTTACGCACACTCACTTCCATGATATAACGTAAATGCATAAGCACAAATTCAACATAGTCCTATTCGTGCTTATGTACTTTCGTTATTTTGAGGTTTCGGCTTCATGGACACGAATTGCTGAAATTCGATATTTCAGCAATTCGTGATTATGAAGTGAAAACATACACACACACACACACACACACACACACACACACACACACACACACACACACACACACATATAGAATAGAGAGAAAAAGAAGACTACATATATATATATATATATATATATATATATATAAATATATTTATATATATATATATATATATATATATATATATATATATATATATATATTTATATATATGTCTGTGTGTGTGTGTGTGTGTGTGTGTGTATATATATATATATATATATATATATATATATATATATATATATATATATATATATATATATATTTGGGTCTACTTCACATGACTGAAAAGTCAAAATACTGAAAACTCATTTGACTGAGTCTCATTATACTGAAAGCTTACAATGCTGAATTTGAAAATACTGAATTTTAAACCATAGACGTAATATGTGTTTCCCTTCACTTGTGGCTTGCTTGTGATAAAAAAGCATTACTGTAACTTAAAGTGCCAACTGTCAGAATACCGACAGGAGTGTAGAAAGTAGGTTGTAGTGCTTCTAAATGTGGGTATGTCTCTTTACATTTTTATGGGAAGTTTCTAAAGTAATATGGTGAATGTTTAGTGTGCAATAGTGGCAGTGTGTGCAGTACTGTAAGGTAAGTAAAAGGTATGTGCTCTTTTCCCCACTGTAGTGTGATCCTGGATTTAGTATAGATATATTTGGGGGGGCAGCCCCCCACCTAGTTTGGTTTTATATCGTCCGGTTTCTGATAAGAGAGTAAGTAGCTAGTTTTCAAGTTTTGGAAAGAATTAGTCATTGGTGGTGTAAGTGTGCATATCTATGGCTTAAAATTTAGTATTTTGAAATTTAGCATTGTAAATTTTCACTATAATGAAATTCAGTCAAATGAGTTTTCAGTATTTTGAAAATTAGGTATTGTGGTCTCAGTCAAGTGAAATTCAGTATTCTGAGTTTTCAGTCTTGAGAATTTGAACCGTATATTGATAACTACAGACCCATAAGTCTCACTAGTCTTATATGTAAAGCCATGGAAAGAATTATCATGGAGGTGATTAACAGATATAGTAAACAAGTAATGTTTGAAAATTGTTTTTTATTTTTATTTTTCTATTCTGACACTTCGACATTGTAAGCTTTCGCTTACATAGGGTCGATTAATTACCCTTCACTTTTTTAAGCTTTCGGTGATCTAATATAGACACCTCATTCTCTTTTCTCTTTTATATGTGCCCCTTGCATATGTGGAATTAGAGTCCTCTGAACCCTACTTGATTTATTAAATAGCATCCCAGCCCAGCAGCTGTGTTAACAAATATTTCTCCACTATTCACTTGTTTACCTCATATACTTTTATACAGTCTCAAGTATATTTATTCTATTCCCTTTCTTCCTCCACCTTCTCAGAATGCATATTACCCCTCCCCTAAAAGTGGCTTCAGTATGTGCTTTCATAAAGCTGCTTCCGCCTTGCTTTTCAATCCTCCCCAGTATCATTTTATTCCTTGTTTAATATCATACATGTGCTTAGAAAAAGAGTGAAACTGAGCCAGTCATGCATGAGAATTGGATCTCATGTCTATTTACATGCAATACTCCCTGCAGATCCCTTTGCTCCACACTAGAGAATAGTTCGGGATGTTGGCCACACCTATCTGCTGAATCACTTATTTTTCAGTATATGTTGTAAGTCTTGTAAAGTAGGAAATGTAGTAAAATGAATAAATACAAAGTTTACATACTTTATTTCTTGCTTTTGTAAGCAGCCACTTCCTCCACTGTCACTTGTTACTGTTACTGTACCTGTTGTTATCCACATCTCTGTCTCCCCATCTTATCCAATCCCTGTAACTCATTCTAAATTCCATTGGTTTATCTCATTTTTTCCAGCTCTCCAGAGAACCAGCACGCTGTGATTGCATCCACATCCTCTGTTTTTTCTACAGACCCCTACTTCTTAGTGTCTAGCTCCTCCACTCCCTTGTACGGATGCATATCGTCTCTTCTTTCTGGGATTGGTCCCCTGCTATATGGAAAGATCTGCAGCTTGTCTTCCTCCCTGTTATACTCTTCTCCATGCCAGCTTGTGTTTGTTTTGCTGTTGATGGCATCACATTGCCTTGTGTCTCCTTTTCCTACTGCCTACATTGCTATCACCTCCATCTCACTGGTTTGATTGGCTCAGTTTCACTCTTTTTCCTTGCATTGAAGATGGATCTTTGTCTCTGCCATTGCTGTCAAAATTGCAAGCTGTCATTATATTTTCCTCTCACAGCTTATCTCCGGGGAAAATGAAAATACCTTCTCTAGATTTTCTGTTATACCTGCAGTCCTTCATGAAGAACCAAATTAAGTTGCTAAGCTCCTTCTCATCATTTAGGTGGATTCTCTTCCCTTTCTGCTTCACTGTACCTATAGCAGGACAGTGTAACCATGCATCCACTATGATCACCTTTAGCTTTTTCTATAAAATGTACCAGATCTTCAGCTATTTTGATAAACATTTCATAAGATGCAGTTGTTTTTAATCCTCTTCTATTGCTGAATAATTTAACAATTAGCTCTGAAAGTGTTCATGAATACTAGAAAATTATTGGAATGACCAGCTGCATTGTTTATCTTCCCAGTCTTGTTTATTCCCTGAAACCATCATTCCTAAGAACTGCTGAGTCTGATATTTTCCCAAATGGTGTGCACAAACTTTTCCAGGTCACAATCTCACAAACCTTCTGCAGTGCATACAGTTCTTAGGTTATTCCTCCTAGTTCTAGTTTTCTCAGTCATCTAATTTGCTTTCCGTGCTTTGTATCTTTTGGCCTCGGACTTTCAGATAGTTATTTGCTTCAACTAGCTCTGTTCTTGATGCTCTTTCCTCCTCCATATCTTGGACTTTTACGTTTAGTCCTTACAACTCTCTTTGGTGTTATGTCACTGCTCTCTCTTTGATAGACACACACACACACACACACACACACACACACACACACACACACACACACACGCACACACACACTCTCTTTCTCTCTCTTGAGTTACCCCCCCCCCCCCCCATCAGCTTTCCAAACAGAATGTATAGCTCTTCTTCCTAGGTGGACACAAGACAGAGACAGGTGCAATTCATAACTCTTTAGAACAGAGAGGTTGGTGATGAATGAGGAATTTAGTAAGCTATGAAAACTTATAGGTAAATTTAATGATATATAACATACCAGTTAGTGCAGTCATTCAGGTAAAATCATGCACACTTCAAAATGTGTTAGCAAAAGCATTGATTATATCTGAAAGACTGCATTACCTGGTGTATTATATACATCATTACATTTGCCTACTAAGTTTCTAATAAATTAAAAATGCATTACACTTAGAGACTTGTGTTTAATTTATTGATTCTGCACATCATATGCCCTTTGGAGAGATAAATTGCTAACTTAGTAGCTGTCATCAAGCACAGTACTAAATACAGATTAGTTACCATGTCTGTAAATGGACTTGGTGTAACAAAGTTATAAACAAATTAATTTATGGTATCATACTAGTGGGATCTGTAAGTGCAGAGTGGTGTATTAATTGATGAGAGGTTTATCACAACTGTGAAGAGGAAAAAATGGCTTGCATGCTAATAGCAACTGGGCAAAACAATAATTTTATTCATAGGTTTATAAGCGATTACTAGGCGAAGTGGTGAAGAGCCCTTACAAGCTTATTCAGTTTTACCCAGATTTTACACAATTTTTGTCCCTAGGGGAAATATAAGGATCAGGTTTATTGATTTTAGCTGCCCAAGGGACATAGGCAGGGAGTATATCTGTGCAGACAATTACCTATATTTAGAAATGGACTAAGGCCACTGGTAGGGCTGGCAGAAGTGATAAAACAAAGTTGTGGATACACAGCATTCATAATGCATGGGAGAGAGAGAGAGAGAGAGTTAGAGGGATATTGTTGACTGTGCAACCTTCTCTTCATATTAGGACTGGGGAAGAAGCAATGACATTCTTAAGGCATTATGGTAACCACACCCCTCTGCTAGAGATTCTGACCTCCTCGCCAAACTCAGTAAGTCTGCTGTTTCTGTAAATACAACATTCCATCAAATCCCTTGATCCCTGGGAAAAATAAAAAGCATACTCATAATGTCCTCTTCTCAAGGAGTCAGAATTCCTTCCCAGTTCAGGGATCCATCCAGGGTTCCACATAATGAGTGATTGAATGTGCTATGTGTTAGCATCAGTGAAATGACTTGGGAGGGTACAGCCAAAATCTGTGTGGGTATGAAGAATTTGAAAAAAATATATATTTGTTACTTATGACAATTACTGGACTTTTTAATTTTGCATTTTAAATATAATCATTTGAAATGCTGCATTGAAATATATGTGATTCCAAAGTGTTCTTAATTTAATTCAACTGGCTAAGTATGTCAGGCAATACATACACTCCTTACAACAATGTCACCAAAATATAGGAAAAATTGCAAACATGTAAAATTAATATTACAATTTATCAAGAAATGAAAATCTTAAAAAATAATAGAAAGTAAATTATCATTTAAAGATGACTTGTCTAAACACCTGAAATACACCTTAGTTAAAAGGAAATAAAGTGCATATATTTATGTATTCATTCTATATTTGTTAACTAGGTAAACGCACTATGTACCAAGATGTTTTTTCAAGTAAACATTTAGGGCTGGATTCATGAAGGCTTGCAGGGAGTCTAAGAGTAGAGTAAGACTCCATGCAGCCAACATGTCTGCTGAGCAATCCAGGAACAGCCGGCAGGGGCGTGCAAGAGAGCTCCTAAAATGACTCCTACACAGACAGGGTTAGGTTATGCAAATTACCTCATTTGCTGCAGAAAGCTATGCAAATGAGGTAAATTTGCGATCCAGGAAACCCTAACCTGTCCGAGTAAGAGTAGTGTTATTTGTAGAAATGTACTCAGTTGTCAACTGAGTACCGTTCTGCAAATAGCAAAACGGAGCCATCACAGCTCCAAATAAAGGATGCATCCAGTTGAGGAAGCATGCCAATGGTCAAATATAAGGCCATTTGGCATTTTTTCCCGTTGCAAAAAAAAAATATATATTTTTTTTTTTACCTCGATCTCCGATGTTTAAGCATAGCACAGCGCCGCGCAAACGTGCTGTGTTCTAAAAATCAGAAAACCAAAAAATAAAAGGCACAAATAGGGAATTTATTCAAAATATTAATCTGCCATTCAAGTGAATGGCAGGCTGAAGACAACATGGCTACTGAGTAGAGGTTGTTAAGGGGGGAAGCTCAGTCTGAGAGATGTAACTAAGCATTAGTAGGCAATCCTATACAAATGAGGATAAGGATAGTGAATCCCAATATTCCCTGCTATGTGAACCATGTCCCTAAAGTGTAAGAGTAGGAAAAGGGGAGTAACAGAGTAGGAGATGGGTGACATCATGAGGGGGTATGTATGAAAAAGACTGTAAGCTTATTGGAGCACAGTGGCATGTGGTTGCTGTGAGTTACTCAGGACTAAAAGAGGTGTGTCTACAGTTGTCTAAACTGAAATCAAGAAACTGAAGGTGTACACTGTGGCTATCACTAAAGTTTCTTGCAAAGCTGCTTACATTGTGAGCACGCGTGTGCATGAGTGTGCGCGTGTGTAAACCCGTCTAAGCCTGTGTGCGTGTGTGTGCACCCGTGTAAGCCTGTGTAAGGCCATCTAAGCTAGTATACTTGAATGTGCACTCGCCTAAGCTCATGTAAGCCTGTGTAAGCCTGTGTGTGCGCATGTGCGTGCGTGTGAGCTTGTTTGCGTGGCGCTGCCCCCTGTGGAAACAGAAATGGGAAAAGGAAGGAAAGGAAGTAGTAGGAAGTTCACCAAGGAGAACTAGCAGAGCTGTCTGGTGAAATCAATCAGAATCAGCCAATTACACAGGCAGTACACTAGCCCAGCCCAGCCCAGCACCTAAAACTCTGCAAAAAACATTCTCAGAAACACTGCAACACTGCAGTCAACAAAGAGAAGTGAAAACTTAAAAAGCTTAAACTGAGACATAAAAATGTTAGGGGCTGCCATTGCTGTTATAAGGCAACATGTGCAAGATGCTGAGGGTGGTGCCATTGCGAATGCTGCTGAGCAACCCACAGTGAGGAGACGGAGAAGAGTGTACAGACCCAGGGTAACCGAGCAGGGGCTTCATGAGCTGGAGATAGTGGAGCACTATAGAGTGGACAGAGAGTTCCTGCAGCAAATTGTTGAGCTGTGCAGGCCACCCCTCACACACAGAACCAACAGAGGGGAACCCATCCCAGTGGAAACCAAAGTATATGTTTGCCTAAGAATACTAGCAAGAGGTACCTTCCAGAGACCAACTGGTGATATGATGGGGATTTCACAGGCATCCGCATCAAGTGTACTGCACCAGTTCCTGAATGCCATGTCAGCGCATGTCGGTGATCATGTATATTTCCCCAGTTCCTGTGAGGTATTGGCCAGCAATATGCATCTTTTCCAGCAAATAGCAGAATACCCTGAGGCAGTGGGTGCAATTGACTGCATGCACATACACATCAAAGCACCAGCTAGTGAGCGGGTAGGGCCTACATCAACCGCAAGGGCTTCCACTCCATCAACTGCCGGGTTGTGTGTGATGCCCAGGGCATAATACTGAATGTGTGTGCTGGCTGCCTTGGAAGCTACCACGATTCCCATATCTGGCATCTGTCGCAGCTGTACCAGACACTTGCAAATGGGGACATCCCTGACGGTCACCTAGTGGGGGATGCTGGATATGCACTGGAGCCGTGCCTGATGACACCCATCAGAAATGCACACACACCTGAACAAGAACTCCATAATGAGGCACACGCACAAACACAAAATGTAATCGAGCGTATGTTTGGGATGCTCAAGCCACGGTTCCGGGGCCTGGACACATCTGGTGGAGCCTTGCAGTACTCACCAACTACATGTACCCAAATTGTCATGGTATGTGCCATGCTACACAATCTGATCCTGTGAAAACAGCTGCAGCAGGAACAGCATGGGGCAGGGCCAAACAGCCCCCCACCATTGCCAAGGCCTGCACAGGCACAGCGGGACTAGGAGGAGGAACAACCTGAGCCTGCCCCAGTAGGCAGAAGGAGGCATGCCCAGTATGTCTTGTCCTTGGCAAAGAGAAAACGCATAGCACATACACTGGCTCAGTAGGAACCCTGGAAATTATACCTCACACTGACTCGCACATAAAATAAAAGGGATGCC
Organism: Protopterus annectens; assembly: GCF_019279795.1. Classification (NCBI taxonomy): domain Eukaryota; kingdom Metazoa; phylum Chordata; order Ceratodontiformes; family Protopteridae; genus Protopterus; species Protopterus annectens. The sequence goes on from NC_056735.1 coordinate 1,025,224,947, forward strand.
CAACTTGACACTACCTGTTTCCAAACATGTATAGGGAACGTAGTATGTGCATCCAACACAGGCAGCCCTGCAGCACCACCTGAGGCATGATTGCCATGTTTTACGCAATATAAAGCAGTGCTAAGCAGCTTTTACCAATATGTAGCATATGTAAAAAAAATTGCTCGTGCAATGTTGGCCAAGGTCGGCCAAAGCTGAGCAAAGTCAGTTAAACATGCTCATATCTGCTTTACTGTACCTTAAGCAGTCTGGTCTGGCCAGCATGAAAATAAAAAGCAGTGACAGGGCTTGAACACAGGATACTTTGCACTATAGTCACAGTATTGAACCACTAAGCCATGATAGCATTACAGTGGTACAGACACAGCAGGACAATTGTACACTAATGCAAACACAAAGCAATGCTGTATCATGCCCCTAATGAGGCAAATGGGTAACCTCACCCACATGCCTATGCAGACAGAGAACATCAGGCCAGGCGTTGTGATGTGGGCTGTGTAGGCTATGAAGTCGCAAGCTAATATATGTGGCAATGGACGCTAAGACCTGTAGTATACTAGTATGCCTCAAGCCAGTATGATAGGCAACAGTACAGACTGTAATGGTGTCCTGTACATAGCAGTGCAGACACAGCAAATGTGTACAAGTGTCAGGTGAAACCCACATCCTATGTACACCCACAGTAACAATCCAGTGTAGACACAGTTAGAAATGTACAAAGAATAGCTGTCCCCCCTGTATGTAGAAATGTTGATAGGTCTATGCAAAGTGTCTCATGGAAGCCCTGCAGGCACAGCATTATCCCTGTTGATCTATGACACAAAGGTGAGTCCTACTGTAAAAATACACCTTGATTTACCATACACATATGGTATAAATGTGTATACTGTGCATGCACATACACTCCAACAAATGTAGTGGATTTCAATCTGCATCACACTAAAAGGTCATACTGGGCATGCTCACACACTTAGGCTAAATACAAATGTGATGATAAGGGATCTATGGACAAACGTGTATAGTCATCTCTACTTCCAGAAACACATTCACAAAGAGGTCTGAAAATCCTGCTATGTGTACACACAAACTGCCAAGGTCTGTGCATGTAGGTCAAAGGAGGTTGCCACTACACAGCAGTCATCAGACCTGTCAGAGACTACCACAACACACTTGCGAGGAATCTGACTAGGCACATTCATCAACTATAAAGAACAATGAAGAACCTTAACAAGAGGATTACTGGCCTCAAATAGTTGCCCCATGCAACAAGAATGAATGTAACCCAAGCTGTACTCAGTGGCATACTGTCTACACAGCATATCTCTGCCAAACAGACAGGTCCATGTCATGGTTACACTCAGATCTGTTCTGGGTTACAGCTTAATGGCACTAAATGGACAGAGCCAACTGATATTGGCAACATCCTGGCAGATAGGATCAGTGTTAACTTTACTCCCCTCTCACCCATGAAAGAGCACATGTCTATAATGGTAGACTGCAAAGTTGCTGTCATCAAGGCTGCACAGGTAAACAACACTCTCTGAAGCCAGTATCACAGCAGCCATGGGACTAGATAACTTCCCAGGCTGTGTAGTATCTACTTCCCTGAAGTAAACATTAACATGGAGGTGCTGTGGCTACTGACATTTCCAGAGGACTGCAAACTAGGAGCCATCATTGTAAACACTAAATATGTGGACATCCTACCAAAGGGCCTCACTGAGACAGATGGCTGTTGTCCAAGCCATGGGCTGTAGCTCAATGCCAAAAGGTGCATTATCATCACCTTTGTTAAAATCTCTGTAGCCAAGAACTACAACATAGGTGGTAGTGTACCTTACACTTTAAGTGTGACAAGAGACCCTGGGCCACGGGTGGACAGTGGATACAACTGTGATAAGCACATTCCCACAGTAGTCAGGAAACCCTCTTATGTGGCACACCTCATCACAAAATGTGTCTCATGCAGAATAAAAGAGGACATTGTTCCCCTCTACTCACCACTCACTAGAACTATAAAAGAGTACAATGCCACTGTTGCTATGTACCTCACAAGACAACTACAACAACTGGAAAGCCAGCAGCAATACCTCACAAAGAGCATTATTGGCCTGAAATACATGCCATACAAAGACCATCGCGGAATGCTCCATCTGTACTCCCTTGCATATCGCCTTCTCATAGGTGTTCACTGCGTAACATTTAAAGCTATGTCAGACATGCAGCTGTTGGATATGATCCATGTAAAACACTCACAATCGCCCTGACCTTTGGACCCAAGACCATGAGTGAAATACAAAAGGAAGTGGTGTAGCCATTTACCTTATGGATATCCACACCTCCAGGTTACTGCCACAGCATGAGGCCTTGGAGACCATGCAAGGGCAATTAACATTGTGAAAAGCTGCCCATCAGATTGTAGCCTGCTACAGACCATGTACCTTGTCTCAGGAACCTCACTTAGTATCCTGGAGAACAATAGCAAATATAAAGGTCCTATCAAACACCATTATATGAGGAGATTACAAGTACCCAAACAATGAGTGGGTGAATTACTCGTATACAATATCCTTTGCCTAATGTGTCCTACAGTTAAGAAACTCTAACACCCTGGAACAGCTGGTTAGCATGCCCACTAGAGGTGACAACATACTGGACATGATCATCACCAACATGGGGTACCAGTCTTCCACAACAGAGATGAACCCCTCACTGGTAATATCAGATCATTAAGTAATCACAATGGACATCCACATCCCGCCCCCACACCCAGTCAATGAAACCACTGTGAAGACATTTTCAAAAGCAAACAGCACACTTCCCAAGACCAAAGTGGAAAGTCCCAAAGCCCTCTTGCTATAGGATAATGGTATACAATCTTCCAAATCATTTACAAGTGCATCCTATGAGCATCTACAGGGATGCATGGATCAAGACATCACAAATAAAAGCAAGATTCACTCCTCCAAAAATAAGAAAACAATCTGGTGGTCGTTGCCCATAAATAAGCTAGACAACAGAAGGAGGAAACTAACACTTGATAGAGCCAACTTCACTAAAGGAAAGGCATCACTGATCATTATTAGGATAAAACAATGATCGCTCATAAAATAATCCAAGCACAGTTTCTAAAGACAAACTGCCAAGGAATGTAAGAATAACAACCACAAAGCCTTCTGTAGCTATATCAGACATGTAGGTGTCAACTTCCAAATATGCTGTCAGCTACTGAAAAAAGTAAAGACATACACCAAACGAACTTTCATTGCCCACACCCAGGGGGACAAGTGCAGTGCAAACTCCCCCCATCACCCTCAAAAGGGCCTGTGTCTATCACAGAAGGATGCAGAGACACAGACGTCACGGACATGCAAGTAAAGACAGCCCTCACCAAAGCTAAGAACATAGCATCAATGTGACTGTAAGTTGTCTCAGGCTGCATCTTACACTAAGCCCACAAGGAACTACACCCTCACCTACATACACTCTCCAGACTCAAGCATATCACAGGCTATGTACCCAAAGAATGGCATACACTAACAGTCATCCAGCTCCACAAAGGGTGTGCCAAAACAGAACCTGGAAACCATTGCCCAACGTGTGTACTCAGCGTGGTCTACAGAGCTATTGAGCAAATCATCATGGAACCCATACACTGAGACATTGGAGATCTCCAGACACTGGACTCTACACAACTTCGCCTTGTTAAAGGCATAGCCTGGCTCCCAAATCTAGTTGACTTATTTAAAACAGTTACCATGAACATAGATGAAGGTGAAAGTAGTCCACACAGCCCACCTGTACCTCACTAAGGGCTTACCACACCATTCCCCACTTCGTCATCATGGACAAGTGTACCAGCTTGAACATGAACAGCTATGTCACAGGATGGGTGGCCAAGTGGCTCACAGATCAAACACACATGTTCATAGTTGTGGGTGCCATGTCCAACTCTAAGTCAGTCACACATGGCATCACACAGGTCTTGGTCCTGGGACCCCACCTGTTCAGTCAATACTGCTCAGAGGTACAGGCAAGCATGGCAGGTGTAAGGCTGAACAGATTTGCAGATAACTGGAAACTGTGGTCCATAATTGACTGTACAGCTGACACAGACATCCTCCAGAAGTGTCTTACAGAGACAGATACCTGGTGTCAAAACAATGCCCTCAAGCTGAATGGCAAATAATGCATAGTCATCCCCTTTGGGTAATACAAAGTGCACACAAATTACCACATAGGTGGTAATCCAGCATGTATGGAAAAAGTAATTATGGCCCTGGGGACACAGGTAGATAGTAAACTCACCTTTGATGATCACATGGCCAAAGTGTTTAGACATTCATTCAATGTAGACCAACTAATGTCACCTAATGTAACACACTTCGTATAGTCTGATGATGTCACCATCCTACAAATATACCTGTGGAAAAGAAAGCCTCCAGTAATATGTATAGCATGTCGTATGAATGCATACTCCTCCAGAATCATGAAGTAGTTAAGTAGGGGTTTGAATTCTGCACTTGGCAACTGTTTGTGTGTGTTCCCCTTGGGAAGGAACAACCTTTTAGGAGAGTAGTGAAACACCTCAAAAGTGGCAATGTAACCTTTGTCAAGTCTGATGATGTCAGCATCCTACAAGTATACCTGTGTAAAATACCACTCCCATTAATCTGTATAGCGTGTTGTATTAATGCGTACTCCTCTAGTATCATTAATTAGTTAGGTAGGGGTTTGAATCCTGCACCAGGCAACTGTGTGTTTATGTGTGTTCCCCTTGGGAAAGAAAAGCCTTTAGGAGAGTAGTGAAACACCTCAAAAGTGGTAATGTAACCTTTGTCAAGTCTGATGATGTCAGCATCCTACTAATATACCTGTGGAAAAGAATACTCTTAGTAATCCGTATCGCGCATTGTGTTAATGCGTACTCCTCTAGTATCATGAAGTAGGTAGGTAGAGGTTTGAATCCTGCCCCGGGCAATTGTGTGTGTGTTCCCCTTGGGAAAATACAGCCTTTTAGTAGAGTGGTGAAACACCTCAAAAGTTATAATCTAACCTTTGTCAAGTCTGATGATGTCACCATCCTTCAAATATACTTGTGGAAAAGAGAACTGACAGTAATGTGCATAGTGCATCGTGTTAATGCGTACTCCTCTAGTATCATGAAGTAGTTAGGTAGGAGAGTGAATCCTGCACTTGGTGAGTGTGTGAGCTGTATGTGTGTGACACTGTTGGTCAATGTGTTGTGGGTTTTGCTTTTACCACTGTATGACATATCAGTATGCATTGCACATGTGAGCTAGCTGTGTGTCAAATACATATCTGTACATGTTACCTCAATGATTGCATGTGTGGGAACCCTGCTTTCTCCAAGAACACAGCTGTCATCCTGGCCAGACTGTGCTGTTGCTTCCCAGACCTTAGGTCACATCTGTATGCTTGTGACAAGGCCAGCCACTGCAGTGATCCCTGGCCTAGGTCATCTGTGTCAAAGAAAGTCATTACGATTCCTATTGGAATGTGTGACTGAGGGTCTATGGCCGAGGTATATGTCAGACCTGTTCAAATGCAGCAAAGTCTGTCCATGATGACTATTCATAGGTGTAGAACAAACCGTGGATATGCATGCAGACTCCTTATTGCTTATGTGATCCACCAAGGGATTCCAGAATAGCTTTGGAAATGTGATTAACAAAGGAGAGATGACATAACACTTGGTTGCATGTACACATCGGTACCTGTTCATCATGCTGGTGGCTACTACCTATGTGGTACTGTGGGGATAATATGTTCCTTATAGGTGGATGACAATGCTTAGTTTGGCTTACAGCTTTACAGCATGGGTTTGACAACAGGCATATGTCTGTATGACACCCTTGTGGAGTATGTGTGTGTCATCTGGAGAATGCATTATAGGCCACAGTATGCATTACCAGATGTGGACGGACATATCCCTACTGTGATTGCTTGTAACTAAGAGAGCTATATGGCAAACAGGAGTGGTCTCGGTAATGGGTTCAGGTGAATACCAGTGGTTACTGGCATTGTATAGTACCTGAAGGATCCAAATGTTGCTATGTGTCCTACATCTGTGTGTTGGTTGTCAAGGCATCATCTAACGATTGGTTATGGTCAGGCTGTTGAAGTGATGTATACCACCAAAATGCAAAACAATGACAGATAGTAACAGTATCACCCACAGCACAGTGTCAAACCATGTCATACACACATGTGTAGTCAGGTTCCAGAATGTGTGTAGTACAATGCATACTGGCCACCAGTAGAAACTATGGAGTGTTACTGTGTAATACAGAGCATGTCACCCTGGCCATGTGTCCACTATGCACGTACATGCAGACAGTGCACCTCCACCATGTTCACAACTGTACACCTGCAAATCTGTGCGGCACACATCCCACACATACAATCCACTCTCTAACACATGCTGCCAATAATGCACACATCAGCCAAGTGGCAAGTGGCCAGACAATACACAATTGGAGCCAACACTGATGTAAACAACACTACAATAACAATCATAGCTTTAATGCATCATGCCTGCTCAGCTACACCTTCAAGCATATCATTACACTCTACAGCTGACAACATGCTAACATTGCTATACTGCTATATAGACACCCTGTGCATCAGCACCATGGTAGCCTGTTCCTGCATCGATGTTACAGATGACAGGAAGTGGCACAGGTTTCATCATATGCACAGGGTGTGTTGTTGGCTCACCAGATGCCTACAGTAAGCCATCCAATTGACATGTGTGTGTGTGTGTGTGTGTGTGTGTGTGTGTGTGTGTGTGTGTGTGTGTGTGTGTGTGAGGGGCAAGAATACTGTAATGGGCCAATGTTGTTGCAATGTCTGTGGGTATGTGTTAGCCCTAGGTGTCTGGAGTATGTGTGTGTGCCTGCATGCACACAGTTCCACCATGTGGCTGCCATATAAGGGTATTTGTGGGACTGCCACAGACTGTACCTGCGAGGCTTTACAGATCACCATCTCTGGCCATGGATATGGTACCTGTGCCTGGCAGGGGTGCTACTGACACTATCAGGTACTAAGCCAGACTGGGTACTATCCCCAGAGGTGGATGGATGCACACTGGACACAGGTCTCTGCTGGGACTGTCCAGAGCCATGTGCATGTGGTCTTCTAGGACATTCTATGGACAGCCCACCCCCAACATTGCTGGGGATGGTACTGGTGCTACGGGAGTGGCTGTGGCTTGAGGGACGTCCATGGCGACTGCTAGCTGCTGATGTTGCTGTCATACATCCAAGTCGACGTCTCAACCGTCCCGCACTGTCCTGACACATGGACATGACATTGTGGAGGATATCTAATGTCTCTCTCCAATGTCTATCAGTGACCTCGGTGTAATGTCGGATGGCACCTGCTAGGTCATGGATACTGTCAATGACAGCGGTGTTATGGGCCCTCTGTGCCCTTAGTCCCTGTCTGGTGTACAGTTCCATATGTGCCTGTGCCTCCATGGCAGCCTGGAACATGTGTGACATTGTCAGACCTGTGGCACATCTGCAAGTGGCATGATGAGCAGCAGTGCTCCTACAAGAACCCCTGAACATCTGCCTATGTGGTACCCTTCCAGACATCTGGGTATGGCTGCTGTGTTGGGGTGCATGTGCCATGGATACCACACTGTCCTGGCCAATGCCAACAGTATGCTGTCCCTCAGCTATGGGCATTGGTGATGGATGTATTGGCAGTATGACTGTATGCATGGATGGGGTGGACAGCTGTGTACATTCAATTGGTGGCCCAATGACAGACCCTGGCAAACAGGCCTGTGCCTCAACACACCTATCTTCATTATCACTATGTGGCTCAGTGACATCAGTTTCCCTGCTGCAGTGAACCAGCCCTAACACAGCACCTGTGGGAGGGAGACAGGAAACACACTTTATGACCTGTACATGATGTTGGCACACATGCACACATGCACACATGCACACATGAACACATGAACACATGCACACATGCACACAAATACACTCCTCACTACAGCAGATACCCACACACACCACCAGCAATCCAAAACATACTTAATAGTGGTTGAAGGTGGATTACAGTATCACAAGGCAAACAGTCATATCACACGTCAGCATGCAGAAAGTTTGTTGGTCAAGGCCATGCAGTGCGAGTGTAGACAGCCAATTGTTAATAACAGTATACATGGCTTTGATGCATGCGTGCTGTTGTTCAGTGATTGGCCTCACAGCCACTCGTTACATGGGTTTGTAAGGTGCCCAATAGGGAGCATTGACTAACATGAATGTGTTATGTGTTGAAAAGTGTTGCACAGCCCAATGATAGGCCTCTACCCCTCAGGTATATTATGTGTGCTGTGTGGATGACATGTGGGATACTGAACTGTGACCTTACAGCGGGTGTCTGGATACGCTATGTGCAGCATGTTAAGGTGTACTGCGTATGACAAAGTTGTGTATGTTGTTTACATGTGTATCAAATATGCCTATCCAATGTCCAGTATGGTGCTGCCACAACTGTGTGTGCTGCTCTGTGTATTGCATGTGATTGAGGCAGCTACTGTCATTACTGAGATGTGCATAGTCTCACAGCAAACATGCACAGCATGCATTATGTGTAGGTGTGTTACATGTACATGACCTACACCTCACCTATGACATGCACATTTCATTAGCAATATTAAAATTATAACACACTTAACAGCATCGACCGGCTGCCTTGCTGTCACACCAGAGGGACCTACAAGAATATGAGACAGTTTGTCAGTGGCCACAACTGTGCCATTGCTACTGTGAGTTTGCTAAACTACAGTAGGACAACAGTTGACAGTCACAGGCGTACAGATTATATTCCAAATATCAGTATTGCACAACACTATGCAGCACAACTGCTAAACACACAGTACACATGTCACATATGCATAATCTACCAATACAGATAACAGTAGTCTACAGATAGGTCATGTTTCCTGCACGCTCCATGTCAACATGCTGGGTGGCTCCGGTCTCCATAATGACACATGTCAGTTGCTGTTCCTGGGGTTGGCCAAGAACCACCACACGTAGGAGCAGCTCCTCCACTCTGGAGAGGGGGGGAATGAATGGCAACCCCATCACCTGTGGCAAGCTGTTGTTGGCGGATATCAGACGCATATCACTGGACATGTCTAATTAAATCACTGCAGTGATGGCATACCTGCTCATATGTCCGGTTATGCATGCCTATGTCATTTACCCAACGAACGAGATCTTGCTACAGTGCAGTCCGCTCATGCTGGTCCTGGCTGGTTCTAGAGAACAGCAGGGTGTAGTGCTGCACCAGGCTGCTGTGTATTTCCACCTCATCTGCAGCTGTATAACTCGGGCTTCTTTGGTGGGACATACCCCTGGAAGACAATTAAACAAGATGTGTGGGCAAGTCAAGTGGCACACTTAACATCCTAAAGTACAGATATCAATTACCTGCCATATTTCGCATCTGATTGGTTGTCAGAGGAGAGACATGTTCAATACCACATATTAGTGCTCAGGCCACAACTGGCTAACAGTGCCTGCCATGCTCGATATATCAAACCATGTTCTGCACAGCAGCAAAGAGAAGCCAGTATGTAAGACTATACACCAGTACATGGCACACTGTATGTGACACAATGCACCACCTAGCCACAGGAGGTATATATCAAGCTAATGCATAAAGAAAGATGCCATCCATTGCAATGAATGTAAGGTACAGTTACAGTATTACCAGTATACCACAATAGTATTTGATGCCAAACCTCTGCCTAACATATGTGCACAGTTGTTGATATAGGTGGCATACTGCTGTACTAGATTATACATGTTGCTAGATACACACGCATACCCTGTAACACAGATATGATTGAGGGCATGGTACAGGCATAATTACACACACATCAGACATACATACAACACACAGATGTATGCCAACCCAGATGAGCTTTACCTGTGTACCATACAGTATTGTGTGTCACTACTTACAAAACCATACGCCTGAGGTATGTAATCTGTGAGGACTATAGGGAACACACAAAACAGTGTTTCCAAGCAATGTGAACATACACCATACTGTACTGTTTAGGCCTACAGCTTCAGGTAGTACTACAGTTCATAAGGGAGTTGGATTCACCAACAGTACCACTCACTAAGCATACATGTATTGCTTTAGCCGACAATGGGACACCACAGTCGACAACAAGGGACTACGTCACACCGTATGCCATACTACTTTTTTTACCTAGCAGTAGCATACACATCTTTTGCTGGGATCACGGCTAGGACACAACCTACCATGACAGAAACAATTTCACACTAAGCTATCACACCTTTACAGACCTTGCACATATTCACCAACACATTCACCATCACACTCAGTCAACCTCACATAGCAATTATTGCACTAAGTACATGTGTGTGTGCATCCTGTCATGGGTAGGAAATATGCTATTGGCCCTAGGGCCTACAGCAGCCTAGCCGTACGCTACCCTGGCTTTTGACACACGTAATTTAATTTCACTTGCCCCTGTCAACCAGAGCCACAGAGGTGATTCCCGGGGTGTATTTCCTATTTCCCAAACAATCATCAGGAGTATTTATGAGGAGCTTTGTTTGCTATTGATAGGTGGTTTGTTCCAGAGTATGGCATGTCTCTGAGTTAGGACTCTATCCCTCCAGCATGTGCTGTTTAGTGAGCTGACAAGGTTTAGTGCCCTAGAGCGTGTATCTGGGAGGGATTGTAATATGTTTATGTGGAGGATGTCCAACAGCTATGGGTGTGACATAGCTCTGTTTGTTAGGCAGAGGTCAACTCTGGGTAGGCGGTATGCAACACAGTGTAGCTGTGGTTTTGTGAGTCGGTCTGCATAGGGCATCTGTTTGAGGCTGGTATTACTCTTCGTGAGGTAAGTCTGTGGCCTTTCCAGTTGCTGTAGTTGGCATTGTACTCTCTAATGAGTTTTAAGTGTGAAGAGTAGAGGGGAACACTGACCTATATTTCCCTAGATGACACACCTTTTGTGATGACGTGTACCACGTAGACAGAGTACATGACTAGTGTGGCACTGTGATTATCAAAGGGGAGGCTACTGTCCACCTGTGTCCCATGTTCTCTTATCACACCTTCGGTGTTAGGTAGACTACCAGCTATGTGGTAGTTAATGGGTACAGTGTTCTGGCAAGAAGGGATGGCACTGCAGTGTCAACACTGAGCTTGAGTCCATACCTTGGTCGCCAAGGAACCTGTTGCAGTAAGTATGCCCCATGTCTCTCTCCCTCTCTCTCTTTCTCTCTATACATATATATATATATATATATATATATATATATATATATATATATATATATATATATATATATATATATATATATATATATATATATATATATACACATATGTATACATATATATAATATCTATATCTATATATATATATATAGATACGTACTGCTGCCACATATGGATGATTCACAGTATGTAGAGTACTCTTCATAAACATCTACTACTTGCCAGCAAATATGTGTTACGTACCTTTCCTTTGTATTGCTCTGTTCCGTCTTTTTTTAAAGGAAATAATTTTTTTAATTTTTTTTTTCTCTGTCTGTTGCTATTGCTCTTTCTTTTTCTGTATCTCTCTGTTTCTGTCTCTTTGTCTGTCTTTGTCTGTATCTGTCTCTGCCTCTGTCTCTGCCTCTGTCTCTGTCTCCCTCTCGCTCTCTCTCTCTCTCTCTCTTGCTGCAATGAGATTATTGCATGTGTGGACAGCAAGTACAGCCTGCTTTTCTAGGTATCTGCACATGTGCATGTGATGGCCTCTGCACCAATTGGTGCCCACCATTTACTAATTGCATGCAGCCTGCTGTGTGGTAATTGCACTACTCACTGTCATAGCAGCCCTCTGCTATAAAATGTTAGGTTAGGTAGGCATAGCCCTTTCAGCTTTCCAAAGTGGCATGCTTGTTTGCTGTGGACACCATTGTGTCAGTCAGAAGGTTGGTATACTTCTTACATCTGAAGCTAGGGTTGTGGCCAGTGATTTGCATGTTGTACTCAAACCTGAATGTTGCTGCTTCTAGTACACAATTGTCAGTGTAGAATTTTACTCACTCCTCCAATTGCTTACACAAGATACATGGGAGTATGTACTTTCTTTTCTAATTAGACAATTAACTGCCATACAAAAGTAGTTATTGCAATGTATTCCTCTGGCACATGAACTGTTTGTGAACTACTATACTGTAAATATCAATTACCTCACTTCTGAACAGTTTGTTGTTTATTTGTGTTGACATTAGCACAGGCTGCTCAAGACAACTGGACACATTTCAGTACTGATTATGCCTACCTACATCCTTGGTAGAGCCTGAATACACAGGTATATTGTTCGATTGGGTAGGGGTGCAGAAGTACAGGGAGCATTATATATTATTGTGTGATGTTTATCTTGCTGAACATATAGGGTTGCTGTGTACCTGTTAGTCTATCAAGGCAAGTAGTCTGTCTGAGCAGCTCACACCTGTGGACATATCCAGATGGTAGCCAGGGTTAGCCTATTATTCTTTGTCTGTGCACCACACCAGTCTTTTCTGCACTGGAACAATGGCATTGTCACAGTTGGTTGCTACCAGTACATGGTTACATCCTTTGATATTTCTGTGTTGTACTCCTACATAAGGGTATGCTTATGGGACTCGTTTCAAAGCTATTTGCAGAGTATGTAACAGCAGAAAAGCTGAAATGCCTGTGAGTTTCTGCCTCTGCCAGGCCTCTGCTACACTCAGGTATATATTTGAACAGCCTCAGGGAAAGGTACATATAAGTGAGGTATACCTGTAATATATTACAGACAGTAAGTTGAGACTGTGAGAGAATCAGAGCATATGTATTAATACACCTTTTCTGACGTGCATGCAGTGTGTACTCTTACTTATTGACATTATTCATTAAGTCTAATTCCCTACTTTTCAGCCTAACATCTGTACTTTTCAGAGGGATTCTGAGGGACACAGCTAACATTTGTTTACAAATCAGGGGCATCCCTGAAAAGCAGTCACAGTTGGGAAGTATGGCCTCTGCCCTATTCAAATATGCCAATGTTTATCCTGCTCTGATACTATGTGGGGTTTGTAAAGTGCTACTGTAACCTTATTTCCTGCTAGAATGGCGGCTGTTTCTCTTTTCACAGTCATGTCATGCTATTCCACAACAACTGCTGGTAAAGATCCACAGAGTAAGATTTGTGTTATGGTATTCCTATTTTCCAATTACATTCACTCATTGTAATGCATGATATATTTATTACAGCACCAACTTTCTGTATGGCTGCTGTGGCTTAGTGGTACTTCATGCAGTGTAGTGTGTCCAAGGTCTGGGGTTTGAGACTGACAGAAGTGTTTTATTTTGCTGCTCAGCAGAACAAGGGCCCTGCCATGCAGTGACTAAGGCACTTTTAAGCAGTTGTAAGTGGGTTTGCGCGAAGCTTAGCAATACTTAGCTAAGCACACACATGTGCACACTCGCTCAAACCCGCTAACTACTGCTTAAAAGTGCTTACTCCTGCTAACACCCGTGCTAATTTCTTTGAAAGAAAAGAAAATGGAGAGATAGGAAAGCGGTGAAAAAGGGGGCACAAAGAGGGAAAGACAGTAGGGAAACCAGCTTGGGATGTGCAGGACAGGTGTAGGGAAGGTCCATAGCTGCCCATTTCTTTACCAGCAACAGCTGTGCATATGTTAGAAATTTGGAGTGAAGTTTGAAACCTTCCACCCCTGAGAGAGGGGTGAGGACAACAAAGTATGTTGTACTGCCAATTATAATTATCAGTTTACATGTCCAGCTGACATGTGTGCGAAATGGGCAGCTATGTATGGAGCGTAATTTTTTTGTGGGAACAGATTGCCCTTTTTTTTTTTTTTCAGGTGAGAGTGGAATGTGAGGTAGAGGAAGTAGGTATATTTGGGGAGGTGGTTGGGGAGGTAAACAGACAAGACAAACAAGATGCATACAGAGGCGGAATATGACACATGAGGTGGGTGAACACAATTGATGGGGACGGATGTTTGGAAATCGCAAGCCCATGAGCCCACAGATGGTAACAGTGGAACTGAGATCCTCACCCATGGGCAGTCACCACTGCAACTTCACAGCCCCAAGGGTGGCTGTGCTGGGGGCTGCGTAGGAGGGGCAGGCTCACCTGTGAGTCGCGCCACTCTCGCCTTGAGCTGGTGTAGGGGATCAGCGACTGAATGCTGGATCTCCCTATGCACCACAGCCCGGACCCTTCTGAGGGTGACAGGTGGCCCTTCTCCGCCCATGCTTGCATGGGGGGTCAAGCCCCATCCCCTACAGTGCTTCCACCCAAAGGTGGCACAAGACCAATGGAGGAGGGGAGCCCGGGCTGGGCACCGGACCTGCTGGTGCCAGGTGCAATCGCCAGCTGAGGAGGGACAGGTGGGTCCGCTGGGACCGGCCTTCCCATACATTCTATGTTTAAGTGTGTTTATTTACAACATAGACAACAGCATTCCAAATTAGTTGTAACAGCATGCAGTAATATTCCCATTAACCCAACACACCAGGGTTCCAACAGTTGAACAGCAAGTATAACACATGCATATATTGAACGACAGTGGGCATTCCAACAGCATGCAGGGATGATTGGTGGCAACAGGCCACCAAGATTGTGGTCTTTGAACAAGGCACATGCATCAAAGTAAATGCAGCTATTTATACAACAATAGGACATATGTCCCAACAAATGTTTTGAGATTAGACATACCTATTGAGGTGTGGAATTGCATTGTTTATGCACATTCAGCAGGGTGTAAAAAGATACCTCCATTAACATCTTATAAGTACTTTTAGTCTACACAACATTCCTATTGACTGCAGGTGTATATCCCCTACATGTATTATTACACTAGGCAACATGCATTAGGTTGTGTAATGGGTTTGGCTAGTTCATTATATACCTGATCTATATCTGACATACTAACTGTCCAAGATGCAGATGTTACTGCTACATAGTTATATATTTTATTTATATTTATATATCTACATATCTGGATGTGTTTACGTGACATTTTCAGTTAAATTTCTACAGAACCCTACATTTCATGTAGCACACTCACATTTCTGGGGGACACATTAACAAGCTACTCGTGTGCCAGATTTACCTATGCATGCCAGCCATTAACCAACTGTTGAGGACTGTATATATGCTTCACAGCTACTGGCACTTCCTTCATCCACTTTATATGGGACTGCCCAACTGTGGGTTGACAGCACTTAATACAACAGTATTATTTATATAATGCAAGGGTACAACAACATTTCAAAGTAAGTGACACAGACACACTCCAAGTATTATACCTTTATTAATTACATTACACAATTTTCTACAGGCTCTCTCATTTATTTGATATTACAGTGCATACAGAAGGCTTATTCAAGACATATTATACCTTTATTAATGGGTTACAACCCTCTTTTTCAGGCTCGCTCACTTATTTTATATAACAGTGCATGCAGAGATATTATTCCAGACTTATTTTACCTTTATTAATGGGTTACTATACTCTTTTTCTGGCTCTCTGACTTATTTTATATAACAGTGCATGCAGAGAAATTATTCAGGGCATTTTATGGCTTTATTTTTGGGCTTTATTATTGGGCTACAGCCCAAGAGACATGGTGGTGAAATGAGGAAGTACAGAGAAGTATACAGGCAAAGAGGTTGGCAAAGAGGCTGGCAAAGAAGAAGTGGGATTGTCAGAGAGAAGAAGGAAGTAGACAGAAATATAAGGAGATGAGGTGCATGGCAAAGAGAGAGGTGGCGAAGGCTAAGGATAAAGCATATGAAGAGATGTATGAAAGCTTGGACACTAAGGAGGGAGAAAAGGACCTGTACCAATTGGTCTGGAGCATTTCCCATCGGGCCTCCGCTGAAAACAGGATCTGTGGAACCTAGTCGGACTTTCCCGGTCAACAAATGTTAAAATAAAAAAAAAAATAAAAAAAAAAATAAAAAAAAAAAATTGGCTAGACAGAGGGACCGAGCTAGGAAAGATGTCCAGCAGGTAAAGGTGATAAAGGATAATGAGAGAAACATACTCACAAGTGAGGAGAGTGTGTTGAGATGGAAAGAGTACTTTGAGGGGTTGATGAATGAAGAGAATGAGAGGGAGAGAAGGTTGGATGATGTAGGGATAGTGAATCATGAAGTACAATGGATTAGCATGGAGGAAGTAAGGATAGCTATGAAGAGAATGAAGAATGGAAAGGCTGTTGGCTGTTGGCCCAGATGACGTACCTGGGGAAGCATGGATGTGTTTAGGTGAAATGGCAGTGGAGTTTTTAACCAGATTGTTTGTTTAATGAAGTCTTGGAAAGTGAGAGGATGCCTGAGGAATGGAGAAAAAGTGTTTTGGTACTGATTTTTAAGAATAAGGGTGATGTGCAGAGCTGTAGTAACTACAGAGGGATTAAATTGATCAGTCACAGCATGAAGTTATGGGAAAGAGTAGTGGAAGCTAGGTTAAGAAGGGATGTGATGATTAGTGAACAGTAGTATGGTTTCATGCTGGGAAAGAGCACTACAGATGCGATGTTTGCTCTGAGAGTGTTGATGGAGAAGTACAGAGAATGTCAGAAGGAGTTGCATTGTGTTTTTGTAGACTTGGAGAAGGCATATGACAGGGTGCCTAGAGAGGAGTTGTGGTATTGTATGAGGAAGTCAGGAGTGTCAGAGAAGTATGTAAGAGTGTTACAGGATATGTACGAGGGTAGTGTGACAGCGGTGAGGTCTGCGGTGGGAGTGACGGATGCGTTTAAGGTGGAGGTGGGGTTACATCAAGGATCAGCTCTGAGCCCTTTCTTATTTGCAATGGTGATGGACAGGTTGACAGACGAGATCAGACAGGAGTACCCATGGACAATGATGTTTGCAGATGACATTGTGATCTGTAGTGAGAGTAGGGAATAGGTGGCGGAGACCCTGGAGAGATGGAGATATGCTCTAGAGAGAAGAGGAATGAAGGTCAGCAGGACTAAGACAGAATATATGTGTGTGAATGAGAGGGAGGATAGAGGAATGGTGAGGATGCAAGGAGTAGAGGTGGCGAAGGTGGATGAGTTTAAATACTTGGGGTCAATAGTTCAGAGTAACTGTGAGTGTGGAAGAGAGGTGAAGAAGAGAGTACAGGCAGGATGGAGTGGGTGGAGAAGAGTGTCAGGAGTGATTTGTGACAGACGAGTACCTGTAAGAGTGAAAGGGAAGGTCTACAAGAGGGTAGTGAGACCAGCTATGTTATATGGGTTGGAGACAGTGGCATTGACAAAAAGGCAGGAGTTTGAGCTGTATGTGGCCGAGTTAAAGATGTTAAGATTTGCACTGGGTGTGACGAGGGTGGACAGGATTAGGAATAAGTATATTAGAGTGTCAGCCCAGGTTGGATGGTTTGGAGACAAAGCCAGAGAGGCAAGATTACGTTGGTTTGGACATGTGCCGAGAAGGGATGCGGAGTATATTGGGAAAAAGATGCTAAGGATGAAGCTACCAGGTAACAGGAAAAGAGGAAGGCCTAAGATAAGGTTTATGGATGTAGTGAGAGAGGACATGCAGGTGGTTGGTGTGACAGAGCAAGATGCAGAGGACAGGAAGAAATGGAAACAGGTGATCTGCTGTGGCGACCCCTAATGGGAACAGCCAAAAGAAGATGATGATGACTGGGCTACAGCACTTTTTTTCAGGCTCTCTCACCTATTTTATATAACAATACATGTAGAATAATTACTAACCTGCCTGGTGGCGCAGCTTTAGCAGCCTATCTGCATAGGCTTGCTGATTCGCAGCATGGACACCTGCAGCTGTGAAGTAAATGAAGGGATATTGAGACATACCTATCCATTATATAGACTAAATTAGCAACTCTTACATACTTCATTCCATGGCTACCTACTCAGTAGTGGGGAATCTTGCATGCCATGGGCCTCCTGTATCCATCATTTCAGTAGATCCTGCTTCCATCTCTTCAGGTCTGCATGGTGGTGACGGACCTGCTCACCAGTCCGAGGGACGCCTGTGGCACTGGTGAGATCATGAGCTAACCGTTTCCAAGCCTCTGCTTTGTACTCCGTCCCTTGGAACTGGCCCTGCAGGAGTCTTTACTCATGACGGAGGACAAGGAGCCAAACCATGTATTCTGACTCCTCGATGCCCCAGCGTTGCGCTCCAAAGCTAGTACTCTCTCCAGCACCAGCCATTCTGACTGCAGATGGGAGCTACAATCAGTTATGGTGAGTATTCCCGCCTAGGGAGCTTAAATATGCCACATTTCCCACACTTATTTGTGATTGGCCGTTTTTGAAAATTCTCGGCTAACAGCAAACCTGCTTAGCAATGGTTAATCCTCCATTTATAAGTATATGTATGTTAGCAGTGTATGCTTATGCTAAGCTGTCATGGCTTAGTGGTTCAGTACTTTGATTATGGTGCACAGTGTCCCTGGTTCTAACCTTGTCATTGCTTTTTATTTTACTACTGTCCAGACAGGCTAGGGGGTGTGGCTGTGTTTAGGCAACTTTGCTCTACGTTGCTCCACGTTGCCCTATGGTGTGCTGGTTAGCACAGTGCGCAGCTCTGTGAAAACCTATTGCGCTGGGTAAAGCACTGCTTAGCTATAGGCAATTATATTGCGCTAGGTAAAGCGGTGCTTAGCTATGGGCAATTATATGTTAATATCCTTAATGCTGCTCACCTTCTTATATTTATGTATATACATTTTGTTCAGTAATACATAGGCCATTTCAATGCTTTTTACTAAAATTTCATTCGTATATGTCAGGAATTATTTTATATACTAATTTAAAACATAAAATAGACAGTGGAGTGGTGGGACTAGAACTGGGAATGCCTCCTCTTTTTGTGAATGCTCTACCACTATGCTATTTCGATTTGGCTTGATTTGCATAAACATTTCTTATTATGCTCTTTGATGTCGAAATTGCTAACTGTAGCTAAGCAATGGGCACACCTGCGCAAACACGCGCAAATACGGGCAGCTATATTGGGAATTAGAAAAAAAAATTAGTTTACATTTTACATTTACAAAGGGGTTTAGTATGTGGGGATGTGTACTGTTTGCTATGTGTACATTTCAGCGGACTCGCTCATTGCATTTGTCTTTTTCACTTTATATGGTTGCAGGGGCGTGGATATTTGGACTGCTTGGCAGTCCAACACGCCCCCTGCAGTCTTACACGCTCCGTGTAAGCCTTCCAGTTGAGTCAGCGCCCTCATGCATATGCATGACGTGCTGACATCATAGTCTTAAACGGCAGTCTCCAAGTAAGACTTGGTTAGTCTTACTCGGAGGATTACTGAATCCCAGCCTTAATGTATGTTTAAATGACTTCTTCAAATTCACATAGCAGACAAATGGAACAAAGAGAAACATGAAACAAGAAGATGATGCTAGCTAACAGCTCATACCTTCCATGTTCTGGGCTAAACTGCTAGATAACTCATTATCCTTTTGCATTAATTATTTTAAGAAACTGAAATTATTTTTTCTCTGTAATTTTTTTTGTAATTTTTGTAACTTTAATGAAGCTTTTCTCTCAGGCTTCCCATGAAAATGGGCCTGAGTACCCAGTCAGACCATTCTGGTAAACAAATGGCAATAAATAAATAGAATTGTATTGTTAGTTACAAGTTATGCACATGCTGATAGCTCCTGTATATAAAACATTTGTTACTATTCTTAACAGTTGTTTATAGGTAATGTGTTTTAAGTTTCATAAGTTTTGAGAACAATGGTCAAAGCCTAGTAGTACCATGCACCAAATCCCATACTGAAAGTTGTTGGTGTTCATGTTTCATAGTTTCATTGTATAGTACTAGGCTATCTGCCCTGGGGCATTTGTAAGCCTAGCCATAGTGATGTGGCTTTTGCCACCCCATGAAATGGTACAGAAAATGTACAGAATAAATTTAGAATACTGTGCCTCTGTCTAGCAGTGACACAATGAAGGTCCCCTTATATAATAGAATTAGTTTACTGTGCCCCTGTCTAGCAGTGACACAGATGTGACCCCTGGGGTAACTTACGAGCTCCCATCCACTCATCAAGATTTCTCTTGAAGAGAGTCAGTGAGGGGCTCTGCCTAATATGAACTGGGATCTTGTCCCAAAGCATGGGAAGCCTCTGGGTTATGAATCTATCCCTCCAGCATGTCCTATTCATACTTGTGCCAAGGTTTAAGTCTTTAGCTCTTGTGGTCCTGATGGATTTGGATTTTTTGAGGTGGAGCATGTCCATCAGATCCTGATTGGACATGGCCTTGTACGTCAGGCAGAGATCACCTCTGAGCAGGCGATATGCTACTGAATAGAGCTGAAGTTTCTTTAGTCTGGCAGAATAAGACATATGTTGGAGACCCTTGATCCTCTTAGTGAGGTACTCTTGTGGTCTCTCCAGCTGTTGCAAATGCCGGGTGAGGTACATACCAAATGGGGCATTGTACTCAATCATGGGTCTGATGAGGGAGGAGTACAGGGGTACAATGACATCCTTGGATCTGGATGTGAATCCCTTCATGATGAGGTGTGCAAGGTAGAATGTTTTTCTAACCACTTTGGTCTGTTATCATTCAGTTCATTTTTGAAGTTATGAATTGATGAGCTGAACTTAAATCCAAAGGAAGCTAATTGTGTAGGTGTGGGAATTTTTGAGATATGAAGTCACATTTCATGATGGAGATTATGTTTATTTTTTTATAAGGCTGAGTGTTATCTGGTCTTCAGGTCTTCTGGAGGTATTACCATAAAGGACTTCAAATGGTAAGGGGGTACTTTAATGTTCTTCTCCCTCTCTCTCTAGATGTATATCTGTATTTATATCTATATCTATATTATATATATATATATATATATATATATATATATATATATATATATATATATATATATATATATATGGGAGCCCTTCATTTGTTCAAACTTTCTAATGTTCGAAACTCATATGGCCAACACAATATGAGCGAACGTTTAAAAGGCCAACAAATGATAGTAAAGATCCTGCTACAATGCGGGACTGGGAGTTTCCCCTTTCCTGCACTGTAGTGCAATCTTGGAATGAGAATATTTAAGTAGCAGGGGGTGTGGGGGGTGCAGGGGGCTTTCCCCCTTGCATAACACAGCTTTACTGTGTTTACAGGTAGGTAAATGATGCTATTTTAGGATGTTGGGTCTTTTGGAATGTTGATCATATGTTGTCGGCCATATAAAAGTCGGCATTCTGAACATTCGACATTCTGAAGTAGACCCATATATATATATATATATATATATATATATATATATATATATATATAGAGAGAGAGAGAGAGAGAGAGAGAGAGAGTGAAAATAGGTAAAGGCTGCCAGCCTAGCCAGATAGAATTTTGTAGATAATTCTGTCATTTGTAAATATTAATGTAAACTACAGGCTTGTTCTCTTAAATGTGAAAAGACTGCATTGGTTATTGAACAGCAAAAATGTAACAACAGTGCACTCTGCTGTAAAAAAGCTGATACGTCAATTCTTTGATGTCAAAATTCGGAGCCGATATGTCTAGAGGGAGGCATCCTGCCTATTGTTTTAAGACAACACAGCATCCATGGGACCTGACAACATTCCAGACTGTGTTCTTCACGAACTACAGAACAAACTGGCACCCCACTTAAGTACCATGTTCAATCATAGCCTCATCTCAGGCTTTGTGCCCACTGAATGGCGCACAGCAACAGTTATCCCACTCCACAAAGGGGGAGCCACCACAGACCCTGGGAACTACCACCCCATTAGCCTGATGAGCCTGATCTGCAGGGCTATAGAATGTATCATCATGGAACTTATAAACAATGACATTGGTAATCTCCAAACTCTAGACCCCACCCAGTTCAGGTTTGTAAAAGGCAGATCATGTCTCCTAAACCTGACAGACTTCTTTGAAGCAGTCACCAAAGCCGTAGATGAGGGTCAGATGGTTCACACAGTCTATCTAGACCTCACCAAGGCTGTCAACACCACCCCCACTCTGGAATTATAGTTAAACTCACTAAACTAGGTATAAATCCGTATGTCACAAGATGAGTAGCCAACTGGCTCACTGACCGAACCCACTCTGTGAAAGTAGCAGACTCCAAATCTGACTTCAGACCAGTTACAAGTGGAGTACCACAAGGTTCAGTCCTGGGTCCTCTCCTGTTTGGTATCTACTTCTCAGAAGTACAGGCTAACACAGAAGGTCTTTGGTGAATGAAGTTCGTAGATGAATGCAAACTAGGAGCCATAATCAAAACTCCTAATGATTTGGACATCCTACAAAAGGGCCTCACTGAGACAGATGCCTGGTGTCAAAGCCATGACCTCAAGCTCAATGCCAAAAAGTGCATTGTCATCCCTTCTGGTAAAAACTCTGTACCCTTGAACTACCACATAGGTGGTAGTCTACATAATACCAAAAGTGTGATGAGAGAACTTAGGACACAGTTAGACAGTAGTCTCTCCTTTGATAATCACATTGCCACAGTAGTCAGGAAATCCTTCTAAGTAGCACACCTCATCATAAAAGGTTTCTCATCGAGGAAAAAAGAAGTAATTGTTTCCCTCTACCAGTCACTCATTAGACCCATTATAGAATACAATGCCCTTTTTTGGTATGTACCCCACAAGACATCTACAACAACTAGAAAGGCCGCAGACATACCTCATAAAGAAGATTACCAGCCTCAAACAGATGCCCTGTGCAGACCGTCTCACAAATCTCCAGCTTTACTTTGTTACATATCGCCTACTCAGAGGCGATCTCTGCCAAACAGACAAAGCTATGTCAAACCCAGAGCTGTTGGACATGCTCCACTTAAAGAAATCCCAATCCCTCCAAGCTACACGCTAAACCTTGTCACCACAATAAACAGAACATGCTGGAGGGATATATTCCTGTCCCAGAGACTTCCCATACTCCGGAACAAACTATCTATCTATATCACACAAAACTCCTCATTAGCATTCTTCAAGAAATCTTGATGACTGGATGTGAGATAGGAATTTCACCCCAGGGATTACTTCTGTGGCTCTGCTCGACAGGGGCACAGGAAAATATTTTTCTTGGGTGGCGAAAGCCAGGGTACCTTTTTGGCTAGGCTTATATAGGCCCTAGGACCAATAGCCTAGTACCTACCTATGAACTTATGAACCTATGAAAACCAGAGTTAATGGCTAGAATTTGCATGTACATATGTCCTTTATTGCTCTGGGTTCTGACCAGGTGAAAAGAATGTAGTTTCTGTTAGTCTGGGAACACCAGAGAATTGTGAAGAATGATGTCATGTGAAGCAGCTCTGTGTTATCAATTTAAAGAAAAAGAATCAGAGAGCTCTGAGCATTTGTCTTGAGAACATCTAACTCAGCACTACCTGTGTCTAGATGTAAGTAGGATTTAGAACCGTGTTTTCTCTTAGAAATAGCTAGGAATTAGGAAGATTAGACTAAGTGTTTTTCTGTGATGTCAGAACTTTTCTACAGTATTATTTTAAGTATTTCTCTGTGATTTCTGAAATCTTGACCAGCACTGTGTAGCAAGAAGTATTTCCTTGTGTTTTTATTATTTATTATTAAATATTTTAACCCTTTCAACTGTGGCTATTTTCTGTAGAGATAATTTAAGCTCTAGGAGTACATTGCATGTTTATGGTGATACTGTACCAAGTCACTCTAATAAGCCTTGACTGTTCAGTCACACTTACCATTTCGATAATAATATTGCACAGTAATAATTGGACACCCTTTCAGAAGAGCCTTTGAGTAGCTGATATTAGTGGGTGGTGGCAGCTGGTACCACCTTTTCGACTGGGCAGAAAAGAGGCACAGCTGGAGAACTTGTGTAAGCCTTCTCCAGGAGTGTCTTTGTGGTTGTATATAATTCTTATCTCAAAGTGTGTGTGTGTATGTGTGTGTCTCAGCTACTTGGACAGGGACATGAAGCATTGGTAGGACAGAGGGTGCTGGAGGTTTTAGCTTGCCCACTAGGCTGAAATTTGGACCCCATAGCTTTGCCAGTGGAGAGTCTTATTGGGGACCTGGAGAGAAAGTGAGAAACCAGCCCCAGACCGACTGTGATCTCTGTGTGCTCTTAAGGGAAATTGTAGTTTACTCTGTGTGTATTTATATGGACATCCCTCACTGGTGTTAGTGGTGAGGATTGAGGCTCCTTGATTGCTGGGCCAGGGCATGGGACGTCACACACACAAACACATACACACACACACACACACACACACACACACACACATATATATATATATATATATATATATATATATATATATATATATATATATATATATATATATATATATATTCCACCTACATAGATAGATATAGATATAGATAAACAGATATATAAGCATAGGTCTCCTCAAAGGAGACAGTAAGATACAACTAGCAGACATTTGCTGTAGTCCATGGTCTTTGGATGTAGGGCTTAACTTATTCTTTCTCTTTGTGAAAAATATCTGTACCTTCTCCAAATGTGCCATATGGTCATACTTAGGTTACAGTATGGAGTACTGTATTCTATAAATGAAGAATTGTGTAAAGGTGGACAATTACCTCTCTGGCACATCTTGCAAGAGCATAGAGTACCAGATGGGCACCACCTTATTTTTTGAGGATGATAGTAACTACATAGGTATCATTTGAAAGGCCATAAACTGTTATGACTCCAAGCACTTTTATTGTTTTGTTGGTTCTAAGTTATTGTCAGTCTGTAGTGTGTAAAACTAATGAGGGTTTTTGTCAAATGTCAAAATGATGTATTTTGACTCTGAAGGCAAAGTAAATTTTACTGCATGATTCACATGTATTTTTCCTACAGATTTGGCATGCAAGTCATTTTTTTCCCTCCAGAAGCTGTTCACATTTTGATCGTCTACTTCCTGTAGTCCTGGTGGTAAAACAGTAAATCTATATAAGCCCTACAGGGTGACAGGTGACAGTGATTTACTGAACTTGGCAAAACATGGTCTATGATGGGGGGGGGGGCAGACTAACTGCTATCACCAACATCACTGCCACTTGCAGGGCTTTGTCATTTGGGAATGAGGTATGTCCCCACCAGCCTTAGCAATGCAGTCACATTTTATTGTATAGTTGCCAAACAAAACAGCCTGAAAGCATCAGAGGAGCCTTATCAGTGAAGCCTTTCAAACCACCTGTATGCTTATCATGGCTGATCCAGTCTCCACTAGGTCTACAGAAAGCAGCATAAGTTCTACCGGCATATTATAACAAACCTTCCTCAAAATGAGGTGAGGAGGCAAAGCTTTTCAGTCTACCCTCCACCCAGCCAGCCAGAAGCATGCCTTAGCCACTTTATAAACTCAGGTCACTTGACTCTTAGGCAGGGTTTTATATCTGCTGTGTAAGTAGGGCTGGCTCACACGTAATGTTAAGTGCCTTTGGAAGGGAGGATAGAATAGTAGAAATGATCAGGATAAGGCTTGCAAATCTGCTGCCATCATTTAAAAGATGCCAAACAGAAATCAAATTAGCTTGCATAGTCATATAAGCCTTCACCCAGGACAGTGTCCTTGATCTCAAAAAAAAAAAAAAAAAATCATGAGGTTAGGAATAAGATCTACCTTTGACAAAATTGTACTAGCTAGGTCATGTAGAAGGATATAAATTGTGTCTCAGTGAATATTTTGCAAGATGATACTTTCCCCTCAACTTGCACAATATGCTTGTGAGTCTGACAATAACTGGGGTCTGCTGAGGATTGAGACAACAATTTCTGACTTCCAAACATCAGGGCATCACCAGTTTCAATTTTCAGTTAGGAATATGCATAATGGAATATACTTAGCTATTCCAGAATGTACAAATTCATTTTCGTAATATGTATTCTGGTCCCATAAAAACTGTATTTCTGAGTTTACTGAGCAGTTAATTTTAAGGCGGAGGTATTCTACCAGGAAGGAGTAGATGGAGTTTACTTTTCTGCTCTGAATTAAACTACAGATTTGTGTGCTACCCCGGGATTCAAGGAGTTCGGCACAAGGACGGTTTTAGCCTTGCGCCGAGCGACCGCACTACAGACGGCGCAGCAGTGCCATATGAATATGTATGAGGGCATGCCACTGCAACCTCGATGTGCAGAGGAAACGTGTGCGAGTACAGGGGGCTCAATGGAGGAGTAAACATGCCCCAACACTTGCAAAACCTACTATGCCTACTAGTAGAGACCGACCCTAATAGTAAGTCAGTAATTCAGTGTCTGTGGATTCTGAAATGTATGCTAAGCATACAAGAGGGTCCACGAACAGTGAAATACACTTGAAGTAGTAAACACACAAGCACATAGTAGAATGATGAGCCCTGTCCCTAGAACTATCACAGTTAGATTCCCTGTCCCTGTGTCCCTATTATACATTCAAATGCTGCAATATCGAAGGTGTAAACAAAGCGCAGTGTGTCTGAGTGTCACTGCCCTCTGACAAGTGTAGCTTACACATCATATTCATTCAAATAGAGAAAAACATGCAGAACCAGCATAAGTGTCGATAGTGTAGTGTTTTGAGCATCCACCTAACAAACAGGCATTCATGGTTCGAGCCCAACAATAGCACATATCATTTTCCATGTGGAATGAATGTCATTTTGCCATAAAACTGACATAAGAGTATCGCATGAGATATTTAAACTTAAATATCATTCAAGCAAAGTGGCACTGTCATAATGAATAAGGTACTAGTAAGAAGGTGTAAGCACAAATAAGCAGCAGTAAACACATATAGGTACCAGTAAGCAAGTCTGAGTGCACATGCACGGGTCTAAGCAGTGCCCAGCATAGGAAATGTATATAAGTATATACAGATATAATATATATATATATATATATATATATATATATATATATATATATATATATATATATATATATATCCATCTATCCATGAAGTAAGAGCGATGTAACAATAAAGCATACAAAAGGAATGAGAAGGGAATCAACAGCAACCCCAGTATTAAATAGTGCTGTCAGCGTATGTCACATCCAGCTGGGCAGGGGTGAGCGATGCACTGCCACTCATACCACAGGCAGGATATTACCAGTGGGAGTAACATTGTTGATTTGCTAAGTCTACTTTACACACAGAGGGCAGTTCCTGGTGGGACTACCCAAAACTTATATAGACCATCTGGCCTTCTGACCATTACACACACAAGGGCAGGTATGTTCAAGGACTAAATGGTGGGAGAGCCTGAGAATACATGGGGTGGGACAACATATGTCTAGGGACCCTAACGCTCTGGAGAGGGCAATGTGTGGAGGTGTGTCATGGCTGTGATAACAAGTGGACAATGGAAGGTATGCGTGTATTTTAAACATGGGTGGGGTAGAAGAATTATGGGTATGAAATTATGGAGCCAGGCGTGCCAGGGTTGGATGGGCTGGTTCTAATTGGATCATTCTGTGGAGGTCAGCGAGTTTGTTATACGTATATATGCATACACACATACAGACATCAATATGTAGAAGTACATTCTCTGTAACACATGCATTCCATTTGCAGACATAAATAACATGAATGTGCACTTACAAACCTCAACAGTAGATAGAATAATAGTCTGTGCAGAAGAGGGATGGGACGAAACTGCTAAAATGCAGAAGTATGTACAATGTCCAAAGTCAGTGCTGTGCTGACAATAATCAAATGTGAGGACTTCCCCACATATGCAATCATTCCTGTGATCTGCTTGCTACGGCAACGCCAATTACTAAACCGGTCTAGTTGTAAAAGAAATACACTGAACACATACATAATTAGGCTTTCATGTGTAACGTGTGCATTACCACATAGTCGTACATATTCATTAATTGTAGTGTCATGTTAATGGGAGTAAGGATGTAATGAAGTATAGAGTCTAATCTTGACATAAACACATGTGTGTCCCATGTGGGACAACCCAAAAATTGCAAATAGTGTTCTTTTGGTCACTCACGTCACCAATGTTTGTGGACTAAACGTTTGGGAGTTCTGAGGATATGTGGAGTGAGTCAACCGATGGGATGGGTCTATAGGAGTAGAGAGTGGCCAATGTGTAGTGGTGTGGATACACCGCGAATCTGACTGGAGAATGGATGACAGCAGTGTTAGGGAGGCATTGGGGTGTGTGTTTGGGGAACCAGGAGCCATAGGTATATGGGTATATATGCAAATGAAGCAGCACAGCAATAGTGCATTGGTTAGAGCAACCCCCTAATGAACAGACATTCCCGTACCAAATCCCACTGTATCACATACCAACTAACATCAGTAATCTGTACATGAACATATTGCGACATCTGTCTGCTGTATAACCTGCAAAATATCAATTAAAAGATAACTGGAGTGAGGTGTCAGTGTCATAATGAATAAGGCACTAGTAAGCAGGTCAAGCATATATAAACACCAGTATGCATGTGTACGTGCATTTGCATGGGGTATGTATTGCTTTACAGACACACACACACACATATATATATATATATATATATATATATATATATATATATATATATATATATATATATATATAAATAAATATGCATATATGTATAGACATATATATGTATAGATATATATATATGTATGTATATATATATATATACATATATATGTATATATATATATATATATATATATATTTATATGTATATATACATATATATATATATATATATATATATATATATATGTGTGTGTGTGTGTGTGTGTGTGTGTGTGCATAGATATACACAGATATACAGCTATGATAGGAAACAGCACACAAGAATGACATATGTTCACAGGCTATGCCAATGGAAGTGAGGAGCCCAAGCAAGAAACATGAAACATGTAGCATGCCCTTCCACCCCCCAGCTGGACAAAGGAAACATGCACACAAACAATGTAAATAGTCCACTTCTCCCCAGACCACAGGCAGGATACAACCTGGGGGGTATACAGTGCACCCGTGAATTCTAATCTTGGAACACAGACTGGAGCGTCCCTTGCGGGACACCCCCAAATATTGGCAAGACCAAAAGAAGGTGATAAACTGACCATTCTGGCCGTGGTGTATACAGACTCAGAATACAAGAGTGGGAAACCCTGATGACCCATGGGCTGAGACAATTGTATGAAATGGGTCCCGTGAAGTGGAGAGTGGGCAGCGTGTAGTAGTGTGTCCAGAACAGACCAGGACCCAGAGTAAGGATGGGTGCTGTTGAGGAGGCGAGGGTGGGAGAACTATGGGTAGCTACTTATGGGTCTAGGTGTGCAGGTGTTGGCTGATGTGGGCCTATATGGACAGCCCTAAGGATGTAAGCAAATATGTTCATTGGGCAGAGGCATCGCCCAACAAGCAGCCACACCCACTACAAGTCCCACTGAAACAGAGTGTAATCTATATGGTAAGAAATGAAATAACTAGATGTAGACGTATATATGTAGAGGTATGTGTGTGTATATCTACTCATAGTGACATAGAGATAAGCCACTCCCTCTCTGTAGTACAAATGTATACATACAGAGACAGAATACAGATACATACCCACATATAGATATATACATATGCAGACACCCATAGACTCATATGTTCTGATATATATATGGGTGTGTATATATATATATATATATATATATATATATATATATATATATATATATAATATCGATAGACAGCAAAATATAAATATACATGTATGTATACATATACAGATATATCTGTATATAGTAATGTACATAGATATATATATATATATATATATATATATATATATATATATATATATATATATATATATATATATATATATATATATATATGTGACTGTAAATATACACATGTATATAGCTAGGATATGATACAGCAGTTACGAGTAACATATGTTCACAGGCCGTGCATATGGAGGTGAGGGGTTCAATAAACAAACATGTAACATGTAGCATCAACCCCCCCCCCCCCCTAGGCAGGTGAGACATACAGACACACAATAAAGGTAAACACACCACTGCTTTCCAGACCACTGGCAGGATACTACCAGTGGGAGAGACCTGCCCGGTCTAATCCTGAAACACAGACATCGATGTCTCTTGTGGGACACTAAAAATGAATGATCGGAGACAGTCCCAGTAATGACTTATCAAACCAGCCTGTAAATGTACACAGACCAGTACGTTGTGCAAGCCTGATAACCCATGGGTTGACACAACGTACCAAATGTGTCCTGACACGGGGAGAGTGGGCAGTGTGTAGTGGTGTGTTTATACCCCACCTGCACCCACAGTAAGAATGAGTGCTGTAGAGGAGTGGCAGGTGGGCAACTATGGGTATGCAATTATGGGCCTAGGCATGCAGATATTGGCTGCAAAGTCATATTAGGACCACTCCGGGGATATAAGTAATATTCTGAAATGGGCATAGCAGACGCCCATACTTATCAATCCCTAAGAACACATCCACTGGACAGGACATAAACAATTGGGGGAAGAAATAGAGACCGTACCTCTGAACTGTCCCCGATTTCCAGGGACGTCCCAGATTTCGACTCGATTTCTAACTTTGCCCCATGTAATCCCTGCCAAAACTAGTGACATATGGAGGAAAGGTGAATTACATGTAATGAATAACGACGACAATTAAAAGTTATAAACATCATTTACCTCAGACAATGTGTATGAATTCATATGCTCTGAGTCTGTCAATGTGTCAAGTTAATAGCACCAATAATTTAAATGTGTCCCTGATGTTGTTATGCTGTGTCCCTGATTCAGTTTGTATATTTCCCCAATCATATGAGAGGTCTGATAGGGACAGAAAGTACATATTCCACTGACAACCTTAGAAAGATGATAGAATATTAGGTATGCAGTTGCATGACTTGGCCGAAGGATGTGGGTTCCAAAACCCAATTACTTGTTTGTATTGAAGAGTGTCAGTTCCCATGTATTAGCCAGATGGGTGCAGATTATAAGAGGAACACACCAATGATATGAATCAAACTCTGGACAGGCTGCAGACTCCGTACAGTCAAACGGCATGCTGTCGCCTAATGGGCAGCCATTCCCGATACTGTAGGCATATAATCCGATGGAATAGGCATCACAAGGTAATATTGTAGTCCTCACTCCCCCGCAGGAGCATGAGTGGCAGATGTAAACACCAAATGCAGTGCAGTTGCAAGTGCGGGAGCAAGTGGATGTAAGTCTGTTTGGCCGCCAGCATGCGAGTATTACACTGGTAAAGCAATGTAGAGGCTAAGTGAGCATAAGAAACTGTAACCAGAGATTAGCATTGCTTAGCACCACACAAACCCATGCACACCCACTCACAACTGCTTTAATGTGCCTTAATCACACCGTATCCAATGGTCTTTTTCTGGCCAGCAACAAAATAAATGCCCTCTGCAAGGCTCGAAACCAGGACCGTGCACACACAGCTATTGTGATTTACCACTAAGCCATGGCAGATATACAGACAGCAGACCTTATCACAAACATATCATCCAGCACAGTCATTCAACAGTATAGGAAATGTATTCCATCATGTAGATGTATGTGTAAGTGTTTATGGCTAGCATATAGAGACATACATATATATAGATATATCAGGAACATCCCAGGTGACAACAAAGCATTACAAAGGAATGAAAAGGGAAACACCAGTAATGCCTGTATTATGTAGTGGTGTCATCCTATGTAATATCAAGATTCCCTCAGACAGACATGTGTCAGTCATACAAGCAAACATTTGTACATTGGTCATATACATCACTCTGTGCATGTTATTTACATTAACACAACAGTTCCTGTCCAATCATTATGTGAAAACAGTACTCCTGCAAGGTGCTGTGTGTGAAATCATCATCAGGATAAAGGTACATGGGGTAACCATAGAGGGACTGGTAGTGTTGTGTTTAGAATGGGGTCATCTGCATCATGTGTAACTGGAACATTTAGAAGTCATGTGCATACTAGGATTGTGCACATGAGAGACAGGGTTGAGGACAACTGGAGTATGTTGTGACGCATATTAAAAGGGTTACATGTGTCCAGTGGACACGTGTGAAATGGACAGCTATGTATGGGGCAAATGTTCTAGGAACCGATTGGCCTTCTGTTTCTGTAGGGTGAGAGTGGGATGTGGGGGAAGGAGAGTAGGCATGCTCGTGGAGGATAGGTAGGGTAGGATGACAGACAAGCAGCATACAGGGTCGGTATATGACACATGTGGGGGGATACACCTCGGATGGGGAGGGGTGTTCGGCATTCACAAGCCCATGAGCCCCCAGATGGAAACAGTGGGACAAAGGTCCCCAGCCATGGGCAGCTAACACTGCACCAAAACAGCTGCAAAGGTGGCAGTGCTGGGGGATGTCTAGGAGGGGCAGCCTCATCCTGCATATGTGACACTCTGCCCTTGAGCTGGTGTATCTGGCCTCAAAACCCCTTATTGAGCCCCCTACGTACCATGTCCAGGACTGTATGACAGCGGACATGTCCCTGTTTGGACCTGCCTCCAGGGGGGACAAGCCCCAACCTCAGTGGCGGTACCACCAGAAGGTGGTGTAGAGCCAACAGAGGTGGAGGTCCAAGGCTGGGCCCCAGATGTGCTGGTGCATGGTGCCATGGCCGGCTGAAGTGGGACAGGAGGTTCTGCCAGGACCTCCAAACCCATACAGCCTATGGTGTTGCAGTTTAAACACAGATATGGCTTAGTAATAGCCAACAGCATTCAAGATTACTTAGAACAGCATGCATAGACATGACCATCAACCCAACACAACAGATGGTATACAGTTGCAGAGAGATAACAACACATGCATATATACTGCATGACATCTGTACAATGGGTAGAAGACTTGTGACAGCAGCTATGAACAGTGGCCAATTATTGGTATGTCACTGAGAACCCCAGTGTCTGTCATACCATTGTTTCATGTGGCATATGTCCAGTCAGGGATGCAATGGTAGTAACTTATCACTATCACCATGTACTGGCTGCAGTCCTCACACTATGCTCCTGCTGTTCACAGATATGTGTTCAGTGATTAACACAGGAAACAAATGGTTCCACACACTGACCAGTCACTGGATGGCCCTATAGATGGGGGTCCCTCACAAACAGAGCACTGTCTTGTTGGTTTTAAAACATGCAGAATAGCCATTACCACACACACCTTGCTAAGCAGGCAGTTGTCTCAATGAAGCATAGCTGCACTTACATGCTGTAGTCATGTCTGGCACATCACCCTCCTGTCTTTAGTCTATTTCCCACTGTGTATGTAGTCTGAGGAACATCCAGATATCATCTGTGATACCGTTTACCAAACACCAGATCCAGGTACCACTCACAGTGACTGCCATGGGCAAACACCAACATGATGTTCCTAGCTATTGTACTGTGTTCTTCATGCAAATGGCTATGGGAACATCAATGCAGCTATTCCACATGCAATCAGCTAGAGGAGGACTGCAATAGGTGCAGAGGCCATCACCCGAACATGACCATCACTTAAAATAAACAAGCTGCTGCTGAGCAGGTGTACACCTCCACATCCACCAGAGAGTGTGTGGGAGGGACAGACAGAGGCAAAGTTCATCAGAGAAGGGCTTGGAGACTAAAACCTAAACGTCTGTCACACACCTACCAGTACAGGGGTTCATACCCCTGACTGACAAGTCATTACTATTACAAGTGCATGCAGTTACTCCATGTGCCACAAAGCTGATATGTTGGTGTGCTGTAAGAACATATATGTGTGCTGGTGAGCGACATCTGCAACAGAGATATAGTAGACATGCATTAGGTGTAGCACACATGGCTGTCCACATGAACAGATGTCATTGTCAACACAGCCACACTCTCTAATGTACTCACATTGACACTCTTTGCCAGGCCCACATATACACTCCCAAACCACTTAGTTTGCCACACTGCAGTAATGCACAAGTACTACATGCACCACAGGGATATCGGGAGGTTCTATGGGCTAGGGCATGTGAACGTGTTTGACATCTGTCGGTATGCCAATGGGAGTTATACTGGGAGTGACTGTGGTTGGGAGCATCATACCCCCCCACACAAACATAAGATGCCAGTACTGACATGCATGTGTGCATTGCTTCATGGGTGTGTAGTAGTTGGCTGAGCAAGATGGCTGTACAAGGCTGGGTGAGAGGTAATCTTTGGCATCACGCCACCTGACAATGGTGCGCAGTGTGGTACAGGGGTGTAGTGTCTGCAATGTCCCACACAGATGGGTATTGTATGAACTGTCCTGACATCCTGGTTACCATTATGTATGGCCATAGCTTTGCAATGCATGCCATGTCTGTGTTTGATAGTCCTTAACATGGACATTGCCTGGGATGTGCATGTCCCACAATAATGTACAGTGACATGTACAGGTGTACCTGGTTTGGCTGGCACATGTTGTGTACACAGACCGTTATCCTCCGATATGCCAATACTGGCCTGGTGTGGCAGAACCT
Source organism: Protopterus annectens (assembly GCF_019279795.1). Taxonomy (NCBI): domain Eukaryota; kingdom Metazoa; phylum Chordata; order Ceratodontiformes; family Protopteridae; genus Protopterus; species Protopterus annectens. The sequence goes on from NC_056735.1 coordinate 1,025,259,544, forward strand.
GCTTATAGTCAGCAGGCTGACCCTGCACCTCCATTGACAGCATGATGCAGGTATTCCCTGGTGTCAGTGGCATCAGTCCATACAGGGCACATATGTAAGGCATTGTATGGCCTCTGTGGATCACATTTGATGGCACCACATATGTTGCAGGCATCCAGTGGAGAACATAGTGAAGGCACATTGTCCACAATTATGTGCCTATTGTATTGCTGTACAGGGTGCCATGCCCTCTGCAGCCCACTGCAATCACACCATGCCTACTATCTGTCATCAATGTGCAGGGTACTAGCAACATAGCGGGATATTCTAGGCAAGTGTGTTTGTGTATGACACATGGGTTAAGGACGTATTCTGGGTAATACTAGGGTTGCATACTTTGTTTACCAGGCCTTTTGCCAGATGTAGGGGTATGGCTTGCCAACACAGTCCCTTGGCTGACTGACATCTGTACTCCTTGTGATGTGGACATTGTGACATATAAGTCAGATACCATATAGGAAAACTACAAAATCCGCTCCCCAACATGTCCAGTGGTTAGACACTCACAGCCACCTCCACACAGGCTCTGACAGTCAAACACACACACACACCTGCCATGTCCTGGAATAGAATCCCTACCTAACTAGTGTATCACACTACAGCATTACCCAGTTACAGCATGCACTACAGAGATTACTGGGTTACAGCAGTCCCAGAGGTGTATATCTTGGTGGGAGACATCAGCAGGATTGCCAAAGGTGGTTATGTGAATTGTAAAGAGTGTGCATACTCTAAAAAGCATTGTTCCTGTTTCAGGCTGACAGAGACAGACACACACAGTTAGTTTGTCTTGGACTAGAACCTTTACCGAACTAGTTTATCACACTACAGCAATACGCAGTTACAGCACACGTTACGGAGAATACAGGGTTACAGTGGTACTAGAGGTGTATTCCTAGGTTGGTGACATCAGCAGGATTGCCAAAGGTGGTCATGTGAGTTGTAAAGAGTGTGCATACTTTAAAAAGCATCGTTCCTGTCTCAGGTAGACAGAGACACACACACACACAGTTGGTCTTCCATGGAATAGAACTCCTACCTAACTAGTTTATCACCCTACAGCAATACGTAGTTACAGCACATGCTACTGAGAATATTGAGTTACAGCAGTCCCAGAGGTGTATACGTAGGTGAGTGACATCAGCAGGATTACCATAGAAGGGCATTCCAAGTGTACCGCAGGTTGTACATGTCTGTTACCTGCGTGTACCCGCTGCTTACTGTCACGAAAACACGATTACACTTGCTTAAAAGTGTCTTATGCAGTCCTAATTGACAGTATCAACAAGGCTTGCAGGTCCGAATCCTGGACCATGCACACTTAGGTCAATGGACGTACCACTAAGCCATCTGGGTGGTACACATGTTGCATGGAGTCTATAATGCACATCCTACTACAGATATTCCACAGTACTGAAAACAAATGGGACAGTCCCTTTGTGTACATATGTCCAGTACCCTTGAATGTACTGTACTCTGTGAAACAACAAAGACATGTCTACATCTATGCAACTGTCATACCTACATTTATATATATATATATATATATATATATATATATATATATATGCACCCACGGGATGTGTACACACACACATATGTATATATATATATATATATATATATATATATATATATATATACATATACACAGACACAGCCATAGCCATATATATATATATATATATATATATATATATATATATATATATATATATATATATACATATATATATATATATATATATATATATATATATATATATATATATACACACACACACACACGTCAGTATGCCCTTTATGACACAGAAGGGTTCCAAAGGAACTGACGTGTATACAAAACAGAGGCATCTCTTGTGTTATAATATTTAAATCATAAGCAGTTCACCAGAGAAGGGATGGTTGTTGTGTATGCAGTTTGTGGTGGGGAATGATGACTAATGTATTCTACCCCAGGGATGGTGGAGTTAGGGTGGGGGAATGATGGGTATGGAGCTACACCCCAGCGGCCACTTCTGTGTCACTGCTCAACTGTGGTACAGGGAAATAACATACCCAACTGTAGTCATGCCTGACTGTGTATTCTTTACCATTTCTAACTATGTAATACTTTGTAGACACACGTCACCACAGATGGCTACCATGGTGTGCTAAAAGACATTACACATGTGTAAATAGTAAAAAAAAAAAAAAAAAAACAGGTACGACAACACACAAGTGCTTTTATTGGTAAAACAACGGAACAGCAAACAAAAAGTCTAAGCGCTTTCACCCATCCAACTCACTGGGCATCCTCAGAGTAAGAAATGTAAAGAACAGTTCAAACTCTTATACAATAACTCATAAACACACCCCTAAGCTAAAACCAATCAAACAGACTAAACTAATTAATATTAATATAAAAATTGAAAAGTTGATTGTTAAGTATATAAATACAAAACAATTTATAGAAAAAACACACAATAATAAACAAAAAACAGAAGTTAATGAAATAAGTAGATAATCAACTAACCATATATATATATATATATATATATATAAATTTCTCTGTCCCTTCAATTGTTTGTAATGCAATACCTTACTGTTTTGAAGATGGACTTAAGCAACCTTAGTTTTAAATAACTTACTTATAAAATAGCCTTAATTGCAAAAAGTGTTGTTGCTAGGCGATTGTGTTAAAATCCTGTTAGAAACCATAAAAAAAGTTTTTTACCTATATATATGTATGTGCATATATACATTATGAATTCTATCGTTCAGCTAACAAATGGTTCAAAAAACAAAAAAACAAAGTATTGATGCTTATATACAATAAGACCTACACTTCAAATTACTAGAAAGTGATATATGTTCATTTATGCCTGAGACCTAGATACATCAAGTCTAAGTTGCCAACTCCTTGACTTCCAGTAATGTCTTAGCATCCCCTCCTTTTTCATTGTACGGAATCCTATTAATAACAAAAAATATTTTTTTTTTAAAATTAATACATTGACTATGCGTAAAAAGGGCATTAGTATTTTTTTTATTTCTTATGTCCCTTATATGTTCTAATATCCTAAGTCTTAATTTTCTAATGTTTTTACCTACATAAAAAGTAGGACAACTAAGACATGTAGCAAGATATATCACCATTTTGGTGTTGCATTTGCAAAAACTTGGACATCTAATGGTTTTGCTAAAGTTGTGTACTGCAACATATGGCCCGTTGTTAAAATATTTACAAATACTACAAGACCCACATTTACTCATCCTAGAATTCTTGTATAAGTCTTGGTTGACAACTGCCTCCATTAATTCCTTTAAATTTTTACCTCTGCTATAGGAAAAGACTGGTGTAGTCCCTAACACAGATGTAATGTTGTTAGTGAGGACACTTTGCCAGGTGTCGTAAACAATGTTCTTAATGGCCTCACTAACCTCATTGTACGCTAAAACCATTGCACGCCTTGTGTTGTTAAATTCAAAACTCTCATAGGTGTTGCTAACAAAAATGACATTATTTGATGTTTCCTTTACCAAACCACCTTTTAAAATCGGTTTGTAAACCGTGTTTCTTTTCTCCAACAATACTTTTTACAATTAAGGCTATTTTATAAGTAAGTTATTTAAAACTAAGGTTGCTTAAGTCCATCTTCAAAACAGTAAGGTATTGCATTACAAACAATTGAAGGGACAGAGAAATGTATATACATATATATATATATATATATATATATATATATATATATATATATATATATATATATATATATATATATATATATGGTTAGTTGATTATCTACTTATTTCATTAACTTCTGTTTTTTGTTTATTATTGTGTGTTTTTTCTATAAATTGTTTTGTATTTATATACTTAACAATCAACTTTTCAATTTTTATATTAATATTAATTAGTTTAGTCTGTTTGATTGGTTTTAGCTTTTTAGCTTGGGGGGTGTGTATATGAGTTATTGTATAAGAGTTTGAACTGTTCTTTACATTTCTTACTCTGAGGATGCCCAATGAGTTGGATGGGTGAAAGCGCTTAGACTTTTTGTTTGTTGTTCCGTTGCTTTACCAATAAAAGCACTTTTGCATTGTCGTACCTGTTTTTTTTTTTTACTAGATTACACATGTGTAAGTGTGGCAACAGGGTAGTCACACACACATACACGCACACACTTGCCAGAATTGTGCCTACACATCTTGTCTATGTAAAGGTAACTATTACAGTGGTATGCAGTTGGGGTATGTGCCACAGAACACATACAATTACCCTTACTGATTCCACATCTGAGCTTGGTGACATCACAGGACCAATTACTTACAGTGGGTGGGGGGGTAGAGAGAGCTATAGCGGCTGACAAGGATAAAGGCCAGTGCAAAAGGAGGTATCTCTTTGGAATGCAACAAAACCCGCTTCCACGACAGGATGCAGACACAAATACAACCACACTCAGCCTATGCATTTGCTGTCACGCACACAAACACATGCACACAGTTGCCAGTGGTGGGATCAGAACTCCTGCCTATCTAAAGATCACTATTACAGTACTACGCAGTTACTAGATGCACCACAGAGATTACATATCCCAAGGCAGTCCGACTGCTGTTCTACAATTGACAACAACAAGGAGACTGACAGTCACGAAGTGCATAGCTTTAGACCTGTGTGTTTAAAGTAGGTGTCTATTACAACCTGCATGCACAAACAAGACACACCAACCACAGGTAGGCCTGAGAGGTACAGGTGTAGCACAACAGGTATGGCCATCTGCGGAATGGACAACTAATATCACTATACAGGGTTACAGTGGGCATGCCCATACACTTAGTAGCACAGGGCCGTTTGGGATGCACTATGACTACAACTACACAAGGTTATACTGGGCATGCTCATGCACTTAGTAATAAAGGGCTTGTTGGATGCACTGATTCTAACCACTGAAGGCCACAGTGTGCATGCTCAAACACTTACATGTACAGAACATGTTGTAATGAACTCCTATTGTAAACACACAAGTTTACAGTTAGGTACATCTTACCTGTCAGTATATATGCACATCATACTGGTTTACTACCTGATACCTGTATGTGGCCTTTAAATGATATATCTGTGTCTGTGCTGTGTGCTACACATGCATACATGTACATGAAATGTTGACATATATATGTTACATATACACAGTCATGCATGTGTGGATGTGACAGACAATAGGTTACCTGGGTCACACAGGCGGATGCTACCTACAGTATGTGTCATACACCTTGCTGCTCTGAAAGGCATACATTGATAGCAGGTTGTGGACAGTGGCATTATATGTGGAACAGTGGCATGTGCAAGCATAATGTGTAAGTCACCTTGTGTAATGGTACTGAGGTGCAGATTGCAAGATGACCTCTCGTGGCTGTGGTAGTAGTTGTCATTATTAGCAGGACTGCCACCCTAAGTATATCTCACATTGGTTATATACACAAGTTCTTCCACTGTCCGTCACCTTACATGGGTCATTTGCTACCAAGTACATTAATGCCACATGCAGTGATGTCATGGTACAGGTGGCGACTGCTAGACCAAAACTATGAGCCAATGTCCTGCTGTTATTAAGAAGTCATCCAGTGTCTGTCATTCCAGGCTGTCATGACCGAACCACGAGTCTTCAACACAGAGCAAATGCATCCATGTTACATGTGTGTGTGGATAATACCTAGGTCGCTTTTACCCATATAGCTGCATTCCAAGGCAAATGTCCTACACACAGAAGTAACACCCTGACACCTACATGACAACTGCATTGGATGCCTATGCTAACCTGTGCTAGATGTGTGGCTTTACTAATCCATTAGCTCAATGTAGAACCTACAATGGGGAATACTGACATCTGTGCAGTGAGGAACACCTGGCTGAAGGCTCTGTAGTGCACAATTGCACTACCACCATATAACTCATATCCAGACATGTGGGCCATAACAGTGGTATGGACCATACCAGGTGGTGGTGTACACATATTCATAAAGGCTACTCACATGTAAGGACCACTACTCTGACATAACACATCACAGATGAGTCAGGTACAGGTGACAGTGGCAAATGCTGCATTCTAGGTTGTATCCTCATATACATCCACCACCTTGTTCCCAGACTACTATACACATCCATATGTGGTATGACATAGTATGGTAGACCACCAGATAACCCTCAATTGGTGGACTGTACCTAGGCCTACATTAAGTGTGCAATGTACCCATGTACAGACACAGCTGCATAATGTGTTATGCAGTGCAATAATACCACTGTTTGTAACCTGCACAGTTGTACACATACCAGGGTCCCTCGGATGTTGTCAGCATTAACACGGTCAACTGCTTCTGTACACCAGTAACCAACACCCTCATGGTTGGATATGACCTAACCGTACCTGCCCTGGATATGTACATCCCACACTCATACAACATATATTACACTACCATAGCTTTCATTTACCTTTCTACATACAGGTGGCTACAGTCATTACACACATGCACATGGCAGATAGCATGCTAACAGTACATAAGGTTCGATATCTATGTTGACAGAGGTAACATCTCCTCTCTACTGGTCACCCATGACACCTATCATATCATACAACACCCCATGTGGTATGTATGTCTTTAGACATGTCCACCTAATGCAATACCTACAAACACACCCAAATAACAGGACCATAGGTCCTACACAAAGGCCTGTATTGACAGACTCAGGGAAATCCAGCTCTGCACTGTATGTTCCTGAGTAGTCACAGGTGATACGTTCATGACATGTACAGCCATGTGTGGCAACAGCTCCTACATATACCCCATATCAACAATTGCAAGCCATGCATGCTGTGTGCTGTCTGGACATTAGCCTTAGTACCACAATAGCCAGTACATGCTGGGGTGAGATGTTTACAAGCCACAGACCTCGCACATGCTTGAATGAGTGTACTGCCTAGCTCTAACAGAGCACACTGCTGGCACTCTTCTAGTACATATGAGGTGTGTTTGGCAAATATGATGTGCACACTGTTGACCATTACAGTGCCCTGGCCTCACCATGGCATTGTCATGTAACAGTTTGTAGGAGCATGACATGGAGTAATGCTGTGTTTGTCATGCTGATATGTGCTGTTGTCATATATGTACACTTGGCTACTAAGTGAAAGTGGTGGTGTCCTACCAGTACATGAATACAACATCCATTATGGTGTAATGCTCGGCTATGTTTCACACATGGCGTGGGGAAGGTGTGGAATGTATACTCTTGACCTGCTAGTACTGATGTAGACCGCATATGTGTACATGTATTGCTGTTTGTGTAGATTCCATGTGTGTGCAGTGTCTGATGTCTGAAGGTGACTGTTATCTTAGTACATCATGCTGTTGCAATACAGCCTCAACATTGCCAACTGTATGTTGTGATATGTTGTAAGTACAGTAAGTGTACATGAGGTATGGACGGATGTTTGGACATGACTACTAAGTCGTGGTGCTTCTTTGAAGATGAATGATTACTGAGGACAGCTCACTGGTGTGTTACACCCAGTCCTACAATAACATGTGTACCTGCTAAGGTCAGGTTTTGTTAATTGAAGTGGAAGACAGACAATGTAGAATGCTGTAAGGGTGACACTAAAGGCAAACCCCATGACACCTGTAACAGTAATACCGCCCCTGTGCATATATTGTGCATATATCAGCACAGTTGTCATAGGAAAGAGTCAGTAAGCGTTGTACCAGATGTGATAGGGCTGTACTGCTGTAGTACCTATCATGAGATAGCCATGTGTTTGATTCACAGTACTGGCACGTGTGGGTGTGTGTCCATATATATCACGTATGGTTGGGAATACATCCCACATGTTATTACTCTCCTGAACACTGTTGGTGACACCAGTACAGAGTGAAGTATAGAAAGAAAGCCATAGGCAGGTGGTTAAACCACACACATGTAAAGTGTCTGTATGTGACATAGGTGTATATCTTTATGAATGCTGGTGTGTGTGTGTGTGTGTGTGTGTGTGTGTGTGTGTGTGTGTGTGTGTGTGTGGCTGTCCAGTTCCTGAAGTGAGGCTGTATTTTACCATAGTGGAATGTTAATACCCCCTACCCCCATCCACTCAAAGCAGTCTAGCATCCCTGTTGATAATATCAATCATAGATTGGCATACTAACTGCCTGTTAACATGTACGCCCTGGGGTGTGACCTGTTGTTACATAGCCTACTGATGGACCCCCCCTCCCCACATACACTCACTGCACTGTAGTATCCCTGTCTATGTCCTCGATCTTAGGCCATTCTAACTACCTGTACATGTGTAATCTCTGTGCCACGTCTTGTATATGCATAGTACTATAATGATGATATGCACATAGGCAGGGGTTGACATCCGAACATTGGCAACTGTGTGTGTGTGTCAGAGTGTGTGTTACTGTGTCCAGAATCCCTGAGTATGTGGGTTTGTCTGTGTTTGCATGCTGTCATGGCAGTGAGTATTACTGATTCTCAATGAGATGCCACTATTTCCACTGGCCTTTACCCTTGTCATCCAGCATACCACACTTTTACCCACTCCACGCACCAGGTAACTATACCTGTGATGTCACCCACTATGGATGTGATGGCTCTGAACACAGTAGCTTACTACACAGCTATCATGCTCTCAGATCATGAAAACAGAAAACATAATTGAAACATGGGAGAATATAACTGTGATGGGGAAGATACAAAGTGCATGCAAGTATTGTCATACTGACCTGTGGGTAGTCAACATGTACATATGGGACTCCCGCACACATGAACATCCCCCTGCACATGCAACTACACCTAAAAGAGGAAGACAAAACGTCAGGATCAATATGCTGTTAGTGTTGTTACATATGATACATGCTGTCAAGTGTAGAAAATACATTCTAAAACTGCAATATATGTTATGTCTGCTGCCTGTCAACACTACTCAACAATATTAATTTACAACTGTCTACCTAGTATGTTCACTCTGTGCATCAGACCATATGAACATGTCCCTGCACCGATGGTGTGGATGACAGGGATGTGGCACAGGCATCATCATATGCACAGGGTGATAATGCTTGCCAGAGGCCTAGACTGTGCCATTGGATGACATCATGCGAGTGTGTTAGGGAATGTGATATCGTTGGGCATGTGTGGATGTTATGCGTGTGTGTGTTGTAGTGTTTCCAGTGTGTGTGTATGCATGCACACAGGTCTGGCATGAGGCTGACCTACACAGGGGTAACATTGACAGCTGCAGACTGTACAAGGCAGGTGTCACAGTTCATGGTGTCCAGCCACGTGACTTGCACCTGCCAGGGGTTGCATGGGCACTACCAGGCAGAGGTCCATATTGGGTACTGTCTGAAGACACATGTCCACTGGAATCGCATCCCTGTTCAGACCATCGAGAACCATGTGCATGTGGCCTGCTGTGTCCTGGTGTGGACTGCACAGCACCAGCAGCACTGCTGCTGCTACCACCACTATGGTAGTGGGCATGTGCAGTAGCATGTTTACATAGACCTTCAACAGGTGAAGTATCTGGCCTACGTCCACGTGCCTGATGCCTCATTCCCACCAGATGTTCCAGTACAGACATTCCACGCTTGAGGATTGACATGCCATGGTCAAGGACTCCCACCATGTCACCCAATTGTCTATCCAAAACTTCTGCAATATGATGGTGAGCATTTGAAAGTGCCTGGATGTTGTCAGTTAATGAATGGGCAGCAGCCCTCTGAAGCCTCAGACTGTCTCTGTTGTGTCATTCAGCACATGCCTGTGCCTCCATTACAGCCTGAAACATGTGTCTGGTGATGCCAGCTGATGTGCTTGGTCCTGCAGGGGCATGTTTGCCAGTGGTCCTCCTACGAGCAGCACTGGGCACATGCCTGTGAGGGGCATCACCAGTCTGGTGATTGGGAGCATGGTGTGCAGGCACACCTTCAATAGTCACCACACTTCCCTGTTCCATGCTACCATCCACCAACTGTCCTTCCTCTATGGCCAGTGGTGATGGGGTATGTGCAGGCAGGGGAACTGTGTGTGAGGATGAGGGGGAGACAGGTGGAATGGCAACAAATGGCACAGATTCAGCCACTGACAATCCTGCCTGTGCCTCAATCATACTATCATCATCACTGCTAGAGTCTGTGGTGACACTAACATCAGGTGGACCGCAGGAGGGCAACGCACCTACATCAACACCTGTGAAGGGAAGACAAGAACTGTACATTACACGGTATACCAGACACACACAGACAGAGACACACACACACAGACAGACACACACAGACACACACAGACACACAGACACACAGACAGAGACACAGACACACAAACACACAGACACACACGCTGCATGCAGGTGATATGGCAGATGGCATTCAGCTTAGACAATTATAGTTTCAGCTAAGGCAATTATAGTGGTAGTCATCATACATCCCTGAGTTTCACACAACAGCATGCATGTGGTATAGCAGATGGCATGCACCTTACATAATTATAGTGGTGGTTAACATACATACCTGTACTGCACCATTTGTGTTAGTAGCCTATGCCCCATACCTGCAACACAATGCATGCACTTTGCACCATTACACTGCAATGCCATGGTTTGTACAACATATACCACATGTTAACGGACCATCACTGACCTTTGTATATCTGCCACTGATGGTTTGTGTTAGCCACTGCTCCTATGTGTTAGGGCATGAGCAGTAGGGTATTTTGACTGCATATTATGTTTGCCTGAGCCCGAGCTTGTATATCTCCCCCAAAGCAGTGCATGTCTGTTCAACATTATTCCGCCTACCCCTGAGCTGATTGTAAACATTGTGCATGTGGCTGTGCACACATGTTTGACATGGCTGTCCCTTCTTTGCAATAGTGCCACAGACCAGCACAGGTTTACAGTACACCAGCCTGCTGTGTGGCATATGACCTTGTCAATCACATGTAGTATGACATGTCTTCTGCTGACATGTTGAATGACATGCATACATGTGTAACACAATGGTGTCCTTTCCAATCTACAGTACAGAAATGGTGTCCCAATGCAGGGATGTGTTATACTAACATGGGCCTTCAGCTGATGCAGTGTTGTCTGTCCACCCTAGAAATATGCAGGGACATACTGCACATTGAGCTGATGTGCATAGCCATTGCAGGGCATCATGTGGCTTCACAATTGCTATACAGTGTGAGCTACTGACATGGCTCATAGCCATGACTATGTTCACATACAATACATATCTAATGTGGAATGTGACCCGCATCACCGAGGTGTATACACAATAAGCCCTAATGTGGAATGTGTGACACAGGTCACAGAATGGTATACGGATGACACCCCTGCACATCTGCAACTGTATTACAGATACCTGACAACTATGCCCTACATGGCTAACCTACAAGTTCTCTATGTCCTACATGCCATCTGTGTACCTCACACACATGAAGAGAAGGCATGGCAGTGATGTCTGACACCAGCAAGGTGAATCTACTGTATATCTGGCTTGATGTGGATGTATGTGTATGTTGTGCAACACATGTACGTATTTGGATACTGTATAGGTTAATGCTTCCATGTCGTGACACACTCCAGATGTTCAAGACATGTTATGTGGTGGTTTCATGTTATGCTTACACAAGCTGTGCACAGGCCTGTATGATGTTTAGTGTTTCACATCTGCAATATCACCATTACACAAAGATAGTTATATTGTGTCGAGCCAATGTACAACAGGGTGTGCACACATGTACATCACTTCTACTGTGTGCTTTGCTTCATGTCTCTGGCCATCTTCCATGGCCATGTGTACGCATGTGCAGTCCAATGGTTGTGATGGCCATCTTATTTCACATGTCAGTGTTATCCCATATGATATACACCCATAGATGTCATATGCTCCACTGAGGCAGGATTATGCAGACAAAGGGTGGTGTGTATGGGATGTGAGACATGTTTTGTAGGATATTTGAGCAGTGTTGCTGTCAGCCCACTACATGTCACGGACATGTCTGATAGCACATGACATTGTGTGACATTCATAGCAAGGGTATACTCCACAAGGGTGTATCCTGTGGGCCGGGCATACTCCAGCTCCAACACATTTAGTGTGTGTGCACACATATGCTCTCTGTACAGTACTGTTCATATTCCCAACATGTGTAATGCTGATATGTAGTACCTGTCCCTACAGTGGAACACGCCTCCACCATTGTATTTACTGTTGTCCACACATCTGGCAATGACAGTTTGGAAGGTTTAGTGTAGGTGTTTCATATAGACTACAATTGTTTCACACAGGTAAACAGTGTGATGCATTGCAGGTCTGACCAGTGTCCATTACCAGGACCACCATACATTATGTGTATGTGTGTTATGGCAGATAGCATGCAATTAATATGTTCCATGCATTATCAAGCCTGGGAAATAATAACAATCTCACCTGACACAGGCTGATGTCACTGTAAAATGCCTGAGGTATGTAAACAGTGGTGTCACAGCAGTAAGATCATTATCCACACCTGTGTGGTAGCTAAATTGTGCAATGTCTATGTTAGCACATAAGCCAGTACAATACACTATACTATGAAGTATGCACATCTGTGCATACATAGAGTAGCAGACTATAGTATGTGGCATGTGTGCATACATGCCTTGCATATGATGTTACATTACATAATGTACAGTAACACATGTAACTATGTGATATATTGTTGTGTTTTATGTGCAGTAGTGACTTACCAGGCAACTCCAGGCTCTGTGATTGAGAGACAGAAACCTCCACAATACCAGATAACGCTTGTGGATGTAGGTCTGCAGGTGTCCCCAGGTTGGCCAGTAGCTCCTCGGTAGGTGTGAGTGGGGGCTGGGTGAGTGCCCCTCCCCCACCTGTTGCACCTTGTTCCCTGGCGATTGCATTAGCATGCTGTTTTGCCAGTCTTATCTGGTCAGTGTAGTGTCAGCGCACCTGCTGATAGGTGCGATTATGACCATCAACATCATTTACCCTCCTGCAGAGTTCCTCCCACAGGGCATCCCACTACTGTGCATCCAGTGGCACAAGGCTGAAGAGCATCGTGTAGTTGTCGAGGAGGTATGGGATGAGGACCTCATCCTCCAAGTGGCTGTATGGTGGCAGTCAGCTACGGGGCATACCTGGAAGACATAACAATGGAGACAGGCCACAGTAACTCACAGAGAAGTACAGCAGTACAGCTGAACATACATGTGTATCAGATTTATTAAGTTTACAAATAAGTCTTTGTAGATCTACATGACACTAACACCACTGACATTTATAAGTCATACACATTTGACACATACTGGTGATGTGATGTTATCACCATATATGTGTGTGTCTTGTGATGACATTGCTCTTAAACCATGTGGATGTTGTCTTGATGAGGGCATGTCTGTTTGCCTGTAGTGGTGTCTTTACCTATCAGCACATGCCTGGATGTGTTCACATTAATGAAATCGACCTTAATGCTGTGTAGATGCCACATATATAGTCATACATAGCCATTAGGGACATGACCTGTGACCCTGCAGACTTGCAAGCATGTATGTGTTTTGTCATATACATCCTCATGGCACTGTACAGCTGTGTAGCATCCTGCCATGTATTGCCTGTGTTGCGCATGTGTAACACATGGGACAATAGCTAGCCTGATGGTATTTGCAGGGTTGGATATCAACTATGGCATGTATGGTCATAGTGATGTGGTAGGCTATATGCCCTGGGCCATTTATGAGCGTAGGCAGACAGATTACCTAGCGGTAGGCAACAGACAGATAATATTCGGTGGCCATTTCAAGCAGTGCCACAGAACTGATACACATGGTTACTGATATATTTGGCATGCAGTCATCACACCATGTCACAGAGAGGGGCGATGTGCAGCTTCGCTGGACAGAGATGCATAGTATGGCAAGAGTATGTTAAGTGTATGAGACAGGGATCTGTCAGGCATGTTGTGATCCATGTACTAGAAAGGTGAATGTCCATGACATATGTGTTTATTTGGGATGAGGATGTGTTAAGTGTAGCATGTCCAACACCTCTGGGTTGGACATGGCTTTATTCAGGGTTGTCTGCATGCTACATAGTACAGCTAGGAATTGTGAAGGGCAGTGTAGGCCATCTACACATGGGCAATAACCCTTAAAGGAAATATGTGATCTATTATGGGTCACATGGGTGTTGAGTATGGCTGAGCAGTTATCTCTATATTCCTGGATGGCACCCTGTCATGATTTTGGGTGCCACATACGACTACCTGTCTTTTATGGTGACATAACTTTCAAAGGGAAGTACTGTCCAGCTGCATCTCATACACATAGTTGCCATTATGTTGACCGCTGCCTAGGTGGTAGTTAATGGGTACAGGGTTTGTAACATAGGGGATGACAATGCAATACTTAGCTGTCAGAATGTGGCCATACATCACACACCACACACCTGACACACCAAGGCCCTTCTGTATGTTGAACGCAGCACACAATGAGTCGACTATTGCTCCTAGTTCATAGTCATTTGCAGACATCAATAGGCTGATGCCTTCTGCGTTAGTCTATGTAGTATAGATACCAAAGAGGGGGAATACCAGGAATGACCCCTGTATTACTGTGGCTGGCACTGGTTTGATGTGGGTGCATTTGTCGGACACCTTCTGTAGTGTGGGTTCAGCCAGCAGTCCAGTTGCCAACCATTCCTGTGACATAGGAATATACACCTAGTTTACTGAGTGTAGCTGGAACACAGTATGGTTGATGGTGTCCTATGACCTGGCAGGTCATGATATGCAGTGTGACTCAACTCTACTGTCATCTACATCTGTACCGAGTACATCAATTACATTGACCACAGTTCATGGCCGTACAGACCAGACTCAGCAGGGTAGTTGTGCACTATGACCCATTATCAATGGTGTCTCCCCCTTTGTGGGGTGTGATAACTGTTGCTGTGCACCATTCGGTGTGTACACAGCCTGACATGGAGCTATGATTGAACATGATGAGCATGTGGATAGCTGAATGTTCTTACATTTGTGTAGGATACACCCTGGGATGTTGACAAGTTCCATGAAAGCTGTATGTATGGCATTCGAGAGTGCAGCTTGTAACTGCATAGCCATTAGTACAGAGGCCCTGTAGTGTACATGGATATATTACTAAGTGCACCTGTTGGGGGGGGTGGGAGTGAGTTTTGGTTCGCCGAGATCCTATCTGGATGAGCGGGTGTTATTTCTGTAGGTGCAGTACTTCCCATGCCATAGTGCTGTGCAGCATGGCATGTCTTGTCGTTGCCATTATGATTAATGACAGCTATAGAATGCTCTGTGCTTGGCCTCATAATATGTGACTGATTGGTTTCAAGGTAGCTTTGCGTGGTTTCATATGGTGTATCTGCATCTTACTGAGGCTGACCAGGGATCACCTACACTCATGTGTGTTCATTCTTGCAACAGTTACTACCTTCTGTGGTACAGTTTAAAGCATGGTACCACCAGTTTGCCTACTTGTTTGTGTTGGGTTGACTCCTGGTTCTGTTTCAATGGCACAATCACTGCACATATGTGACTGCTTAAGGTTCATTTGTGTAGTATTCAGCATTTGCACATGCATTGTCCATCTGCATGGCTGCCATGGCACGCACCACTCTGCTCTTAGGAAACATAACATTGGCATTGGAGACTAACTATGTGTAGCATACTGTTAGCCCTGTTAGTGTGACTACTGTGATCCAAGTCAGTGTGGTTGATGGAATCCAACATGCATTGAGCGCAGGTGTTGGTACATGTGGAGTCTTCACAGTTCTTAATGGAATAGTTGAGAGTAGCCAATAGTATGGTTCTGTGTCAGACCTAGTCTTCCCCATTACAGCACATTATGGCAGTTGTGAAGTCCACGGCCTGGTGGGTGATCTGTCTCAAGGTGCATTGAATTCCACTGTGGCACAAAGGTAGTTGCACAGCATAATGCATCTGATGTTATGCAAGTGCAATTAGCATGGGGTAGTACATATCCTTCAGGAATATGGGTACACCTACGGCCAGTGTGTTCCAATAAAGGATAATGGGCAAAAGGTGAGGTGTGTGTTATAACATGGTCATGCAGGTGTGCTCTCCAGAGCATTGAAACATGTCTCAGCCACTGCACAGATATGTTCTCCATGTTAGGGATTGACATATGTGTGTCCATATAGTGTTTCTGACATGTATCCTTGTGTAGCTAGACCTGCAGTGTATTGCTTCGCTTTCCCTGTAACAGCAGTGGACCCTCACCTGAACCGTGCATGATGAAGGCACTATAAGGGAAGCATGAGCCTTAGGCTGTATCCAGATTCCCAGGGGTGACAGGTGCAGGCCCTGTCTGGCAAAGCATCATGGTCTGTCAACCATGTTATCCCAGGATGACAGATACTGGATACCCTGCAACATGCACCACTACACTAGACAATTGTGGAATACAATCCTTTTGTCCCTGTACTGCAGTATCATGCTGGCCAATGGCAGAATGCTACCCAGAACTTGGAACATATCTGCATGGCCTACAAGACCTGACAGGTTCTACATGTGTTTCCATGCTGTCCAGGCTACTGCATCACAGGTCCTGCACAACAACATGGAATATGCCAGGGCCATGTGTATAGATCAAAAGGTGGTCTGAGTGTATGAGTATGTGGCTAATCATGTCAGAAAGGCAGCTGAGAGTATGTATGCCCACGTGTAGGTAGGTGTGTAACATAGTGCTAGAGTTTGCATTCACAAATGAGTACTGTTGGGCATGTTTCTGGTCATGTGTTCAGAGGTGTGGCACAATTACGCAAACTATGTCATACAGCTTGTGTATTTTGGTGTCTGTCTCTTCCTGCTTGGGGGGGTCACTTGTTTGGCCAGATACTTAGACGCATCTGTGAATGTGTGTGATTTCCGGTAGTGTGTGTGGGTGTCCTTACTGTCTTCTAGTAATGGTATGTGTTGGTTGTGTTGATGAGCTGCATGTGTTAACCTACACCTCATGACTGTCCAGTCCAGTCATGGCTGTAGACTGGGCTGCCGTCCAGCTTGCCCCTGTAGCTGCATCCCAGACAATGTGTGGGGCATGGTGTTAGATGGGTCTGGCAGTGTACATGGCATAGAGATTACATTCCCCCAGGATGACCACATACACAAAGCTGACATTAGGAAACACCAGTAGCTGACTAGTGGACATGCCTGTATGAGTAGTCAGTACTACAAGTACCAAGTACTGTATTTAGTTTACGTAGTGCTTATGAAGATGTTTTAGACAGTGATGCTCACATGTAATTATTTGTGTTATGGATGTGACAACACTGGCTATTATGGAAACATTGTAGCTACCCTTAGCAATAAACCTCCTCTGAGGAGCACATCACATCCTGTTAATTGATTACAGATGATACATGTGTCTACAGGTCTGTTTCCTTCTCTGGGTATATACTCACATATCCACCAGGACCATGAGCTCTGTTGAGCACAGACACCCACTCCCCAAACAAAGTCATGTATCAATAGGCTCTGATGTCACTATCAACATGATCAGGATATAATCAGATAGTGTGAACCATCACCTATGATGCGGCTATTACACATGGGCAGCTGTCTCCTACATCTTACACTCCTACTGCAGATGTTATATTGGAGTTCAAGATGATGTGCAACCTGTTTCATTACCAGTGCTGTGCACTACCTTACATAAAGTATGTGCAGGCAGCTGATAGGTTGGGCTACACAAACCTGGTAGTTCAACCAGCGTGTCTGTACTCTCATATCCACTCTATGTAGATGTGCACATAGTCATTTGGCCCAGCCCTGTAACAAGGGTCACTACACATTAGCATAACATGTACACATGCACAGCTGCTATTGCTTGCAAACAACAGTAGAGAGGTGGCTATTACTTGTGTTATGTGCATGGATAGTTACCTGGCTCTTCCAATTATCTTTGCTATCATGCTGTTAACCTGTCAGATGAATAGTAATGCCATGTATCCTGCCATTGAGTATTGTAATTGCCAATAGATATAACTACTGTTTGCATAACATAAAAGAACTGCTATGTAGAATAGAATACAGATCTGCCTAGAATACTGTACATTACACAGTTATTGGCACAATATCCCACAATGCACACCATATTTGCACGGTAAGCCCACATTTAACATGTTCCTCTTACTTATACACCCATACATATGTCGACTGTTACAGTATAACAACATATACTTTCCCTTGTTATAGCACATACTTGATGGACCAATCCTGACACTGACAGTGGCTGGAAGCGAAATGGTGGGTTCCAAGCCCATAGCATCCCTTGTGGTGTATGTGGAGTGTGCCATGTGACCTACAGCAGTACACACATAGAATACTACAAGCATTACTACTGCTCAACAATACATTGCTACAAGATAGCTATTTCCACTATATGCATTGATTACACTGTAATTCTTACAGTACGGATACTACATATACAGACATACTACATGTTATATATACCATCTTAGTAATTGGAGGTGTTATTAACTAGTGTACTACTTGTTTTCAGTTTGTCTTTCTGTGTTTTGTACTGCACTACAGGTAGATACAGATGGTTTGAATGTGTGACAAGGCAACCTTTTTTAGTTACAGATCAGTAACATGTGCTATCCTGATGGCCAGTTGGTGTTCCTAAGTAGCTAATTACATGCACATCAGCTGAGCTGCTACTGCCTTAGCCAATACCATGGCTGCAGTGGAGTATAACTGAGTACACCACTTGGGTGTTGTCCCTTTGCCTTACTCTTGAGGAAGATAGTGTGGAGGTATTGTTTGGAATCCATTGCAACAGCTGTATTGAGACAAACAGTAATATATTGTGTGTAATGCCTAGAGGAGTTGGTCTAAATGTGAGTACTGCTGTTATATTTCTGAACATTGCTACTTGTGCAGGGTTTGTCTGTACCTAATACTTCTGCATATGTGTCAGTCTGGCCAGGTTGTTTGACCAGCTCAAGGCTGCATAGCTATGCATATAATGTTAGGGGGTTTACAGTGTGCTTACCAGACATATTTAGTTTGTTGTTACTGTGTATCATACTGTGCTAATAATAAGTACTTGGTAAAACTTACTGGTGTACGAACCTTTCAGCCCTCTGAAACGGGATTAGGTCATGCAAATCCTGTTACATCAGCAGCTGCTCAATTGTATAACAGCAACTATTTCACATAGGGCCATGTTAGTGTGTCTGTGTCCAGGTATGTTAAGGTTTCAGCAGATGTTGTACAACAGTTGCATAACTGGTTATGGTATGACAGTAAGTATTGATGTAATTATTTTGGTTGTGGGGTAGATGTTGGTGGGTGTACATAGCACATGCAGGTGTGTAGCAACCCCTTTTATACAACGTCTATATGTGTATGGGTGTTCTTTCCCTATGTGAACACCTATCCGTTAGTGGACTAATGCTATGGTAAATGAAGGCTGATTCATTAAGGCACTATTAAATGCTTCCTGTATAGCATGCAGGTACTGTTAGTCCCTGAATCCTTTTGGCAATACTTTGGAATGTAATAAAGATTTGCAAAATGAAAGCTGTCTGTGTAATTCTGTCATGGATATTTGCAGTCAATGCAGTTGTGTTGGTGACTGTGTCCATAGAACATATTTGTAATAGCGTATTGGCATATACTCTTCATATGTTATGTTCATATTTTTTTTTTGGGGGGGGGGTGTGATTGCTATGGTCCATGTTCTACTCAGATATGACCACTTCGGATGCTGTCTACAGACATGTATGTATATATATATATATATATATATATATATATATATATATATATATATATATATATATATATATTTATATATATATGTAGATATATACATTATTGCATACATTTATCTGGACCTCCATAGATGTGTAGATGTTTCTAACCTATCTATATATCTACATATATATGTAGACCTGTATATATCGACGTGTATCTATGTATCTCTCTCTCTCTCGATATATATATATATATATATATATATATATATATATATATATATATATATTTATCTATATATGAATGTACACCTTTAATTGGGTACATAGCGGGTTGTCCTATTTCAACACATTCCTCCCTTTTGTGTTTTAACCTGTCTGCATACACAACTGGGATAGCTACATCCCAGGTAGCTTAATGTCAGGTTAATCGGAGAATGGAGTACGTTGTTGCAGTTTCTACTCCTGGAAGGTGTTATTATTTTACCTCTCAGAGTAGGCACTGGTAGAGAAAGTGTGAATAACACACATTTATGCTGTTGTGAGTAGGTTTGCCTGTGGTCTGTGCGATGTTAAGCACAGGTAAAACGTGTGAAGCGCTTTTCCATTTACCGTGTTGCAGCGCCGCTTACCATTGCACAAACATGTGGAAACCTGCTTACAACTGCTTAAGAGTGCTTTAAACCACCTGCATCCAAAGCCCTTATTCTGGCCCTTTAAATAACCTAACAGCCCTTGAACCCGGAACCATGAACACCCCAGTCACTGACCTTACCACTAAGGCATCTGAGATATGCATGAATGTTATGGTATTTAGAATATACATTGTTCTACAGACATTCCTCACTACTGAAAACATATGTGACAATCAGTTGGCGTACATATATTTGATACATCTTAATGTTCATATGTTTGTGAAAGTAGGTGTTGCAATGTAACATGACGGGGTGTATTATGAATGATTATGGTTCTTGCTTTGTGTCCTTTTATGTCCCCATACTCCATGTATGCCCCTTAAGCTCACTTATTGGACATCTGACCAAGGCCCTCCTTGATGCATGATTGCATTACCCATCATTCCTCCCTCACCCCAATCTTCACATGCACAACAACCATCCATTCTTTGGTGACTTAGGTTAATATTAATGGTTATGATACCAGAGCTGCATGTGTTTTGTGTACACTCCAATTCCTTTGGAGTGCTTCTGTGTCACGAAGTGTGTTCATAGATGCTTATATATATGGCTATTGCTGTAACTGTATAATATATATATATATATATATATAGATATATATATATATATATATATATATTTCGTATCAGTTTGTAACAGTAATACATCTGTAGACTGGAATGTGTTGGTTCACAGACTACAGTACATTACAATGTACTGTACATATGTTCACAAGGACACTGTCCCATCTGTGATCATTACAGTGAAATGCATATGGTATAAGGTGTAGTCTCAGGACCATGAAACATGTGTACACCTCAGATGGCTTAGTGGTATGTCACATGACTCTAGTGTGCATGGTCCAGGGTTCGACATCTGCAATGCTTTACAAATGTTTTTACTGCAGAGTAAGGCTCATTTACGCAGTTGTAAGCATATTTACAAGTGTTTGTGAGACATTATAGCAGCGGTTAAACACAGTTAAACAAACATTGTGATGTAGAACCTGCACACAGCCACATCTGCTAACTACTCCGGATATATACCTGCCAGTAACGTAACATCTCACTATGTGCTGTCATGACATTACATTCTCTGTTGACTGTACTCTCCTGCACACATGGGTTTATATGGGTGATTCGAATGTTTATTATAGAGATGATTACTACCTATATATGCAAGCTGTGGTTAAGGTATACTTTTGCACATGATAAACATCCCTGCCTTTATCAGGATTGTAACCTCGAATGCACAGATGCTATGCGGATGCTGTAACCATTACACTGTTGACATTAATGTTGCTTCTGCCTAATTCCTATTTAGATTATTTCTATGTGTAAGCTAGGCTAAAGCCCCCAAACTCACTGAGCTTCACATACTCTTGACATAACAACATATAACAGATGTACTGTGAGACAATACATTACATTCCTAACTACATTAGGCATAGCCCCTCACTGACACACTTCAAGGGAAACCTTGTTGTGTGAATGGGTAATAGACTATACACCCCTGGGATCATGTGTCCCAGAACCATACAGCCAGGGGGTGGGGGAGGCTGTCCACTTTGATAGCTGCAAGACCTGTTGGGGGAATTGAATGGTGTTGAATTGCCACATTAACGTACCCTCTTTAGATCACTAACTGCCCCATCTTCCTCCACAGCCCCAGTCTTCAACAGCTTCCTGCAACTCTGCCTGGAATTGTTTCATTGGCTATGCTTGACAGAGGCTCATTTACTTCATCAATGGTGTGGGGAAGGCCAACACACTGTCACTATGCTTCTAATTGCCCCTGGGCAGATAGATAGTAGGCTATCTGTGCACCTCTAACGTGCAGGCCATCACAGCCATAATATGCAAATAAACAGACCTTCAGATCACAATATATGGTGTGAACTCATCATGTAGTCAGGAAACAGCTGAGTACAGCACGAACATACAGAACACTGATACTTAGTCACTCCAAATGCCTACCTTGGAAGCTAGAAGACTTGTATGAGGTTAAGGCTTTCTATTGCTTACCACTGGGTTACCTACAGGGGAGATGAAAAACAAGCACAGATGGGGAACATGCATGCAATGATACCATACTAGCCTTTGTGTCTGCCTTACATTTTGGAATACTGACCAAGGCTATTGGCGCCGCCATGGTGCCTTATTTAGGAGAGTCCCAAAGTTGAATACCAGCTCCATAAACAGCACAATAGCAGATTCAATGAGGTTTATGCTACTCAACACCAGGGGTTGTGATCACAATATGCATGCACTCACAGCATTCCTCAGGATGGACAACATCAAAATCTGTGCATTAACTGCAATCTGTCTTAAGGCTCCTGGGAGCACACCAGCACTACCAGACTACAACCCATACCACACATTTCAGTTAAGGAATATGGACTGACAGAAATGGAGGGGCTGTATCCTTATTCATCAGGGATACCTACACCTCCAGGATAGTGGGGCAGCATGATACCTCTGTGATCATCCATGTGCAGCTAACATCAGCCACATCAGCAATGTGGAATGTTGTCTGCTACGGATCACCCTCCATGACCCAGGACTTCCACTCTACCTACCTGGAGTCAGTGGAGAACACGATGGTCCTAACACACACCCTGGCATTGGTCGATATCAACTACCATACCATTAACTGGGAAATGTACTCCGGTACTCACTTCCAGGAACAGCGCTTCCTGAACTGTATCACCTCATATGCCCTGTATCAGGTGGTAACCTCCCTAACGTGGGGTGGAAACTACTAGATGTGGTCATCACCAACATGGGCAACAGGTGCACCACAGTGGAGGTTAACCGGTCACTGGTTAGATCTGACCATGAACTATTCACTGTTTCCACACCCTAGCATCTCCCCCACCCACGGATACCACAGTGTATACCTTTCCTACAGCTAAATTTACACTACTAGAGACAGGGGTGGGGGGGTTTCACAGCCCCCACGCTAAGGGGAAACACTGCTCCAGATACAGACAGATTTACAAATGCAGTCTATAAGCACCTATAAGGATGTATGTATCGTGCCATCGCTGGTAAACCAAGACTCACTCCTCCTAGACAAGGACACTGGTCTGGTGGACCTCTGCAATAAGCAGGCTATGCTACAGATGTAGGACAGTGTTCCAGACACACAGCAAATCCCAAGAAGGGCAGAAATCTGTGACCACTATTAGTATGATACGTAGGTCCTTCATGACATCATCCAAGGCTAACATCAGCAGGAGAATATGCAAGGATTTGAAAGATAACCACAAAGCCTTCTTTGGCTATGTCAAGGATCTACATGGTGACACAAAGATTTGCACTGTGCCAGTGAAATATAGCGCAAAATATGCTGACCCTACTGATATTGCCAACATCCTTGCAGATACATTTGGTGCCTACTTCACCCCCTAAAGAGCCCATAACACTACCCGAAAGGTACAGTATCCCAACCATAAGAGACACACAGGTGGAAATGGCCCGCTCTAACAGCAGAACACAGCGTCAGTGGAGGCAGATGTTGACCCAGACTGCATCTTGCAAACTGTACAAGACAACTTGCCCCCCACCTAATTATGCATTCCTACCTCAGCCTCTCCACAGGCTACATGCTCATACAATGGTGCGTGGCAACAGTTATTCCACTCCATCATGGGGAAATCACAACTGACCATGGTAACTACCACCCCATAAGCCTGACTAGCCTGGTCTGCAATAGTATGGTTTGCATCCTCATGGCACTCATTAACAATGACATTGGTAACCTTCGGACACGTGACCCAACCCAGGTCAGCTTGGTTGACTGCAGTTTATGCCTACTGAACCTGTTTGACATCTTACATACAGTCACCAAGATGTTAGATGACAGGGGAGGTAGTTCACACATACTACCTGGATGTCACCAAGGCTTTTGACACCATGCCCCACTCAGGTATTATTGATAAACACACCAGCCTGTACATTCACCCATACATCACTGGTTGGGTTGCCAACAGGCTTACATGCACAACCCACATGGTACGACTAGCAGTATCCAGGTCCAACTCTTGAACAGTCACGACTGGTGTCCCACAGGACTCAGTCCTGGGATCCCTACAGTTTGGCATATACATCTCAGATGTACAGGTAAACACAGGTGGACTACGGCAGACCATGTTTGGCAATGACTGCAAACTGGGAGCCATGACTGATAGTCCAGCTGATACGGACATCCCTCAGGGGCCTCACAGAGAACATCACAGGGTTCCAACGACATGGCCTCCAGCCAAGTGCCACTAACTGCATGGTCATTCCATTATGGAACTGGAACCCACATATTAACACATGAGTGGCAGCCACTTTAATACAGATGAGGTAATGGGGTATCTGGGGCTAAGGTAGATAGTGATCTCCCCTGTGGCAATCATATCTCCACAGTAGTTGGGACCTCCTTCTATGTAGGCCATCTGACTACTAAAGGATTCCCATCTAGACATACTGGGGTTATAGTACCCCTTTACTCATCACTCATCAGTCCCATCATAAGGTATAATAATCCATGTGGGATGTACCACAGAGGACACGTCCAACAGCTGGGGGGTCCACAAATGTACCTCACCAAGGAGAATACTGGCCTCCAACATATGGCCTAGGCAGCTGGACTGAATAAACTCCTGCTTTACTCAGTGGCATCTCATTTACCCAGAGATGATCTCCACTGACCAACACAGCCATGTCGAACTCAGGTTTGATGGATATGCTCCACCTATGGGAATCCATGTCACAGTGAGCCACCCACTGTAGTGAGCTGACCTTGCCACAAAATTAACCGGAAGATGGTGGAGGGACAGCTTCCTGTCACAGACACTCCTCATACTTTGGAACAACATCCCTAACTACATTTTATAGAGCCCCTCACTAACACTCTGCAAGAGAAACCTTGAAGGGTGGATGGGGAACAGTAGATGCACCCCAGGGATCCTGCCATTGGCTCTGCTCCACAGAGGGATGGTTCATGACTCAATGGGGTGGCAAACACTGACACATTTTGGCTGGCCTTATGAATGGCCTTTGGCAGTTGGCCAATTACCTACCTATGAATCTATACATACAGTATCTGCATATGCTGATAGCTTAGTTTACTGTTTAGGTGTTGACTTACCTTGTGCCACTTGCTGTTGTGTGTGCAATAGTTGAGGGCTGCCTATGTTGAATGCACACAGTAGACTGCTTATACATGACAATTTACAGGTGTCTGTGCGTGCCTTCCATTTTTACTGTGTGTGTGCAGGTGGAGAAAGGTGTCAGTCCCTAGGTGTCTACACTGTCAGTGTGTGTGCTATACGTTCCCTCTTTGCCAAGGCATGGGCATATTGGGCACACCTCCGTCTGCCTACTGAGGCTGGCTCAGGGTGTTCATGGTATGAGTACCACTGTGCCTGTGGGGCCCTTGGCAATGGTGGTGGGCTGTGAGGGCCTTCGCCATTATGTCCCTGCTGCAGCTGTTTCCGCAGGACCATATTGTGTAGCATGGCACACACTATGAAGATGTAGGCACACGTGCCTGGAGACTACTGCAAGGCTCCACCAGATATGTCCAAGCAATGGAACCATGATTTCAGCATCCCAAACACATCCTCTGTGATGATTCTGGTTTGTGTGTGTGCCTCATTATGGCATTCCTGCATGGGTGTCTGTGCATTTCTGATGGGAGTCATCCACAGTTCCAGTGCATAGCCAGCATCCCACACCAGGTGGCCATTTGGGATGTCCTCTCTGGTAAATAAACGATGCAGCTGTGAGGCATGCCAGATGTGGGAGTCGTGATAGCTTCCAGGGCTGCCAGCACACACATCCATGATAATGCCCTGAGCATTGCACACAACTTGGCAGTTGATGGAGGGGTATCCCTTGCGGTTTATGTAGCACCTTCCCTGCTCACCGGGTGATGACTTGATATGTATGTGCGTGCAGTCTATTGCACCCAATACCTCTGGGTATTCTGCCACATGGTGGAAGAGACGCATATTGCTGACCAACTCCTCCTGCATTCGGGGGAAGTATATGTACTCATTGGCATGTGGTAACATGGCATCCAGGAACTGGTGTAGTACCCTGGATGCTGATGCCTGTGAGATACCCATGATATCCCCAGTTGGTCTTTGAAAAGTACCTGCAGCTAGTATTCTCAGGCTTACATATACCTTCGTATCCACTGAGATGGGCTCCCCCTGTTTGTTCTGGCTCTGAGGCATGGCTGGCACAGCTCCACAATTTGCTGTAGGGTGTCCCTGTCCACCCTTTAACGCTCTACTATCTCCATATCATGTAGCCCCTGGTAGGTTAGCATGGGTCTGAACACTCACCTCCCCCTCTGGTACCTGCAGTGGTCGTGTGCATCCTCCTCCACACCACCTTCAGTCTCACATGCTGGTGGATCAAAGCTATGGCAGCCCCTAACATGTACATAATAAAAGTTCCCCGTCTGTATACACCACTGGTGCAGAGTGTATGGGAATCCACAAATGTGTGTGAGGTGCTTTCACACTTTATAGTATTGTGCTATGGATGCTGCTGATGTAAGTGGATGTGTATGAACTATTCCAGCTGCTCCTTGTCTTAATTATGGGTTTTGTAATGAGTACTGCAAGTGTGGGGCCTTTACTGTGGAGATTTACTTGCCTGCCTTGATTACTCTGTTGCCCTTTAATTCACTTTTAGACCTGGATCCCCTCCCATTATCAGGCATGCATCCACCTGACATCTTTCTTGTTTTGTACTTTCCCTACCCAGTCATGGTGAAATGTGCCTCGTAGCTGATATACTGCATATCGCCTTTGTTCTGCTTTGACACTTTGCTGTTTTCTTTGCAGTACAGCCCCTCCCCTTCCCTGTTCTGCAGGTAGCTGCTTGCAGCCTTGTTAGCTGTTGTCAATGGCCCACTGTAGGCTCCTAGGTGTTAATTAGTTATTTGTACTCCAATTTCACTGCTGCAGCATTTCCTTATTTCTTTCCTATATCTTTCATGTTTCAGCTGCAGTGCTCAATGCACATACCCATTTACCGGGTTTATGTGCGTTTTCATCTCCGTTCACATGCATACTCAGTTACCTTGTGCACTCTCAGCTAAGCATAGCTATGGGCAATTCGACACACCCCTATCCTGCAGCTTTGCCTAGGTAGGGGCAGACCAGTTTAGCAATGCTCCAATGTGCTTACAGCAATGGCAACACACCCGTCTCTTGATGTCATCTTTATCTCAAGGGCTCACCTCAGTGTTATGATGCTACACTGTGATGTGCATCCTTACACCAGCGGGAAATCTGCAATTCATTATTATTCCTCTCATTTGCATGGCATTGCTTACTAATTCCTAGCTACTGTGCATAACACTGTCACTGCCCCTTAGTAACCCTTTTGCTATGAGTATGGTGTAGCCTGCCTGCCATCGACTATTATGAGGGAATTGTGTTATGTGTTTCATTGCGATTTTATTCTATATTTTTATATATTCATTGCGATCCCCTTTGCGCATGGCTGCCCTGTGCTTCCATGTCACGATAATGCGACTATATATATTAAATGTTAATTTTATATTTTGTACATTTTTCTTATGCCAATGGCTATATATTTAGCGCAAGCTTCATGAATCCCGGGGTGTGTGTTAGCAAGGTTTGTTTGCTGTGCTGTGGTGATATGGTAATGTGGGTGATGCAAAACTAGAGAAAACTAATTTAAGGATGTGATACATGACTTTCTCTCTCTCTCTCTCTCTCTCTCTCTCTCTCTCTCTCTCTCTCTCTCTCTCTCTTTCTCTTTCTCTCTTCTTTCATGCAGTAAATACATGTGTAAAGCAGTATCACTGCTTCCTGTGGCTGAATACTATGTGCAACGTTTAATTTTTTTTCTAAGAATAAGAAAGTAGATGAAAGGAAGAAATGTATCACACGTATTTTAAATGCAGATTGAAACTTTCTTCTGTTTCAAAAAAAGGATTTAATTGCTTGCATGTAATTAAGTGATTTAAGGGTTTGGAGATGGGAAACTGAAGGGTCATAAAATCCAAATGCAGTGTACTTCAAAGAACTTACTGGCCAGAACTATAAGAAGCAGCAGTGTTTAATATGCAAACAGTAGACATATTCTGGGCTGGAAGTTAGACCATAGTTCCTCTTTGTCAGAAGGTAATTGAAGGAAATATACCTGTTTTCTGTGGAAAAGGACATCATTTAATCTGATGAACACTGGATTGTTGTACATGAGCCATGAGCTGAATTAAACATATTTGGCACTGATACAAGGGAACCATCTTAATCCTACTGGAGATATCATGGTGAGCAGTTCCTTGAAAGATTGTTGTCTGCAGTTTTGTCTTGTATCTTTTAGAAATTTACAGGACCAGCATGCTTTAAACTAATGTCAGTTTTGTTTATTTATTTTAAATAAAGGTTTTCTTTAAGTATTCCTATCTGTATAACTGAGTATTATGTTTTATTCTCTGTGTGCTGTTTTGAGCTCTACATATTTACTCTGCATCAGCATTCTTTGTTTGTTTTTTAAGTAAAGTTTTATTTATTTACCTTTACACTGTTGTGACTGGGCTGTGGTGGTGGTGGTGCTGCGGTAGCGTTGTCGCCTCATAGCAAGATGTTGTCCCATTCGATTCTCAGCTAGAGCGTCTTCTGTGTGGATGAATGGGGCATGCCTTCGTTGAAGGTTGTGTGTCAGGGCTGGTAACCCGGTACGTAAAAATCCACTACCAATCATTAGCGGACCGGAGTTCCGCTGTGGCGACCCCTGACCGGGAAAAGCCGAAAGACACAAACAAACACTCTTGTGACTGGCATTTATTATTCACATATGTATTGGTGTTATTTATTATCTGAAAAGACATCTTCATTATTTTCTAATGCTGTTGAGCAAAGCTGAGGCATCTGCTTCCAACTAATTTGATCACTTGAGCCTACTACCAGTTAAATATCTTTAAAACTAGAGTGGCAGGTAGCTGGTAACTCAGGGCCTTTATCATTATTTAGGGTTATGTCAGTACTACTATGCCAGGAAGAAAGGCATGGAGAATGGGAGCATTCTGCCCTTCTTCCATGGGAATTTTGTGTGTGTGTGTGTGTGTGTGTGTGTGTGTGTGTGTGTGTGTGTGTGTGTGTGTGTGTGTGTGTGCGTGTGTGTGCGTGTGTGTGCGTGTGTGTGTGCGTGTGCGTGAGTGTGCGTGTGTGTGCATGAGTGAGTGTGTCTATCTATAGCTATCTCTCTCTCTCTCTCTCTCTATATATATATATATATATATATATATATATATATATATATATGGGTCTATGTCATAAGAGTGAAAGTTCACAAGAACGAATGCTCAAACATCGAAAAGGCACAAACATCGAGCATTATATTGTGGGGGGCTGCGCCCCCCCTCCCTTGCTAAATATATATTCCAACTCCGAGGTCGCGATACAGTGAGCAAAGGGCAAATATTCCTATCCTCACTGTACTGCGACCCTAGAAAAAGTGTTTTAATGTCCAGCATTTTCGATCATAAGAGCGTTCTTTCTTTTGAACTTTTGCTCTTATGAAATAGACCCATATATATATATATATATATAGATGTGTTTGTGTGTGTGTGTGTGTGTGTGTGTGTGTTTGTGTGTGTAAATAATGTTGTTTTTCATAAAAAAAGCAGTTTTATTCCTAAAAACAATGCCACAATAGAAACTTTTGAGAGAATATGTGAAAAGGAAATTTATAAACTATATGATAGAGTTGCTGGGAAAAGTTTGCTAACTTGGCTAGAGAAGAGAGTGAAGCACTAAATAATTTACATCACGATATGCAATGAATAATTAGGCCTGCTGACAAAGGAGGCCCATTGGCTGTTATGGATAGAAGTTATTATAAACAAACAATGGAAGCTATGTTAAATGATGTGAATGCATAGGAAAAGATAGATGTGGGACAAGTAGATAAATGTATTATGAACATCATTGACAATATTTATGACTGTTTACAATGTTGCATTATAACACAAGAGCTATTTGAATATTTTTTAGTCAAGGAACCTCTTATACCCATTATCCAGGGAACTCCAAAAATACATAAGCACCCCACACTACCACCCATGCGACCTATGGTCACAGGGAGAGGATGGTGCACTGAACCTCTTTCATTATTTGAGGAAAAACATCTTAAATCTGTGTTAAGTAGAAATATGTATGTGTTACATGATACAAAACAGCTTCTGGGAGACTTGTACCAATTCCTAAATTCTAGTGAGAGTAGGGATAGGTATTTATTAGTGACACTGGATGTCCAATCCCTATTCACAGTCATACCTAATGAACAAGGACTAGATATGCTTAGACAATATTGAATGAATATAGATTTACTTTCTCTGTTGATGGAACTCATATTAGAGAATAATATTTACTTATTTGAACATACGTTATGCAGACAATTAGATGGTGTAGCTATGGGCACCTTGTGTGCCAATAGCTACGCCAACATTGTCATGGCTCAATGGGAGAAGCATCACCTACTAGGTTTTGAAATTCATGGAAGCATAGCATTCTATTGTAGATTTGTAGATAACCTCTGCCTTTTATGGGAGGGGACACAGCAACTATACAACAGTTCAGCCATAATATTAATAGGAACACTAACTTCTTGAAATTTACCATGAATAAGGCTTATGACACTATAGACTTCCTGGATGGAAGGATTAATCAGGACCTAGGGGGCAATTTTAACAAACAAATATATAGGAAAGGATGTTACCGAAACAGTTACCTCCATAGGCATAGTATGCATCCAAGGCATATATTTAAAAATATCATAAACGGGCAGGGGCTGAGAAAACTCTAGGTTGACTACAAATGAAAGTAGCCTGGATGGGGAGTTAACAAGTCTGAAAAATACATTTTTGTATAGAGAATATAAGGAAGAGGAAGTTAATGATGGGCTGTCTATGGTTCCAAGGCTACGGGAGACTATAGGAAAGCCTTATTTTTCAGAACAGAGGGAAATGGCACCACCTGGTCAGGAACAAACTGTCCCTAGGTTAATGAGAATACCCATTACCTACTCAAGTAATGTGAGTCTCATGCAAGAAATTCAAAGGAAGAACTGGGCAGTATTATGCTCTGAAGATGGAATTAGACGGATCGTGGGAGACAACCCCACCTTTGTCTATAAAAATAAAAAATCCTTAAAAAGATTATTATGTCACCCCAGGGATTCATCAGATAATTCTTATAATAGGAACAGAGGCACTTTTCCCTGTTCCAACTGCAATTTTTGTCAGTATATCGATAGCAGTAGCACTTTTGTTAATCCTGATACAGAGAAGATAATAGAGTTTAGAGTATTTGTTGACTGTAACACTAGCAATCTTGTTTATTTGGCGCACTGTATAATATGTGCTTCATACTATATAAGTAAAACCAACCGTATGTTAAAGCAAAGGATTAGAGAACACATTTATGATATACACAGGGGGGGGCAGATAATAATGCATTGGCTAAACATGTGGCCAAGTATGATAATACACATACATTTAGATTTATGGTTATAGAAATAGTTAGAAATAATGAAAGGAGAGGGGATGTTACCAATAGGACAGAAGTAGCTGAATTAGAATGGGTTATTAGGATGAGAGCTGCAATGGGGAATAGGCTCAATGATAAGGCTTCCATAAAGCCAGTTTTACAGGCAAGGAACTTAGTAAGATGACAATTTGTATCTATGGTTTTAAATTTTAATTGTTTTGTTAATGCTTTTAATTGATTGTTAACTACATAGGGTTTTTTTATTGGTTGGAGTATATTTTAAATACCAAAGTAGAGAGCTGTTGTGTTGTTTGATGACGCGGCAACACTTGTCGCGAAAGCTCTCACCAATAAAAGTTTATTTTTTCTGGATACTGGCTATGGTTTGGTTCTACTATATTTCTCAGTACATTAAATGAAAATAATGCTTTCTTTGCAAGGGGCCCTGGAATGCACTGTGGTTCACACTGAGAGTAGTAACAAAGGGACAGCACTATCTCTGTGAAACACAGTGCACAGATGTAGTGGTGAGATAGGGATCTGCGGTGCTAATCCAAAGACTGAACTCTATAAGTCCAAAAACTCAGTTCTGTATATGATCAGCATGCTCTCCTAGTCTGTCTGGTGGATGGTGGAAACCCATGCTCAGGACAACAATGTATATTCTTGGGGCTAGCGTGCATTTGGTGCATTGGTTATTGAATCAGATTTATGTGCACTTTTCTCTACTTTATCCTGTTGGGTACCAGTGCTTTCACTCAAAAGAAGATCCTTACTTTGGCCAGTTGATCTGTTTGGAACAGTGGAGCTGATTTAATGGCAATACTTCATGTCCTTGGCATCCTTTTGTTGTACACTGGCTGAAAGCTGTCTCATGATAATAGGCGGCAGTGGTGTCATTTGTGACTTTTTTGGCAGGACTAAGATTCAGGCCCCATCAGTGTTAGCCATCTATCATAGCTGATATTTTGTTGAAATGCATTCCTTTCTTTTTTCTTCCCCTTCATTTTTCAAATGTCCTTGTAGAAGTTCCTATAATTGCTATTTATTTATTTATTTATTTATTTATATATTTCTTTCTTTCTTTCTTTCTTTATGTACTTATCACTTGTCCAGGGATCTTTTTCAGCACAGCCCAGTCTCTAAGACATTTAAAGAAAGTATTGTTAATAATATTCCATGTGCAAAATCACACACGGTCAACATATACAGCAAGCATAAAATATATACAAATGAGAAGAGCATATTGCAAAAGGCACTGTTATTAAGGTAAAGGTAAAACTAAGTATAGATCACATAAGCAAAGCCTCAGGCAAGCGTACCTCAATAAGGATTATGTATAGAAATCAGTTAAGCATCAGCTAAGGATAAATAAATTAATATTATTTACACAATGTATATATTTCAAAATAAGACAAAAATTGTTAATTTTGCAATATTTATCCAAGTTAACTAAACAAGGGCGGCCACAGTGGTGCAGTGGTTAGCATTGCCGCCTCACAGCAAGAGGTTCTCCGGTTCGATCTTCGGCTGGGATGCCTTCTGTGCGGAGTCTGCATGTCCTCCCTGTGGTCGCGTGGGTTTTCTCCGGGTGCTCCGGTTTCCTCCCACATCCCAAAGACATGCTGCAGGTGGATTGGATACTCTAAATTGGCCCTAGGTGTGTGTGCGAGTGTGCCTTCTGTGGAAGGTTGGGCGCCGGGCTGGCAACTCGACACCGTAAAACTCTACTGCCATTCAATGTGCGGACAAGGTGATCCGCTGTGGCGACCCCTAACCGGGAAAAAGCCGAAAGAAGAAGAAGATCCAAGTTAACTAAACAGTCATATTTATTTGTTTAAAAAAAATAGTTTTCTATTGTATAGTCTTGGGGCCTCTCAGAGCTTCAGGAAGTCATTTCCAGAGTTAGTGATTTTGCTCAATGAATTTTTGGCAGCAGTTATTGAAAATGGTGGCCTCTGCAATGTGGATGCCAACAGATTTCTTAATGAGTAAGGATTTATTCTTATTTGAAGTTTGTTCATCAGTGGTAGACAGGTGTTATCATCTACTAATTTAAATATAATTTTTGGCAACAAGTTTGACCTCAAATGAATTTTGTTTAATTGCTTTATTGAGCTCATATTAGACGCATTTATCTTGAAGATGTTTTCACTTTATTTATGACTCATAGGGACTAATCTATCAATGCAATTCTTTAAAAGGTTGTAGAAGACCATAAATGCTTCAGCAATATTTTGTGAAAAGAAGCCTAATGTTCAATCTGGCTGAATGACACAATAAGGATGTTCAAGACACCAGAGATTCTGTATGAAGACAGAATGATTCTTTATTAGGTTTGGTTTGTTGTGTATGAGGAATGACACTATATTGTGGAGAGGATAAAAAGGGGATGTGCCAATGTTTTGCTTAGTACAACTGCTAAAAATAGTTTTTGAAATGATATTTAATATGTACTTATGATGAGGTCCATGACAGGGGGAAGTACACTGTGAACACAGCCAGGGATCAAGGTTTTGATAATGACTCTATGCTAGTAGGAAAAGTCAGTGAGATGTAGTATGAGCAGCCCCTATTAGCTTGTTTACTATAAGGGAAAGGGTATGGTGATAATATAAGTGATGCTCCTCCATCAGGGAGATTAGGATGATAAACTCGCCATTCAGCTGACCATGGGTACATAAAGGTCCATATGCAACATCCCAGGTATAAGTGGAAGCAGAAGCACCTACATGGAGCATATAAAGACCTTAAGTGGACTGTTCTAAGTATGGCCTAGATCCACAAAAAGATACATATTTAAACACATACTGATCACGTCATATATCAACCAAGGGTTGATTGTCAGGCAACAGCTGACACTTATTACCCAATAACAAGGAAAGTAGGATGATAAACAAACTATCAAGGCAGGATACTGATGTAGGCAGAAGCTTTAGGTGTCAGGTACCAGAAAACTTTAAGTGCACAGTAAGTGTGATATAGACTGAACAGCTTTGTCCTGGTCCCCTTCAATAAACACATCACGCCAAATGACATTTGATGACCTTTATTAAATTTCATAACATAGCTTTTTTCACCAAATTCATTGCAACTATTCATAATATAATTGATTCTAAACAAAGCATAACATCCTCGTAATGTTAATCAGGACAGCGTACCTACTCACCCTACCGCAGTAAGCAGCGTCCATACCTCTGCTCGCTTACTTTACTTATGAAGCACCATCCTTGTAATGTTAATCAGGGCAGCGTACCTACTCACCCTGTCCAACAAGCAGGGTCCATACCCCTGCTCACTTACTTTACTTATGAAGCAGCATTCCATCACTTCATACACCATTCATTGAATTTCCTTCCACCAAATAAGCAGCATCCTTACCTCAGCTTGCTTATCTATTCAGCAAGCTTCCTCCAACTACTCATTTTCCTTCTCCCAGATCCTTGAAATGACCATCCAGACAACAGAGGGGGAACAGAAGAGGGCAAGCCTATCCCTCTTCTCCACCTACCCTCACTGATAAATAACCTTACTCCCCCAACCCACCAACAAAAAGAGGGAGGGTGGGTGAGTAGCAAGTTCACGCCAAAATGTGATTGCTTAACCCAACTACACTAGACTAAACCTCTTAAGCCCCTCCCCATCATTTTCTCATTTCTTCCCAACCATCCCTGCCTCCACTTAACCCTTTCACCTCCCCAACCCACTTAACTCCCCCTGATATCAACCTAACCCCCCATGAAGATGTCCCGGGACAACTTGGTTTGTTGCAAACTTCATTTATGTTTTCCATGCCGTTGCAACAAGTACTATTTGCCCAGTCTACTGATATACAAAAGATATGCAATAAGCCCATACCTGACACATTCATTAATGGTTGGATATGGTGTCGTGTTAGGATAATGACAGGAATCAAGGAAGGAAGCACTCTGTGTTAATTATTATTGGAGATATGCATAAATTATATTCTAAGGAAGATAAGTCTGGTTGTAGTATAATCCTATAGTCGAAAGACCTTCATGATTTTATTTGGACAGTAGTTGTCAAAACAAGTCTGCTTTTGGTACCTTCTGGTATAAATTCACCAAGTCTTTTGGGTTTCTAATACCATGATGGGAATGGACCCCATTCCTAAGTCAGGGTATGATTAACGTTTATGAAATTAGTGTTGTTTCAATCTTTTATGGTACCAATGAGTACAGTTGTCAAATCCCCTGTTATACCCCTGGTTAGTTTAGATATTCAACAGTTTTCAGTCTACCAGGCTACTTTAAAATTGTATAGAGCTGTGGCTAGCCACACCACTGTCCTCTGTTCTGCAAAAAAATGTCGAGTAGCAGATTTACAAATTGGTGTTTTGTGTGTGTGTGTGTGTGTGTGTGTGTGTGTGTGTGTGTGTGTGTGTGTGTGTGTGTGTGTGTGTGTGTGTGTGTGTGTGTGTGTGCGTATTTTTGTGAAAATCCTTTACATATTGTTCTCATAATGACTGCCAGTGCTAATTTAATGTAAAAAAAAATTGTACAACACAACATTGCACGTGTAGCTCTCACTTCAGTATATTATAGTTTTCTTTCCCCCTGTTTCAAATTGCAATGTTACAGAGTTTAGTTTTTTTTTTTTTTTTTTTTAAATAATGTTGTTTCTCACATTTGAAAAAATAACTACCATTGTTAAACTTACTTTTTGTTTAGGGCTAGAATCATCACTTGGGAGACATGGTGATCTGATATGATCATCTTATATACTATTTTAAGATAAAATGTAATGGAAGCATTAGAAGAGATGTTTAGCAGATATAACCAAAGCAATTTCTTTTGCAAGCTTTTAAGTTACATTTGCTTATTTGAACACCAGGGATGACGGAACTTGATGGTATACTGCAGGCCCTCTTTGCAGCTACGCATTTTGCTGCTCCTTCTCATATTATCATTTAATAACTGATCAATGTAAAATATGTCACTATTTTTCTCAATTATCTTCAGCAGTTGCTCTTTCCAAGCCAACAATTTATGTATTTTGTCTGACATAGAGGAAATAATTATTGGGGGCATTGTACTACTTGTGACTAAGATATAATACAGTAGAGTCAATTAACCAACCCAACTGGGACCTAGGGTAGTTCAGTGAGTCAAACCGTTTGGATAATCAAACATATAATTGAACCAGGTTAAAAAAAAACAGTATTAGCAATCTATCTACATACTATGGGAGAAGAACCCATGGCTTTCTGCATCAAAACTAAGTATACTAGCCATGGTCTGGTACCTCCTTTCTTTTTGGATATTGCTACTGACTTGTGTGGAGGATCCGTTTTCCTACACCATTTGCAGTTTGTTCTTTACTAAGTATGCTATCTGTTGGGCTACTACAATGTTTTTAAATATTTTAGTACAGTAGTGATATCATTTGCTAAACAACAGTTGTACATTGTAAATAAACTTGACGTAAGCAGCACTAAACTTCTCTTCCCCTGAAGCTCTCACCTCCTTGTAAAATGCATTTGCAACTCACTTTCTTGTAGAATTCATTTGGCACTTGCAAGGAAAGGAAATACTCTGCAAGGGTGGAAGGGTAGATACATGTACTGCAATCTTGCAGTACAGCAAACAGAAATAAAAACATTTGTAGACTGCTCTATTCTTGAATCTGAGATAAGGGAGATTACAGTATATTCAATGGCTTTGAAAAGTAACTTTTCCAAAACTAGAATATGTCCCACACAACATTATCAGAAATATGTAGTCCTCAGAGTAAGGATAAAATCTGCAACCTTTTTCTCATCTGGGCCCATAAGTAAATGTGCAAACTCCTGAATATATGACACGCAATTTCCAGACAAAGATCGCCCCTGCTTTTCCTGCCATATGATGTTCCACTATGCAATGTTTTCATATTACTCCCCTCAGTATTTCCTTTTTCTTTTAACCTATGGAGTAGTGACACAACTAAGTATGTTTACTACTGCTATGACCGAAACAGTGAAAGCTACCCACTGTAACTACTATTAGGTCCATTTTGCTTAAGTTATCTTTCTTGACTTTTATCTCCATGAGATTCTTACACAAACAAGTCTGTTAACAAGCTCTTTTCCAAGCACTAGGCAAAGACACGAATAATTCTCAATTTGAAAGGACTGTATGATGTTGACTTCTTAAAAGAAAGAACCAGCAACAGATGAACCAGAGAAACCCTTCTCTTCTGGCCACCCAACAAAAAAATGCACACAAGTGGAAATAAGCAGACACTTACTCATTCTAGAGGAAGTGGAAGCAGGAAAAGCAGCAACGGACAAATGGAATGTTAACTTCTGCATGGTAGGAGAAGCAGCAAACAGAAAGTTAAACTCAGCACAGTAGGAGAAAAGTACAGTTGTGTACTCTTACCATAAATGTAGATGTTCGAGTGTGTTCACTGTTGCAGTCATTACTGTAGGGTTCTTCCTGTTGGCAGCAGCCCTCGATCAGCCAGAGTCCCAAAGTCTGGGTCCGACGTCAGCTGAGGTCGCTCCTTCCCTGATGTCAGCGCGCCAGGGGTATAAAGGCCTCAGCCGGCGCCATTTTCCTCAGTTTTTCTTGCCCCAGATGTCAGGTGCCCAAAAAGAGGCCAATAGCTTAGACAGAAGAATAAGCATGCATCAAAATAGAACATATCTAAAAATCATCAGCACATATACCTCAGAGGAAGAGTAGTGTAAAGGAAACACAGACAGTACTCATAGAACCAGCAAAAGAGGGGATAGGAGGGAGGGTAACCCAGACTGCAACAGTGGACACACTCGAACATCGACATTTATGGTAAGAGTACACAACTGTACTATGTTCATCGTGGTTCACTGTTGCAGTCATTACTGTAGGGTTGAATCCCAAAGCTAAGAAAGGGTGGCTGGAGAAGGTACAGATGGGGTGGCCACAAGGCCCTGCAGGACTGCAGAGGCAAAGCCAGCCCTAGATTTAGAGTAGAGAGGGAGGTTGTAGTGCTTAGAAAAGGTATGCACAGAACTCCAAGTAGCAGCTTCTAAGATATCCTTTGTAGGAACTCCACTGAGGAAGGTTGCTGAAGTAGCAGCAGCTCTGGTAGAATGTGTCCTAATGTTAATAGGAACTGGTTTGCCATGATGAGAATAACAGAATCTGATGCAGTGGGCAATCCACTTAGAAAGAGTTTGTTTAGTGATTGCTTTTCCTTGTGATGTAGAAGCATAGGCTACAAACAATTGGTCAGTTTTCCTAAAAAACTTGGTCCTGTCCAGGTAAAAGCGAAGCTGCCTGTGTATGTCTAAAAAATGCAAAATTCTCTCTTCTTCATTTTGAGGATTAGGAAAGAAGGTAGGTAAATGAATAGTCTGATTCAAGGTTACCTTAGAAACCACCTTAGGCATAAAAGTGGGATTAGTCCTCAGGGAAACCCTGTCCTGATGAAAAATAATGAAGGGTTCCACAGACATGAGTGCTTGTAATTCTGAGACCCTTCTGGCAGAGGTTATTGCTAAAAGAAGAGCAGTTTTCCAAGATAAAAACTTTAAATCCGTGGTAGCTGCAGGCTCAAAAGGGGGCAGAGTAAGTTTTTCCAAAACATAGTTGAGATCCCAAGCGGGAACTGAAGCACTTCTAAGGGGCCTAATATTCTTAGCCCCCCTGAGATATTGTTTAAGTAATGGATGAGAAAAAAGAGGGGGATCTGTATTGTATTGTGCAGAAATAGCTGAGGCATGTATTTTGATAGATGAAAAAGATAGGCCCTTATGCAACATCTCTGTTAGGTATTGTAAAATCAGAGGGATGTTTGGAACCGTAGTATCAAAACCCTGGGCCTGATTCCAGATGCAAAATCTTTTCCATTTTCCTGCATAAGATTTCCTGGTGGTGGGCCTTCTAGCCTCAAGAATTACATCCATTACCTGTTTGGTAAGGGTAGAATTGCTTATAGCCCCTGGATCCGCCAGGCTGCTAGATTTAACGTTTTGACATGACTGTGCAGGATCCGGCCGTCTTGTTGAGACAGTAGATTTGGAATTTGTGGTAGAATCCAGGATGGACCCTGAGCCAAGTTCATCAGGGTTGAATACCTGAATTGTTGAGGCCAGTTGGGAGTCAGAAGAATCATATTTGGTCTGTCCTGTTTGATCTTCAAAAGTACCCTTGGTAGAAGAGGCAATGGGGGAAAAGCATACACGGAGAGGTTTTTCCAACTTAATGAAAGAGCATCCACTTTCCATGCCTGTTCGTGGTAGGTCCTCATTCAGAACATTTGAAGTTGGTGGTTTAGGGGAGATGCAAAGAGATCTATGTCCAGGCACCCCCATGCCTCTGTTATCATCCTGAATACCTGAACATCCAACATCCATTTGTGTGGATCTGAGAAATTTCTGCTTAGACTGTCTGCCGGAGAGTTGTCTTTTCCTGGCAGAAATTATGCTTGTAAATCCACCTTGGAGGTCAGTGCTGTGTTCCACAGAGTCATGGCCAGTCTGCACAGGGGGTAAGAGTGGGAGCTTCCCTGCTTGTTTATGTACCACATCACTGTAGTGTTGTCTGTCTTTATCAGTAATTGTCCTGGTAGAATGAGATCCTTGAAAGCTGTCAGAGCATTCTGTACAGCTAGCATTTCCTTCAATTTTATGTGCAGGTGCATTTGGTCCTCTGTCCAGGCACCCTGAAGACATTTTCCTTGCATGTGGGCTCCCCATGCATAGTCCGAAGCATCTGTCGTTATCACTTGATTGGCTGGAGTGGGACAGAAAGGCTTTCCCTTGTTCTGGAGACAGGCCTCGGCCCACCAAAGAAATTCCCACTGGAGGCGAGGCAGAATTGTGATCACTGTTTCCAAACTGTGACAATGCTGAGACCATACACTCTTGAGGTACCACTGTATTTTCCTCATATGCAGTTTTGCATATGGTATTAGCAGAATGCAGGATGCCATGTAACCCAAAGCCTGCAGAATTTTTCTTGCAGTCAGCTGACTCTTTGCAGTCAGGTTTTTGAAAGAGGAAGCCAGTTGTACTTTTTTGTCTGGTGTCAAGTAAGCCATTTGGGTTGTAGTGCTCAAAAGAGCACCCAGGAAAGTAATCTGTTGAGTGGGTACCAGGTTTGATTTCTTTAGGTTCACTGTAAACCCTAGACACCTGAGAAGATGCTGCACAAAAACTAGATGCTGACGTAAAGTCTCCTTGTTGTCCGCTTGAATGAGACAATCGTCCAGATAAGGGTATATTTGAATTCCCTTCTGTCTGCAAAATGCCATTACTGGAGCTAGGCACTTGGTAAAGACCCAGGGTGCAGTAGATAAGCCAAAGGGCAGTGCAGAGAACTGGTAATGTTTCGAGCCCGCTTTGAATCTGAGGTACCTTCTGCATTCCTGCCTTATAGGAATATGCAGGTAAGCTTCTTTCAAGTCCAAAGTCACCATCCAAGCATTCTTGCTCAACATGGGCAGCAGCTGCTGCAGAGTGAGCATTTTGAATTTTGGAATGTCCGGAAAGGTGTTTAGTACTTTGAGGTCCAGGATTGGTCTCCATGTGTTTTCCTTCCTGGGAACCAGGAAAAGCCTTGAATAAAAACCTTGCCCTATTTCTGTGTTTGGTACCAATACTATGGCCCTCATAACCATGAGGGACTGAACTTGCTTCTGAGCCTCTGCCCATTGATGCTTTGGCAGGTCTGGCCATCCGTTTGGTTTTGGCAAGGTATGGAAATGAAACTTGTAATTTCTTAAAACTATGTCCAGAACCCATTTGTCTTGGGTTATGCAGCTCCAATTGTGATGGAAAAGAGAAATTTTTCCTCCCAAAGGCGCTTCCAGGAGAGGAGCCCCTGGAACTAATAAGGGAGAGTCATAAAGACTGTTTCCTGTAAGGTTGTAACCTATCTTCGCCACCCTTGGGAGAGGGAGCACTCCACTGCCTCGGTCTGAAAGAGGTCTGTGCCTGTCCTCTACCTCTGGAATGCCTGTATCTGCCTCTCTGGGGTTTGTCCGAGGTTGGAAAGGACCAAGGCTTAGCTGGCCAGTTCCTGCTAAATCTAGGAGGTTGCACCTGTAGAAAATCTTTAACCATCTGCATAGATTTGGCCTTGTCTTCCATTTTCTTTAATACCTCCTCGGCCTTGGCCCCAAACAAAACATTGTGCTGCAGAGGGGCATCCAACAGTTTTGCCTTAACCTGATCTGGCAAACTTTGCTCCCTTAATCAAGCATGCCTTCTAATAACTGTGCCAGTAGCTGCAGCCCTGCAAGAAGTCTCCTAAGAATCAAAACCACGGTGCAGGGTATGTTTACCCACCTGCTCAATAGCATGCAATATATCCTGTAGCTCCTTATTTTCTGTACAACCAGAAACAGCTGACATCTTTTGTTTCAAAAACATTACACCTCTGGAGAACAAACCTCAAATACTTCAAAAACTTCAGAAACACCACCACAAAGTTCAAAGGAAGACACAGAAGTAGTAGATATTGATGCTTAATCAATTAATTAATGCATATATAAAAGAACACTGAAAATGTCAAAGTATGTCCCATTGAAGGCGAATAGCTGAGGTACCAGGACGGAAAGAATAAAGATGGATATCTACTACTTCTGTGTCTTCCTTTGAACTTTGTGGTGGTGTTTCTGAAGTTTTTGAAGTATCTTTTGTTTCAACACAGATAAAAGGTACTGTTGGTATTTCAACATATGAAATTGACAATTCAAAGCTCTAATAGACAAAGTAGTGGAAGTATAGACTTTTTTGCCCCATCTTTCCAAGGGTCTGGATTCCCTGTCAGAGGGAATAGTGTTCTTAGCAGAGGCCACTTTAACACCCTTAGGGCCCTGGGAAATAGTTTCTGGATCAGCTGAAGGATTTTTAAAAAGGAATTTGTGAGAATCCGGAACCCTATAATACCTATCCGGTTTGACAGGAGCAGGAGGAAAGAAATCAGGAGAGAGACTC
This sequence comes from Protopterus annectens, assembly GCF_019279795.1. Classification (NCBI taxonomy): domain Eukaryota; kingdom Metazoa; phylum Chordata; order Ceratodontiformes; family Protopteridae; genus Protopterus; species Protopterus annectens. The sequence goes on from NC_056735.1 coordinate 1,025,302,520, forward strand.
TGTAAAAACATCATCCACAATGTCCAAGACAGGGGGGATATCCAGGGGCCTATGCTGGGGAAGGAGAAAATCTCTAAGCCTTCTCTTGGATTCAGAGTATTCCTACCCTTCCCAGTGGAAATGCTCTCTCATGTCATGCAAGGTTTCCCCAAAAGAATAATCCTCAGGAGGGGAAGCTGAAGGAAGGGATTCTTCAGCATCAGAATCCTCATAAGGAGGGAAGGAATAGTCCTGCTGAGATGAAGACGCAAAATAAATTGAAACATGATCTGATGAATCATAATCTGGCTCTTGCCTAGGCCTTTTAGCAGGAGGGGGATGGGAACCCCTGATCATAGTTAACAGGTCTTCGGCCATTTTAAGCATCTGTCCCTGAGGTCTAGGGCCTTGAACTGAAGAGGCCTGTGCTTGTCTCTTTGTCTTTGCCGGAGCCTTTGTCTTTGTCTTTGACTGTAACACTGAAGCCATTTTAACATGAAGCTGTGTAGGCCTGAAAACCCCCTCAGAAGCCGGTGCCTGCACAGCGGCTCCGGACCCATCTGAGGGGGCATTATCCGAAGGTCCGGTCCCTTGAAATACAGAAGGCCCCATCGGCTCCTCATGGGAGTTGGTACAGGCAAGCGGTTCAAAAGTGGCGGATGACAGGGGCTGCGAAAGCACCTCACTGATGACCAACGAACCGGTAACTCACTCTAGTAAAGAAATGTCGTCCGTTTTGGACCTTGGAGGCATGTCTTTATCTTTGCGCCATTTGTGTGCTCCAGCTGGATAAGAGTCCGACGACATATTGTAATTAAATCTTCTCCCAAAGTAATGGAAGGCAAAATCGTACCTGCGCTTAATAGTGCGTTAGTTAAATCTAGCACAAAACTTACAACTACCTACATCGTGGTCAGGGCCTAGGCAAGGAATACAGTATGAATGAAAATCCTTATGAGGTATTTGCTTCCCACAAGAAATACAATTATTAACTTTTTCTGACATCGGACTGGAGCAAGAAAAAAGTTTCCCCAATGGGGTACTTAGCTTTAGGAAGAAGAAGTATTCAGACAAATCACCAAAGTGAACAGGAGTCGGCCGACCGGCACTTGCGAACTGCTTTGCTTCGGGCACCATGCGGCAAGAAAGACTGAGGAAAATGGCTCCGGCTGAGGCCTTTATACCCCTGGTGCGCTGACATCAGGGAAGGAGTGACCTCAGCCGACGTCGGACCCAGACTTTGAGACTCTGGCCGATCGAGGGCTGCTGCCAGCAGGAAGAACCCTACAGTAATGACTGCAACAGTGAACCACGATGAACATCAGCAATGAACATTAAATTCTGCGTAGTAGGAAACATGCACGGATGCACGTACAGACACAACTCTGAGGAAGGTTGCGTTTGGATCATTGATGTTTCAGATGATTGACGTTCGGACAATTGACACTCTACTATACATATCTTCAAGCAAATATATGAAAAACATTTTCAAAAAAAATAGTAGTAGTGTCAGTATTATTGGTATTACATTAAAATGCATTTGCTACATCTGTATAACAAATCCTTATCCACCAAAATGCAATGTGATGTTGATTAATGGGCTCCTTAGGGAAAGCTTTTGTATCTAGCAATTTCCTTTCACTGCCTCATATATCAATTATGTTCAAGAAGGGTATAAGCTGCAATTCTGTTTCATCAAGTACACCTTATTCTGAAATTGTACACTGTGCTTTAGCTTTGTGTTTCTGTAGTACATGCTAAGGCCCTCTTACCTTTAGCCTTGGCCCTAACTTACATTGCAAACTTTGCAGTATGGAATCTGTATAATTTTGTGTAGCTGTAAAGTGGCTCATTGTTTGCCAAAGGCTGACCAAGTCTCAGTTTAATAACATCAGAATGAGGAAGTATGAAATCTTATGAAAAGCAGTAAGTTGCTACAGCAACCAGACTTAAACAAAGTTCTCCAGCTCTTATTGTCTTCAGTTCTAGTTCTTTTAGCTACTTTAATCTGCTGACTGCTTAGACTTGCAGAATCTCAGCAGTCCAGCAAACCTTTGCCTCCCCTAAAGCCATCACCAGCAGCTGGGAAAATTTAAAAGGGAAGAAAACAAATACAGCTAAAGAATAGGAATATGAACATTGCAAAGGAGATCACAAATCATGTTTGTTGTATGTTGTTTGCCTTTGTTCCATGCAAATTTTTACATCTGCTATGAAAATAATGGCAAAAGTAAACTATCAGCAACAATGGTAATTCTGAATGCCTTCAATAATATTGTGAGTTATAAAACAATAAATAATTAAATAAAGAAAAAATAGATCTGTTTTAAGTATGAATGTAAATTTCTGAGAAAGAAGGGAGGAAAAATACAAAAATGTCAGACATGATATGAGGCCTGATCAGCATGAGAAAACAAACTGATTAGCACTGTAAAATATGACCCCTAAATTAGATAATAATAAACAGGTACTTACATGTATGGTATGCATAACGTCATCTATTTTCAGTAAAACAAAGAATAAAAGGAGCATTGTGCATTTGGTAGTAGATTTTGAAATACAGTATTGCATTCTGTGAAAGAAGATAACCGAGTGCAATTAATCATCCATGTGTCAACAACTCAAAAGTTGTTTTACCAGCTTGTTTAACAATATATCTATCTCTATCTATCTATCTATCTATATATATATATATATATATATGTGTGTGTATATATATATATATATATATATATATATATATATATATATATATATATATATATATATATATATGTGTGTTGATGCTGACTGCAGAAAAATACCATCATTGTGCCATATTATAGATCACCACTGAGGCAGTTTGTCAGTTTCCACAGTCTTATTTCAAAAGAGCCAAATATCTGAATATAAAGAATATGTAAGGGAAAAACAAAAAAAAACATATTATTGTTTGTTTGGAACAGATTGTTTGAATGTTGTTTGGAAACTATTGTTTTACGGCCATTGGTTGTGCTTAAACAGAGTTTGTGTAAAACTGCTTATACTTGATAGATGGTAAGAATGTTGCTTTTTTAACTTGTCACATCAGTGTGGAAAACACTACTGATTTAGGATTGCATAGGCAGCAAAAATATTAACAATATGGCATCAATAGGCTATCTAGATGTTAGCACTATAAACAGAAAAATAAAAATCGTAAAATGTATCTTACTTTACAAACTACTACAGTTTTGTGGTTGAAGTTAGAAGTGAATTGTTAAGTATTTTGTTTGCTTTTATTTTGTTACTGGCAATGCTCTAGTAAATAAGTTTATTCCATAACCTTGGCCAATGTTATGCAATACATCATGTTTGATTTTATTAGTTATATTCATTTTTAGTGCTAAGTTCCCTGATTTGGTATGAACTTCTCCACAAGTGCATTTTATGTTTAGACTTTCAAAGAGCTCTGAAAAAAATATTGTGGCATATTGGCACGGTGGTTTGTATTAGCCCTTCATGGTAAGAGGTTCTTTGGTTTGATACTTAGCTGAGTTGCCTTCTTTGCATAGCATACCTCTCAACTGTTCAGATTTTTGTAAAAAAAATCAGATTTTTGACTGTAAATGTTTCATCTGTTCCTCATAAAATGTGTGGTTTCTGGCAAATCAGCGAGGATTGAAGTAAAGAAATAATAATATACATTTGAGCTTCAGACATTAAATCCTTCAAAACCTGTCTAATATAAAATCTATTATTCTAGCCACTTTCTATGTTTATAAGTGCAATACTTAAAAAAATGTCCCTATTTTGGGGCCTTTGCCCCCCCCCCCATTACTTTAGGCTTTGTCCAGATTTCTTGTTCTTAGAGGTTGAGAGGATACCTCTCAACCTGGAAACATCAATAATCTGGACAAGGCCCATGAAAAACAGGTACAAATCTGTACACTGATTAACATCTAATTTGCATACATAATTATGTAACCCCGTCAACTCCAATGGAATTGTGGGATACCAACTTTCAAATGCAAACTGAAGAACAGACAACCAAAATATGGCACTGCACCAGAGTCCCCTGCAGCCATTCCAATGTCCCATTACCTTGCAATTTTCCCCATTTACCATAAACACTAATGTGTGCATACTGCTTTACTTCTACAATAATTATATGGATTTTATTTTTACATTTTGCAGCACAACAATGCAAAAAACACTAACAGACATCCGCTAAACAAAGCAATACTGTCTCACAATGAAAATAGACTTGGCATTAAAACTCAAACCCTATGCACTACAGAGCAACGTACCACTATGCCAAATCAGCAGTTTCCTGAAAAAAAGGAAGCCTGAAACTTAATGGCTATCATTTAGTGAATTCAGTTCTCACTTCTCACCATAGCTCTCAACCTCTTAGCACAAAAAACCTGGGCAAACAATGCCAATAATGAGGAAATACAAATTCAGTTCTCACTTCTCACTCATCACAGCTCTCAACTCTTAGAACAAAAAATCTAGACAGAGCTCAGAAATGGTGGTGGCTAGGAAGTTTAGGCTCTTTTTACCCTGTACTAAAGGTACAGGGTTTGAGGCTGAAAACCTCTAGCCACCAGGTGTATTACATGCGCGTGCATTTTCACACACACACACACAGTGTGGTTTCAATTAAGCATATTTTTCAAGGATGGCCATTTACCAGAATGATACATCATTCCATGAGCAATTTCCAGATGTAAAAGGTAATTTGAAAGTTGCATTGATAAACTTATCAAGTCTAGGTTTCTATCCACTTTATACTTAAATGAAGGATCTTGGCAAATCCTTCTAGCCCAGAGACATAGGAAAAAATTAATTTTCCACACTTACTGGGGTCTTATGTTATAAAATGCTGCCTTTTCTTTTTTCCATAGAAGACCTGCAACATTTCAGAGATAGATGCACAAAATTCTTAGATCACATACAAGATATGCAGCACACCTGAATGGTAATATAATATTTTCTAAAGACTGGGAAAATAACCATTTTCCCAAATTCCAAGCGGTTATAAACCTACCAGGTAAAGCAGAGTTATGTCTAATCCAACAAAATGAAAGCTAGGGATGACATGCCAGAAGCCCTCTGTTTGGGCAATGTGGAAGGAAAAGAGCTTGTGAAATTGCAAAATGAAAAAGTCGAAGTAATGTAAAACCTGTTCACAGCAACATAAAGGCATATAAAGACTTTTTTTTAGCTTGGATGACTGTTACTGGAATTTTGTTCCAGATTTTGACAGTATTGCTTGCCTACAGCAGACCCAACAAAAGGTAAATCTCCCCTGAAGGTAATGTGGATGAATGTAGCAAAATAAGCCTTTAAACAGATAAAGGATATGCTGTGTTCTGTGCCCATACTTGCAGCTCCTGAATTTTTGAAAACATTTTCTATTATGCATAGATACCTGAGGCAGGCAGAGCAGTTTTATCTCAGGTTCTGGAAATAGGGAAAACAAAAAAAAAGTATTTGGCCATTAAATGCTGAAGTAATACCTTTTGGGGAAACCTTTTGCCTGATTATACATCATGCCTTCTTTAATTGCTATTCTAAAACAAGGCTACCGATCCAAAGATCTCTTTTTCAGTACTGATCCTCCAGTCTGTTAGCTTTAAGATATTGTATCAGCCAGGCCACAGTCTCATGAAAGTAGACAATCTGCCCAAGGCAATCAATCTATCAGCTGCAGCTCAAACCAATGAATCTTTGCAGGTAAGGGGTATGTATCACTGTTCACTGCCATAGTGGTGCCTGGTCACTTTAAATATGCCAGCCTAGAAGGGACAGACAAAATAATGATAGAAAGTCTCTTTAAAGAGATGAACCTAGAAACAATCAAACATGCTAGAGGTGAAGAGGGACAGTTCAACACAAGGCAATATAAGTAAAGTGTTCTAGTCCACCTTTTGATCTGTCGTAAGATTGCAGCACACTTCATATGTTGCATTTAGTATAAAGAAGATGGAAGACAACTTAGCGGGTTTTCCAATGAATGAAGCAACCAGACCCATGAGAGAGAGAGGACACTTGGACTTATTATTAATGGAGTGAAAGATGAACTTGGTTTATTGTTCCTGTAGCTGGAAATGAGAAGAGAACTACTCTTCTCTGTAAATAATGATTTATGTGCTGTAATATAAAAGAACCTGCCTAAATGGTGAATTCATTTACATTGGAATTGCACCCTGAACTCCATTTATTTGTCAGCAAAAATGTTCAATAACTAGTTTTATGCAGACACACACTTTACCTGAGTCCAAAAACGGTTCCCCAGCGATAATTCACTATGAGTGCTGTTAACATGTATATAAATCCAACACTTTAATTCCCAGCCAGTCTGCTGATAAAATGCTGCTGCTACTAACTTGAAGTGTGACGCTAGTGCTTTCCCAGCCCGAAAATTCTGCTGCTAACAAAAATAAGAATGCGAGTGCTTTCCCAGCCAAACGCTGATAATATTTCCCGCTCGCATGCTCCAAACGCTGATAATATGCCGGAAATGATGATGTGAGCTCAAGGAGCTCAATTCTGACTGGCTGATAGCCCTGACAGAGCTGACGTCATCGTGCACATGATGACGTCAGCTCCGACAGTGCAATATTTGAAATATTTCAGAAACCCAAAGAAAAAAATCGGAAATGAAGGGGTGTCACTCGGGAATCGTGGCACCCCTTCATTTGGACCCCAAAACTCGGTATAAACCAAGTAATTCGGTATGGTTGAGACGTGTGGTTGAGAGGTATGGTGCGGAGTCTGCATGCCTTCCCTGAATGTGAATGGGTTTTCTCTGGGTACTCAGATTTCCTCCTTCAATCTAAGGAAATGCAATAGGTGGGCTTGACAAACTAAATTAAATATAGGTGTGAGTATGTGTGCATGTGTATAGTAAGGAAGAACAACGGCAGAGCTAGCCAACCAGTGGAGTGAACTTTGGCTCTTGATGATTAACACTGTTGATGTGACAACCAGCCCCATGTGCAAAACTGTGAAAAAGGAGATGGGGAATGTATGGAAAGATGAAGAATGGGAAGTGGCCATCTGTAAGTAACCTCTAAGAGAGAATATAATGACAATGTCAGCTATGTGATTTTTTTTTTTTTGTTTTATTTTATTTTATTTAATAAGTTTTTGTGAGGCATCATTATATGCTATCAACCTGTTTTAGGCAGCTTGATCAAAGGCTTCAAAATGTGGTATTTCATTCATTAATGAACCGCTTCATTATGGTATAATAATCTCCCCAGAATGAAAAGACATACATTTCAGCATGAAATGGGCTATAGAAAATGCTTTTCTGACCTTACTGTTCACAATTTAAGTCATTCAGCATTATTGTTAGATCTTTAATAGAGGTGGCATTATTAATAATCTGACAATTTATTTGATAATCAAAAAGTATTCTTTTCACCAAGTGTCCTGCTGCTACATTTGCAAACATTAAAGGAGACGTTATTACTACTATACCAAGTGTGTTTCTGTTGTGGACCATCATAGAGAACCTTTTCATTTTATTGAAATAATTCCATTATCAATTTTCAGTCAACATTTTTGTTTATCCAGATACTGTCACATGCAATTTTGTCTAACAAGTGCAGTTTCAGTAAAGCCTCCTATGGGACAGCACCGGCATCCACCATTTCAACAGAAAAAAATATCCAGCTAATATTGTTATCATATGCTGCTTAGTCATTGTTTTATACACTGAATTATATACAAATAGATATTTTATGCTTTCTATTAAACTTGTCTGTTATCCCTTTTGTCGGAAAACATCATTGCCTTCGTACATTCATAGTAATAATAATAATTCATAATAAGCAATACTCACAATTAGAAACTTTGTCAAGTGCTGATGCTGCCGCTTTAAGGAATGATTCACAATTCCAAATACAATATCTCCCTGTAATGAACCTTTTATATACAGGTACTCTATGTCATTTTGGAGAAGATGCATTACGAGTGTTTTCATAACTTCTGCCGCTTTAAGGAATGATTCACAATTTCAAATACAATGTCTTCCTGTAATGAACCTTTTATATACAGGTACTCTATGTCATTTTGGAGAAGATGCATTACGAGTGTCTCCATAACTTCACAAAGAATACTGCAAAGGCTGATAAGTGTGCATTTATTTAGATGTGGCCCTAGCCCTTGTGAATATGTAGTGCTATGACATGTCACTGCAGGTCAATAATATTCTTAGGTTCATAGGTTCATAGCTAGGTACTAGACTATCTGCCCAAAGGCATTTATAAGCCTAGCAGAAATGTATTGGCTTTTGCCGCCCCCTTAGATTAGTTCCCTGTGCCTCTGTCCAGCAGAGCCATTGAAGTTGTCCCTGGAGTAAACTTTCTGTTTCCCATCCACTCGTCAAGGTTTCTCTTGAAGAGGGTTAGCAAGGAGCTCTGCCTAATGTAGATTGGAATCTTGTTCCAGAGCATGGGAAGTCTCTGGGAGAGGAATCTATCCCTACAGCACGTCCAATTTATTGTTGTGGTGAGGTTTAGATCCCTTGAGCATGTGACTTGAGGGGTATGGTTTTCTTTAGGTGGAGCATGTCCATCAATTCTGGGTTGGACATGGCCTTGTATGTCAAGCAGAGATCACCTCTGAGTAGGCGGTATGCAACCAAGTACAGCTGGAGTTTCTTCAGTCGAGCTGCATAGGGCATCTGTTTGAGACCAGTGATCCTCTTAGTGAGGTACTTCTGTGGTCTTTCCAGCTGTTGCAGGTATCTTGTAAGGTACATCGCAAATGGGGTGTTGTACTCTATGATGGGTCTGATGAGTAATGTGTAGAGGGGCACAATGACCTCTTTTGATCTGGATGCGAACCCTTTTGTGATTAGGTGGGCCACATAGAAGTATTTTCTAACTACTTTGGCAATGTGATTATCAAAGGAGAGGTTACTATCTACTTGGGTCCACAGATCCCTTATTATGTCGTCTGTATTTAGGGGGCTACCACCTATGTTGTAGTTTGTGGGTACTTTGTTTTTTCCAAAGAGGATGACTATGCACTTTTTGGCATTTAGCTTGAGGCCATGGTTTTGACACCAGGAATCTGTCTCAGTTAGACCCTTTTGAAGGATGTCTGTGTCCACCGGAGAGTCGATTCTAGCCCCTAGTTTGCAGTCATCTTTGAACTTGGTCAGCCATAGTCCTTCTGTCCTTGCCTGTACCTCTGAGAAGTATATGCCAAACAGGAGGGGTCCTAGGACTGAGCCCTGGGGAATGCCACTTATAATTGGTTTAGAGTCAGACCTAGCTCCCGCAACTCTTACCATGTGAGTTTTGTCCATGAGCCAGTTGGCAACCCATCTTGTGATGTAGGGGTATATGTTCAGGCTGGTGAGCTTGTCTGTAATACCTGAATGGAATGGGCAATGGTGTGAAGGCCTTTGTGAGGTCTAGGTAGGCTGTTTGGACCACCTTTCCCTCATCTATAGCCTTGGTAACTGTCTCAAAGGAGTCCACCAAGTTTAGGAGGCATGATCTGCCCTTAACAAAGCTGAACTGGGTAGGGTCCAGTGTTTGGAGGTTCCTAATGTCTCTGTTTATGAGATTCATGGTGATGTGCTCCATAGCCTTGTAGACCAAGCTAGACAGGCTTATAGGGCGATAGTTCCTGGGGTCTGTTGTGGCTCTACCTTTGAGGAGTGGAATAACCACTGCTGTGTGCTACTCTATGGGCACTTAGCCTGTGGAGAGGCTGAGTTTGAACAATGTTTTTAGGTGAGGGGTTAGTTCATCTTTGAGCTCATGTAGGACGCAGCCTGGGTCACTGTCTGGTTCCATTAATGCTGTGTTCTTGGCTTTGAAGATGGCTGTTTTAACCTGAGTGTCTGTGATTTTAGGGGCACTACATTCTTCTGGTATGGTTAGGGGCCCTTTTGGGGATGGGGGGGTGAAGTTTGCACTGAACCTGTCTGCCAGGATGTTGGTGATATTGGTTGGTTCAGTGTATTTTGTGCCATTCTGCACTAACTCTGAGCAGATCTGAGAATTGCCACTTAGATTCTTGACATAGCTAAAGAATGCCTTGTGGTTATCTTTGGAGCCCTTGGCAATTTTTTTTTCGAAGCTAGCCTTGGATGATTTTATGATGGATCATAGTTTCTTGCTGATACTGATCATGGATGTCTTCCCTTCTTGGGATTTTACTCTTTTCTGTACTAGTTTCCTCCTTCTATTGTATAGCTTATTTATGGCAGGGGCCACCAGACTGGTTTCCTTTTCTTGGAGGAGTGAGTCTTGGTTTTGCTTGAGATAGCACAATCCATGCATTCTTGTAGATGCCCATAGAGTGCATTAGTAAAGGATTTTGCAGCTTGGACAGCATTATCTTTTGGTATGGGGACTTTGAAACTTTCCACCTTCGTCTTAAGTAACATGAAGTTTGCTTTTGAAAAGTTTTTCACAGTGGTTTCTTTGACCAGGGGTGGGGGCGGAATGTGGATATCCAGAGTGATTAGTTTACGGCAGATCTAACCAGCGAGGGGTTGACCTCCGGTGTGGAACACCAATTGCCCATGTTGGTGATGACCAGGTCCAATATGTTGTCACCTCTGGTGGGGGTGTTGACCAGTTGATCCAGGGCATTTGAGTTTATAAATTCTAGCAAATGTTGGGCAAGGGAGTTAGTACTTGAGTAGTTCTCCCAGTTAATGTTTGGGTAATTGAAATCACCCAATATCAGGGTGTTTGGTAGGACCTTTATATTTCCCAGTGTTTCCAGAAATGCAGAATGGGGGTCCTGGGACATGGTGGGTGATCTGTAGCAAGCTACAATTTGAATTGAAGTTTTGCCTGTTGTTAGTTGCAAGTGGATGATCTCTGAAGCATTGTGCTGTGCCACTAACCTGGAGGTGTGGATATCCTTGATGAATATCGATACGCCCCCGCCTTTTGTATTTCGGTCTGAGTTCTGTGGCCAAAATGTATGGTATGAGTTGTAGCCTGGTAGTGCTGAGGTACTCTCTGGAGCCTTAAACCAGGTTTCTGTTATTGCACATATATCGATCGAATAAGGAGTGCCTCGAGTGCGTGCATTTTGATGTTTAGACTTCTGGCACTGAGTAGCATTACCCTCAGTTTTTTGTTACTTGTGCTATTCATGGCGTTGGGTTTGTCTTTTGAACCTTGCCTAAAAAAGGCACTATGCGGGTGGCAAGAGCCTTGGCCAGTATTCGAAAGCCTAAGGGTGACAGGTGCAGGTGGGCTCTAGCGAAGCAGTGTGGCTTGTCGAGCACGTTATCCCAGGCTGACAGACACTGGATCCCCTTAGAATGACACCAGAAGCCTAGCCAATTGTTGACATTTATATTTTTTTCTTTATACCGTGGTATCATTCTTGGTGAGGGCAGGATGCTAGTCAGGGTCAGGGTCATACCTATCTGGGCTAAGTGATGAGAGCTTTTCATGTAGTCCAGGGAGGTACGGCTCTGGTAATTCAGACCAACATGAACAATGACAGAGTCATATTTGTACTTGTTCTGGAGTGACCTGAGTGCTTGTGTTATGTGGCGGATCCTGGCACCTGACAGTCAGATAACAGTAACCTTCTCCTTGTTCAGCCTAGTGAATGGGACGTCAGTGTGCCTGACTATAGAGTCACCCATTACTAGTGTGTTGGGTATGTTATTTTGCCTTAAGGGCTGTGATTACATGGCACACTGGTTTTGTGAAGTATGTGTTTCATGGTTTGTGTTAGAGGGTGGAGGTTGTTTGGATGTCTGCTTTGGAGGTCTCTGTTGCTTTTGCAGATTTTTATTTAGATCCTTCGAGTATGTTTTTGTGTATTTATGTGTGTTTTTTGCAGGTGCTGGTTACATAGGTCTGTGTGAGACTGGTGGTGTGATGCAAGTAATTCCGTTCTCCTCTTGACTGTTTGGACCAGTCTTGGGTTGAGAGAGCTTAGCATCCAGTTTGGCTGTATAATTGCATCCCTTGCATGTATTAGTGTTTGGTGGTAGGAGGAGCGATTTGTCTGTGTACATGAGGCAGTTGTAACATTGCCTCAAAATGCCCAGATTCACCAGTTGGACCAAAGAGTACAACTAAAACTGCACTTTGGACATGCCTGAATAGATACAGTGAACTGTTTTACTGATTGACTGGTAAGGTTGAATAGAGAGCATTGTCCTTCTCTACAGTATAGGGGGGTCTAGTGCTAAGGTTTATTAGTGCTTACTATGAGTTTTGAGCAAGTGCCAGGCTGAGAAGTGAATGTTTTGATTGCTTAAGTTGAAAGTTTGTCTAGTTCCAAGGGAAAAATTGAAGAGTAGACTTTGTGGAACCGGGAATAGTTATACCCTAGCTAACCATCACTGCCCGACGTGCAAAACTGCACAAATGCGGGTTTTATAGCAGGGAAATGAAAGAGATAGAAATGGCCAATAAACTACTAATTTCTGGGCTGAAATCACTCCTCCAGGGACAGATAGGCTGCTCAAAGCTCCCCTCTCTCACAGGTGAACAGAGAAACTTCCTTCTATCCAAGTAAGATATGGGCAGACACAGAAACTTGTAACATAGCCCTGAATTTAGCAATGACCTGAAAACTGGACTATACTAGCTTTGAAAGGCGGGAAAACAAATATTTTTTTTTTCAAAAAATAAAGCAGATACAATCAAAAAAATACTTTAAATGCACAGAAATGGCTATTACATGATTGATAATGGCTTTCACACTTGAGCCTATAACAGTTAAACAGGTAATTTAAACACAAAAACGACTTTGTTAAAGTACAGGCAGTAAAATAAGTACAATATGTAGCTGAAATAAGCTTTTTAAATCACAGAAACTCTAAAAAATCTGTGTTTTATGCAGAATTAGCTAAAGGCAGCAAGAAAATGCAGAAAAATGACACTAAATCACTCCAAAGTCTCTCCTTTGTCTCTCTGCTGCTGTAGAACTCCGCAGGGCAGTAGGCAGGAGCTTGCTGAGCTGTATACAAGTGCAAAAACCTCACAAATGCGGGTTTTATAGCAGGGAAATGAAAGAGATAGAAATTAGCCCAAAATGGCCAATAAACTACTAATTTCTGGGCTGAAACCACTCCTCCAGGGACAGATAGGCTACTCAAAGCTTCCCTCTCTCACAGGTGAACAGAGAAACTTCCTTTTATCCAAGTAAGGTATGGGCAACTCAGAAACGTGTAACACAGCCCTGAATTCAGCACTTGCCTGAAAACTGGACTACACTAGCTTAGAAAGGTGGGAAAACAAGTATATTTTTTGTTTTTTTATTCAAAAAATAAAGCAGATACAATCAAAAAAACACCTTAAATGCACAGTGCTACATTTTTATTTCAGCTGAATTGGTCACTATCTTAAGCATCTTTGCCTTACGATTAATTTAATTTCTATTATTTTCCTTTTGTTAAAGTTGCAAGTGATTTTTTTTATTGTCACTGTTTACTCATTTTTCTATAACCACACTCATGAAATGATATCATGTTAATTACAGAAACCTGGTTCAAGGCTCCTGAGAGCACCCCAGCACTAACAGGTTTCACCTCATATCATACGTTCCGGCCCCAAAATCCGGACAACACCAAGAAAGGAGGGGGGGTGTCCATATTCATAAAGGACACCCACACCTCAAGGTTGGTGGCAACGCACGATGCATCGGAGACCATCCAGGTGCAATTAACCATAGGCAAGACTGTTCTGCAATTTGTAGCATGTTACAGGCCACCCTCTCAAACTCAGGAACCTCACATGGCCTTCCTGAAAACATTGGAGGGGATAAATGTATCTCCAAACACCATCATACTAGGTGACTTCAACTACCCTAATATAGACTGGGAACACTACTCAAGCCCGAACACTCTAACCCAAAGATTCCTGGAGTTCATAAACTCAAATGCCATGGAACAACTAGTCACCATCCCCACAAGAGGTGAAAACATACTTGATCTCATCATCACGAACATGGGATCAAAATGTTCAACACCGAAGTATACCCTCACTGGTGAGATCAGATCATAAACTAATCTCGCTGGAGGTCCTCATCCCACCCCACCTGAAACAAAAAGACCACAGTGAAAAACTTCTCAAAAGCCGATTTCACACTTCTAAAAACTAGTGTGGTCTCCTTTAAGGCCCCTGAGCCAGTGGTAAACATTACTCAAACCGCTGAATCACTTACAAATGCCTTCTACCAGAACCTACAGGACTGCATGGATCAGGCAATCCCAAACAAAACTAAGACTCTCTGTACCAAAGGCAAGCGTCCAGTCTGGTGGACCCCAGCCATAAACAAGCTCTACAACAAAAGGAGGAAGCTACTACAAGATAGAGCAAAATCCTTGAAAGGTAAGACACCTTTGATCATTATAAGTAAAAAACTAAGAGCTCTCATAAAATCATCCAAGGCAAATTTTGAGAGAAAAATCGCCAAGGACTCTAAAGACAATCATAAGGCCTTCTTTAGCTATGTTAGAAACCTAGGAGGAAACTCCCAGATATGCTCAGAATTAGTTCAAAATGATGTGAAAATTACTGAACCTACACACATTGCTAACATACTGGCTGACAGGTTCAGTGCAAACATCTCCCTCCCCAAAAGGAGAGATATCTATTCTAGAGGATTGTAGCCCCCAAACATCTCCAACGCCCAGGTGAGAACTGCCCTCACTAAGGCAAAAAACACAGCATCCATGGGACCGGATGGTGTCCCCGGCTGTGTGCTTCATGAACTCAACGAGGAATTAAACCCACAGTTAGGACAGCTGTTTAATCTTAGCCTCACCTCAGGATACGTGCATCAAGGAGTGGCGACGGCGACTGTGGTCCCACTTCATAAGGGCGGTGCCTCCACAGACCCTGGAAATTACCGCCCATTAGCTTGACAAGCCTTATCTGCAAAGCCATGGAGAGGATCATAATGGAACTCATAAATAAAGACATAGGGAACTTGCAGACTTTGGATCCAACCCAGTTTGGCTTTGTCAAAGGCAGATCCTGCCTCTTAAACTTGGTTGACTTTTTCGAGACAGTCACCAAGGCCATTGATGAGGGAAAGGCAGTCCATACAGCCTACCTCGACCTGGCAAAGGCCTTCGACACAATACCCCACTCAGGTATCATCGAAAAACTCATCAGCTTGAATGTAAACCCATACATCACAAGATGGGTTGCAAACTGGCTAAGCGACAGAACCCACAGGGTCAGAGTTGCTGGAGCCATGTCAGACTCAAAGCCTGTCACAAGTGGTGTCCCACAGGGCTCAGTCCTGGGTCCACTCTTGTTCGGCATCTACTTTTCTGAAGTACAAGCAAACACAGGAGGGTTATGGCTGACAAAGTTTGCAGATGACTGCAAACTGGGCGCCATAGTCGAAAACACATCTGACACAGATATCCTCCAGAAGGGCCTCACAGAAACGGATAACTGGTGCGAGAGCCATGGCCTGAAGTTAAACGCCAAAAAATGCATAGTCATACCCTTCGGGAAAAACAAGGTTACCCCTGGCTACCATATAGGTGACAATCCACTGAGCACAGAAAAAGTCATCAGGGATCTGGGGACCCAAGTTGACAGTAGTCTTTCGCTTGACACTCATGTTGCTAAAGTAGTTAGGAAAACCTTCTATATCACCCACCTGATCATGAAGGGATTCACATCTAGATCAAGGGAGGTCATCGTCCCCGTGTACTCATCACTCATTAGACCTATGATTGAGTACAATGCCCGTTCGAATGTATCTGACCAGACACCTGATGCAGCTTGAAAGGCCCCAAAGTTCCTCACCAAAAGGATAAAGGGTCTCAAAAATATGTCTTATGCTGCCCGACTGAAAGAACTCCAGCTTTATTCAGTCTCATACCGCTTGCTCAGAGGTGACCTGTGCCTGACATATAAGGCCATGTCAAACCCAGATTTGATGAATATGCTTCACCTCAAAAATCTAGATCCCTCAGAACCACAAGGGCGGAGACTTAAACCTTGACACAGTTATAAATAGAACGTGCTGGAGGGACAGATTCATCACCCAGAGACTCCCTATGCTGTGGAACAAAATCCCGGTACATGTGAGGCAGAGCACCTCGCTGGCCTTGTTCAAGAGGAATCTTGACCAATGGATGGGAGATCGCAGATATACCCCAGGGATTACTTCAGTGTCACTGCTTGACAGAGGCACAGAAAAATGATAGGCATAGTTTTTATTCAAACTAAAGGGGTGGCGAAAGCCACATAACTATGGGCTAGGCTTATAAATGCCCTTGGGCAGATAGCCTAGTATGAACCTATGAACCTATGAATCTATAAGTGATTCTTCATCTGTCCATCCGTTACCTGCAAAGCATAATAAGTAAGTAAAAAAAAAAAACTACCTCTTCATTGGAAGAGCTACTTACATTGCGGTTTCATTGCTTGAGATTTCAGTGTGAGGTGTTCCCCCTGAAAGAATTACTTGGCAACTTGACTTTTTTGGAAGTATGAAAATAATTCTCAATATAAGTGATAAAAGTCGTAAATTATTATTTTTATTAAAAAGCCATAGGAATCACAGTTAATGATTTTGTCTCCTCAGGACTTCTTCAGACCACAAAAATAAAAAATAGTTTCACCCATTATGTATTTTTAGTTAATGTCACGTAGCTTTAAGAATTAAATATGTTTTAAATCCCATATTTTAAGTTATGCTTATGCTTCTGAAGGATGTCTCAGGAATATAGCAGATAAAACATCATCTATAAAACAAAAAAATTCATGAAATAAGGTTGCATTCAAGAAAAATTATGTGTAATAAATGAAAAATTATTATTGCATTGAAATGCATAGCTGAGGTGATTTGTACTACAAATGATTTTTTTATAAGAGCATTGAAAATTTTATTTAATAATAAAACCATAGTGAATAAAAACTTACTAAAGAATGACAGCCTGTGGGGCATATAATTAATGCAAATTTTAATGACAGGAATAATTTAAGAAAACTATTATGTTATCCATCCATACATCTATCTAGCCAGCCAGAAATGGGGTAGCCCATCAACAGTAACAATCATATAGAGCTTATTTTTCACACTGCCAGGGGGCTAGCACTGCAGCAGTTGTTCTTCCATACCACTCACACATGCATGCATACACGCACGCACACACACACACACACACACACACACACACACACACACACACACACACACACACACACACACACACACACAACTATGGCCAATTTAGTGTGTCCAATCCACATACTGCATGCATTTAAAATGTGGCATGAAGTCTGTTCACCCCAATAAAGACCATGTGGACAAGAAAACTCTGCTCAGAAGGTACCCCATCCAATAATTGAACCAGAGAACATCTTGCTGTGATGTGGTTATGCTTTATCTTTACATGTAAATCTATAAATGTTATTTTTGGTGCAATTTGCAAAGAGCATTCAAATATCTATAGTGATAGAAAATCCAGACTGCTATAGAAACAGATTTATGAGCACAGTTATGAAGTTAGAACAAAGGATGAACTGAATCATTTAGCAAAACATGCCAACAAATATCATGGTCACAGTTTTAAATTTGGTGTTCTGGAAGCAATAAGCTCAGTCTATGGCAAAGAGTCCACAGAATAAATTTTAGACTGGAGAGAATATATGTGGAAGGTGACAATTGCCTGCATTGTACCTGGCATAAATGATATAGAGAATTTGAAACTTTTTTTTTTAAATAGGAGGGGCTTAAGGCATAATAGACCATGTGACATTTATTAAATGTAGATAAGGTGGGTGTTAACGCTTTTCATTTTTATAGTCTAAAGAAGTCCTGAGGGATTGAAATCCCATATGGTGATTTCTGTGGATTATTAAGAAAAGGTTTTTATTTTTCTGGTTTTTATCACTTATTTTGAAAAGGTTTTTTGATTTCGACCAGCCATATTTTATGCATTTTTGGGTATGTGAAGTAAAAAAACTGCTACTAGTGAATTTATATAATAATACAGTAGCCTATGCATTAATTGAGGTAATGAAGCATTGTGGGTTCAGACGTTAATGATGTCATTGTAGAGATTTTCATCTCTGAGAAAAAAATGCAGGGGATAGCCTTATCTCAAAAAATAAAATAAAATAAAATGCAAAAGCAACACAATTTTTGTATCAATATGGTTATAATTTGTTATTATATTTGTTAAGGAATTAATACCTAACTCAAAAAGTTTTTTACTTAAAGTGTATTGGGAATGTCCTAAAGCAAATGTTAAGTAACAAACCTTTGTAGGCAGATAATAACATCCTTACTATATACAATGACAAATTATACAGATCTTGAAGTAAAAAGTGCATTGATTTTAAGATTTATTTTGTTGGTAAGCATGACCCCCTGATAAATTACGTCACAGCTAAAAATCCCTGCCATGATATCCTGAAAGACTGAAACCACAATGCTTTATTAGCGAAATTAATGCATAAGCTTCTGCATCTCCATGTTAAATGCATCAGAACTGATTTCCTCCTTCCAAGAAAGGCAAGTTCTCAAGTAGTTCTTGCCGATGGGATACCTCACATTGAAAACTAGCACATGATGATATTGTAGTGAAACCACAATGTAAGTAAGTTCTTCTAAAGAGTTATTTTAATTACTCGTGTTTTGTAGTTATATACAAATTTTTGCTTGATACCTGCCATGACATCATAGTGTAGGTGTGCTTATAGAGAAAAGCACTTCAAACCACACACTGTAATCTTTATTTTTGCAAAATCACTTGCAACTTTATCATGGTTCAAGGGGAAAAGAAATGAATTGTAAAACAAAGATGCTTCTAAACATGACCAGTATACTTTAAACTTCCTGAGAACATGAACAATATAACATGACTAATAGCATCTAAACGGATTTTCCTAGACTCTGTACAGAGGAGAAAATGGTGTCATCCCTTTGGAATATGACTTTTAATATTATTTGTTGAAACAATTATCACATCTGTAGTTACATGTATAAATTTGTATATTTATTTATTGCTTTTTCTGACAAGGAAAGTCTGACTGGGTAGAAAACCCCTTTTCAGTGGATCTACTGGGAGAAATGCTCCGAAAGCTAAAGAGACAGTGTTGAAGTGAACTTCATAACAATGTATAGTTGAAGAGATTATGGGACAGTGTATATGGCCAAGGAGACATAATAGTACAGGATAAGAGAATATTACGGACCAAGATGTTATTTTACAGCAGTATGGAATCCAGTGGATATGGATAGTTTAAGGGAATTATCCAGATGTGATGCATGACAAAAGCCATGAGACATTTAGGTGTTGTTTCAATAGTTGCTTGAAGAATGTCAGGTTGTTAGTTTGTCTGAGTGAGAGGGAAATGGAATTCCAGACTTTAGAAATGTGAGAAGAATACAGTGAGACACCTGCAGTATTTTTAATTTAATTGGGTGCAACAAGAATTTGTCAGCGGAGTGAGAATTCCTAGATGCAGAATAAGGTTGGATAATATAATTTAGTGTTTGGCACTTTTCAGATTGGAAATGAGACTGAAGAGTTTTTAGCTATGTGAACAGTAGAAAGTGAGGCAATTCTAAACTTATTTTGTTTTAGTACAATGCAGTGATGGGATCTAGAAGGCATATCAGCTGCTAATTTAGCTATTTTGTTTTGCATTTTTCTTCCATGTTTCCTTAGGTAGCTTGCAGGTTGACAAATATAGAAGCAGCATATAGGAGGGTGGCTAACAGTAAAGTAGAGGCAAGAGTTTTTCTAACCTGGTGAATCAGGTACAATCTGGCTTGATACAGTGTCAATTTGTTTATGCAATCTGATGATAGCTTGCTTTATCTGATGACCAAATTACATAGCATCATCTGTGATGACACCTAGCAACTTGGTATGACTTATAAGTTTAATATTGTTAGGTTAGAAGAAGAAATGTTGTAGATAGGCATGTCATTAGAGTATCGTTTTAGTATGAACCGAATACATTTGGAAGTCATAGGTTTTAATACTAATGGAGAGTTACAAAGCCACACTTCAATGACGTTGAAGGATTCCTTCAATTGGGTTTGAAGTTTTACAATTCTGGCAGTACAGATGAGAACAGAGTCACCAGCATATTGAATAATAACTTGTTTACTTGTAGTATGCAGTTCATTTATGAAAACATTGAATAGTAAAGGAACAAGAGAAGATTCTAGAGGCACACCTGTCTACACTGAAAGAGTTGGAGAGATATAATTTGCCCATTTTACAACCAGAAGTGCATCACTGAGGTAGCTATTGAACCAGGTGAATGATGAGTGTTGATATCCTAGGGAGGAAAGTTCCTAGAGCAGTTTTTCATGAGATACAGTGTCAAATGCCTTTGACAAATCAAGGAAAAGTACTGCTATCAAGATCCCTGTGTTCCTGTTACTGCAAAGCTTTGAAGAGCTGTCACAGTCATGTGCTACTGTTAGAGATAATGCTGTGTGAGGCTTAGTTCATAAATGCATAGGTTCAGAGGAGGTTACTAGGTTATTGGCCCTAGGGCCTTTATAAGCCTAACCATGTTATACCCTTGTTCCCTTATTGACCAAGTTGTATGGTCTGTATTTGCAGCTTGAGTCTATGATCAGCACCAACTGCCCTTATCTAAGAGAGACATAAGTGACACCCATGTGGTAAATTTACAGTCTCCGAGCCAATTGTCTAAGTTATGCTTAAATAAGGTCATTGAGGAGCTCTGTTTTATGTGAATAGGGTGATTGTTCCACACAAGTGGCAATCTCTGGGAGATATATCTGTCTCTCCCCCATGTCCTGTTAATGTCACAGGCTAGGTTAAGATCCCTAGAGCAAGTGAATCTTGTTCCATTTGATCTGCGGATGTGCAGCATTTCCATTAGGGTAGGATTCGAGACTACTCTGTAGGCCAGGCACAAGCCGTCTCTCAGTAGCCTATAAAATACACAGTACAGTGACAGAGCCTTCCTTTTGTCCTTGTAGGTAGTAAGTTGTTTGTGGCAAATAATTTAAGCAGCTGGGATTGGACACATTTTTCTAATACTCTAATGGAGGGAGAATAGCTACTGGCTTGTAATTGGAGATGTCAGTAGTTGAGCCACCTTTGTGTGTGGGTAGGATATAAGAATTTTATCCAGATTTTAGGGATGTAGCTTTCTGTGATGGACCTCTTCATTAGGATGGTGATTAGATAAGCTTGGGTTGCCTGCTACACATTTAATATACTTTGAATAAAGATTGTAAGGAGCAAGTATAGTTTGGTCTTAGTTTGAATGGTGGATGTGAGATGGGTTCAAAATTAAATGTCTTAGATATATTTGTTGGCTGGGGTTGGGGTGAAATATTACAGTTGATACAGTTGTTTAAAAAGGAAGTGACTCTGTTAATAAAATGCGTATTGAACTGTCTGGCAGTGCTGTCATTAATGCAGTTAGTAGAAGGAGTGGGTTAGGTAGCATGGCCAAGATGTATACGTTTGTTGATGGAGGACCAGAAATGTTTGAAGTTGCTTTGCTTAGTGTATTGGAAGATTTATAGCATGTGTTTCATCAGGTTTGGTCATGCATTTCATTGTATTTTGGAAGTGTTTATAGTTTTGGAGGCTGGACTGTGTTTTAATTTTTTTTTCTAAGTATTCCATGCTCTGTCTCTTGCTTTCATTATCATTATGTTTTTTGTAGTCAGCCAGGGTGCAGAGATTACTTTCAACTCTTTTTTTTCATTAGAGAGACATGCTTATTTAGGAAGGAGAGAAATATATTATTAAAGCACGTGACAGCATCATCTGAAGGGAAATGATAAATATGGTTCCAGTTAATTTATTTTAAGCTGTCCAGTCAATTTGTTGCTTGTATTGTCTAGTAGGAGTGAATATTAATTGAGTGAAGCCATATAACTTAATTACATTATTGTTGGACTAATTATTTAGTTTTGCAATCTATATTGAAATCCACAAGAGCTACAGTTTCTTGTTTGACATCTGCTGAAGACCATGAGAGGATTTCATTTTCTCTGTAGAATGTATATAGTTACTAGGAAGTATCTAGAATAACAATGATGCACAAGGTGTTATATTTCCTAAGTTTAAGTAAGGATACAGGAATTTGGCAGTTTTAGTAGATCGTAGCTATAAGTGGGGTGGGATAGTTGTAGGGTGTCATTGCAGATTATTGCCACACTACCTTCTTTTTAGTTTGTTCTATCTAATCTGAATGTATCATACCCTAGTGCTTGGATCTCTTCATCTTTTATATCTTTTTTTATCCAACTTCAGTTATGACCATGACGTCAGGTGAGTGGAGGACAATCCACATGTGGACATCTTGGACGTTGTCTCTAATGGTTTTGAGGTTAATGTTATAAAGGTGTAGATTATTGGTTTCAGAGGATTTTGAAGAATGAAGAGGGCCTGTGATATTTTGACGATCCTTTAATAATGGGCAGAAGGGACCTGGGTTTGAATGAGTATTGTCACAGAGTTTAAGTGAGTGAGTGGAGTAGGCTGCAGTAAAGAAAAAAATATTTAGGTTTAATTTTTTGTTCTATCTAGATTTGTAGAGAATGGAGTGGTGAAAGGTATAGTTTGGTTTGATTGATGGATACACTGATGAGGTTAAGTGTGATAGGGAAATGATGCTGAGTTTTGAGTTAGAGAATCTGATACATGAAAGGGGAGTTATTGCAGTTATTCATGAAAAGATGTTAGATGTGTGCATAAGAGAAAGGGGGGTTGCTAAGAATTTGGCAGGGAAATATTTTGGTAGGCGTAGGCTAGGTGTGGGGAGATATAAAGTGTTGGACAATTGTGATACATTGCTGCAATCTGAAGAAACAGATAGGGGATATACTGGGCTGGCTGATAGACTGATATATATGGGTTGAGTGTTAAGCAGAGATTAGTAAAAGCTGCAAGGTGGAGGTATGAGTGAGAGTTTGAAAGAAGAAGAAAATTGAAAAGTATTTGAAGGGATCAGTGGGTAGGCAAAATAGACAGAGGAAAGTGTGTATGTGTTATATCTTGTTAATGGCAGCGAATATGTTTAGAATGAGACCATATAAAAAGGGTGGGAATGGATATGTGAAAGAGAAAACCATGCAGTTAGAAGTGTGAATGCAGGTAATAAATGTTGTTGAAGGCTGAGGTATTTGGGAAGACTGTATAGGGATGTAATTAATTTCTGACTGGGTATCACTGTGTTTGAGGAGATTGGTTAAGCATTAGTCTGGAGAGGGTATTGCTGAGATGGACTAGTTAGTAAGCGTAAAAGATGCTTTGAGTTGGAATAATGGGGTGATAACTCTAAGTATGACCAGATTTGGAGAGAAGGAAAGTAAAGTATGTGCACTACCCCAGTAAACAAATGTAAATAAATAAATAAACAAAATATTGAGTATTATTGGTTACTTTTGTCTGACATGCAGTGCAGTGGAAATGTGCTACAGGAATGGATATGCAGGCATAAGAGGATGTTGATGCAGACTGGTATGGTTAGCTAGTGCAAATAGGTTTCTATAAGCAATGAATGGGAGGTTGGTATAGTTAAGAGTGAGACTAGAGGTTAGTGAAATAGTTTTCTGTCTGGGGGAGTTGAGAGACAGAGAAAGAGTCATGTATGTGCTGGCAGAGTGAGAATTTACTTTAATTGGGCATGGCTGGTAGGAGAAGAAAGCAGCAGAAGGAATAGCATAAAAGGAAGGCTCTGGTGAGTGCCTGAGATGAGAAGTTGTGGGTTGAAGGGAATGAGGTAGGTTACATACCACACACATCGTCATGAGTTAGTCTCTGCATTCACACACACACACACACACACACACACACACACACACACACGCGCACGCACACACACACACATGCTCACACACACACATGTGCGCGCACACACACACGCGTACGCACACACACACACACACATATACACAGACACACACACACACACACACACACACACACACACACACACACACACACACACACACACACACACACACACACACACACACATACACACACACACACACATGCACACACACACAAACAAGCACACACACACGCACTCACTCACACACACACACACACACACACACACACACACACACACACGTGCGCGCACACACACACACACACACACACACACACACACACACACACACACACACACACACACACACACATATATACACAGACGCGGCATGCACACACACACACAAACATACACACACACACACACACACACACACACACACACACACACACACACACACACACACACACACACTTAAGATTCCAAAACAGACCCAGAATGGTATTAAATCAGCCAATTTTAGTAAGTTTTGAAAATAAAAATGGAACAACTTTGTAATTTTAATTATTTATTTAAATGTCATGTTAAAGCATAACTAAGCGAGTTTGCATGGTGCAGCGCATTACTCAGCAGTACTAATAGGTAGCTCAGAGGTATATGTAGATGTAAAACAGAATTCTAAATATCCTTGTAGCTAAATGGGTAGAGGTATGACCTCATGAGCAGTAGGTGCAGGGCTTGAATACATGGAAGGGAAAATAAGTATTTATTTTTGAAATGCAAATTATGACAATTATTTCAGAATTCTGGCCTGCTGTGTTCCACTAAGCTCTGCTTAGACCTGCTAATCACAGCATAAACAATAATGGCTGAAAATGTTTATGCACTGCTCACCTGGTTTGTGCACTGTTAAGCACTGCTAAGCAAATGGGTCTCCGAGTTTTCACATTGCTCAGCTGCGCTGGTTTGTGCACTGCTAAGAAATAAAGTGCATTTTTAAATGCTACCAAATAGGTGGCCCCTAGCTACTAAATAAGTGGCAATCCACTGAGCACAGAAGAAGTTATCAGGGACCTGGGGACCCAGGTTGATAGTAGTCTGTCATTCGACACCCATGTAGCTAAAGTAGTTAGGAAGACCTTCTACATTGCCCACCTTATCATGAAGGGATTCTCATCTAGATCAAGGGAGGTCATAGTCTCCCTATACTCATCACTCATCAGACCAATGATTGAGTACAATGCCCCATTCGGAATGTATCTGACCCAACACTTGCAGCAGCTGGAGAGGCCACAAAAGTTCCTCACCAAAAGGATAAAGGGTCTCAAACATCTGTCCTATGCTGCCCGACTGAAAGAACTCCAGCTCTATTCAGTCGCTACCGCTTGCTCAGAGGTGACCTTTGCCTAACATACAAGGCCATGTCAAACCCAGATTTGATGAATATGCTTCACCTCAAAAATCTAGATCCGTCAGAGCCACAAGGGCGGAGACTTAAACCTTGACACGGCTATTAATAGGACGTGCTGGAGGGATAGATTCATCACCCAAAGACTCCCTATGCTGTGGAACAAAATCCCGGTATATGTGAGGCAGAGCACCTCGCTGGCCTTGTTCAAGAGAAATCTTGACCAATGGATGGGAGATCGCAGATATACCCCAGGGATTACCTCAGTGTCACTGCTCGACAGAGGCACAGCAAAATAATGGGTATAGTTCCCCATACTAAAGGGGTGGCGTAAGCCACAAAACTATGGGCTAGGCTTGTAAATGCCCTCAGGCAGATAGCCTAGTATGAACCTATGAACCTATGAACCTATAAATGTTGCCCAATGGTGTGTACATGCAGGAAAACAGGCTATATTAAGCCCAGTAGGTGAGAATACAGCATAATCCATTGGAGCTTTTTCTCTGAAAGATACTATGACAGGCAATGGTGAGGGTTTGTGCTTTTGGGAACAGCGTTGGGGCATTGTGGAGTCCTGGGTCATGGTTGGACTTCTAGTAAAAAAACATGATGACCAGCTGCTGCAGGGAGGTTGCACAGGTGAGCAGTGTCATCACCACCATGATGACCTGAAGAGATGAAAGTGGGATATCTTGGACACCTGGGTCCAAGAAGCTCGGGAAGGTAATGCCACACAAGTATGTAAGTACTTTTATCTCTATTTCACCAATACCTGATCTAAATGTCTGCTATACTGGTTTGCATAATTGTGTTCTTCTCTCCCAACAGCTGCAGAGAAGATGGTTTGCAACATCGAGGGGCATAATGAGCGCTTGGTCAGGTTGCGCCATGAGTGTGGTGTGTATGGATGGATTATGCTAACTGTAATGAAATAAGAAAGAAAGACTAAAGCATTTAACTGAAATTAAGTATATACAGTAAACTTTGTATTGCAATAAATGTAGACTTAGAGGTGTAGTGCAATAAATGAATAACACTAACTGTAGTATAATAAAAACATGAAACAGTAGCATTAACTACATTAAAGTAAATACAATAAAGTCTGTAGTTCAATAACTGTGGCAGTAGAGCTGTATTGCAAGACCCGAATAATGGCAACTGTTGTCCAATAAAAACTCAAAACAATCCTAGAAACTGCATTAAAGTATATACAATAAAGTCTGTAGTGCAATCAGTGTGGAATTAGAGTTGTTTTTCAAGAAATGAATAATGCCAACTGTTCTGCAATAACACATGAACCAATACCACCAACACCAAGGTAAATTGTGCACATCAAGATTGTCTTGTTTTAACCATTGCAGTTTAACTATATGCATTCAGGCTGTAAGGTAAGGTGCTGCAGTCAAGTATAACACTCTAGAAGCTGTAGAATGCAAATATAATGGCTGACAAAAGTATTGTTTAATTCATACAGTACCGTTCAAGGCTGTTTCTAGGCCAGAATTGTTCATATAATGCTCTGTCATCCACAAACAGCAGGTAAGCAAGGTATATGGGTGAGGTAGCCCACTCTATGATCTGATATTGTTTGTTGATGTCACAGATATGTCAAACCAATAACAATATATTGTGTTCACCTGCATTCTCTATACTAAGATATAGATTACCTACTATCTCTTTCATGCTTGTATTTCATGCATGTGCATTCTACTGTCACTGCAGTCTAGTATAAAACTGTAGTACTACTACCAGGTCATATACTGATTCCAAGAGAGCTCTAGGCAAATATCAGTCAGGCAGTAAACAGCAGTGACTCAGTATCTCAGTTTGTTAAAAGCTCCATCTGTAGTACATTTTGCCACACACAGACCAGGGTTTGAATCCAGTGTTGTGTAGCACTAAATATTACAGTATCAGTCATGTAATGTTTACTGATTATCTCTTCACAGGCACTACAGGGAAATGGATGAGGTAGCCCATATTATGAGTAAATAATTGTGTGTTTAGATGTCACAGACTGTTGAAATCATTAGCAAGAATGTGAAAATACATCATAACATAAAGAAAATAAATATGATAATGATAAAATAAAATGAAATAAATAAAATGTGTAATCTTAGTATGGCTGTATGCCTGGAGTGTGTGTTAAAAGTTCCTGCAGACAGTTCATGCATTCCATGCAGATGTCCTCTGCAGTCACTGCTACTGGCTTCTATTCCCATGCCTGCCAAGCAAAGTATGATAGTTGTTCAGTGTCTGTGCTGTACACATACATGTCTTTCAAGTGTCACACTGTCACGTAATGTAATTAGTAGTGCATAATCCATCTGTCACAGGATTAGCATCGGAATGATTAGCTGAATTGCAAAGTATCACTACATCAGCCCACAGTACACCTTGGTAGTTATATAGGTCCATCTGATGTGCCAGTGTTCTGTGTAGTAGGGTACCCAGAGTTGTCACTGCTTGGCCCATACTGTCCCATTTGAATAGCTTTAGAGGTACAGTATGTAGGTGTTACAGCAGGTATAGGGGACTTGTACACATAAAGAAAGGACAGACTCGTAGAGTAGATAGTAGTACTGTTGTCAAGTATATATCCTATAATGGTACTAATGGACTGTTTTTCTCTCTATCCCCACCCCTTATCTTCATTTATTTATTATTGTTATCCATTGGTTATGGTTTACCATTAACATATGTTGCTAAATTAACTGCATTTTGGGGCATGTGTATTATTATTGTTATGTATTATAATGTTGCATATTAACATATCTTGTTACATTACCTATTTTGTTGGTGTTATGCTGTAACTGTTACTGGCATGCTGTTAATATACTGACTGTTCTGTCATTTATTGTTGTGTTTCACATAATATGCATTGATATGCAATTGGGTTATTTCCACTGTTCTGCCATGCTGTTATTACTATGTGTTGTTCATAACTAACCTATACTTGTTCCCAACGATCCACCTACCTTGTCTCAACTGGCCGTGGCACCAGGTCCTAGCACATCTAAGACCCAGGTGCCTCGTGCCCCTCTGCTGCCCCTGCACCACCCGTGGGGTTGAGTGCAACCTCCTCAGTGGACAGGGCCCAACTTCCCCTTCAGAGCAGTGGCAGAGGAGCTGTAGTCACCCAAGATCAACTGCTGGTCATGGTGCACAGGATCGTTCATCGGACCTATGAACATCACCTGCACCAGACTGAGGGCACACTGGCTAACCTGGTGGGACAGGCTGGCCCTGGTGCTGTATCGCTTGCACAGCCACGTTTGGGGCAGTGAAGGAGCAGTGTCAACTGCCCATAGATGGGAATGTCAGTCACTCTACCGCTGTCTGCAGACACATGCGATGCTGATTCCACAACACCCTCCCTATCCAAGGTATTTACCCCCCTCATGTGTCACACACCGCCCCTGTCTGCTGTTTTGTCTGTCTGTTATCGCATCCTATCCTACTCTATTAATCTCCCCAAATGTACCTATGTCCCTTCTCCAACATTCCACTCTGTCCTTTAAAAAAAAAAAATGGGCACCTGTCCAACAACAAAAACATATCGCCCATACATAACACTCTATTTCGCATGTGTCCACTGGACACAACTAATGTGGTCCACTTGGCTTGACAAGCCATTTATGTTGCCCTCACCCCTCTCTCTAGGGTTTGAGAGTCCAAATTCATCTACAAAATCTGTCAAAATGCACGGCTGTTGCTGAACAAGAAATGGATAGCTATGGTTCTTTCCTACACCCTTCCTGCACATCACTACCTGCCTTTCACATTATTTTAATTTATTTATTTATTTTACATTTTGTTAACCATGAAAGTTCGACTGGACACATATCCATTTTCAGTGGAGGCCTGGGGAGAAAAGCTCCAACAGCATGACATACAAGAAATTTCAATAGAATATCATACAGAGATATACGTTCAATGGAAACATAAGTCAGGTATAGTTTAACAATTCATTTAGTAAAGTCAGCAGGTTAAGATTATACAATAATCCAAAAATAGGGTTAATATAGAATATAAAAATATAAACATAAACATAAAAACTATTTTTTTTTGTCTGTCTAAAATAAGAGTACTCTCAGTATTTTGTCACAGAAATAACTGGTGGTTATTAAGCTTTACAGAGCAAGGAGTTAGGAGAGCTTTAGTAGAATCTTTGAACAAGGTATTGGTGCAAATTAACCTGGGCAGTAGAATGAACAAAGCCAATTGTTTGAGAAGTGGGTTCTCAGGAGTTTCTTAAACTGAATAGTGGAAGTAGTGGAGGTTATTTGGCTAGGTAGTGAGTTCCAGATTTTGGCAACAGTGCAGGTAAAGAGAGATTTGCCAGCATCAGTTTTGTGTCTGATAATTCTTATTAGGTTCTGGGAACTGGATTGTAAGGCTCTGGTAGAGATGTGGGGGTTAATTAAATTTTGTAGTGCAGGTTTTTTTCTGGAAGGTAGAATAGATTATGTGATATTGTGAGTTGATTAAACAGAAGTAGTTGTAGCTTGAGCCAACTGAGTTGGCTAAGGGCAAGACAGTGGTGGGATTTGTATGAGGCTTCAGTAGCGAACTTGGCTATTTTGTTATAACAAGATTCCATTTTGTTCAGATCACTCTGGCGGAGATTAGTAAGGATGGGAAAGGCATAGAGAAGGATGGATAAGAGATGAGTTCTTGCAATAATAGCTTTGGTTTGTTTTGTGACAAAATGTTTGTTACTATAGAGAAGTCATAGTTTTTTATTAACTTTCTTAATAGTTTGTGCTATATAGATGTCAAATTTGAGGTTATTGTCGATTTCTGCACTTAACAGTTTAGTATGTGCAGTTGGAGTGATTTGAATGTTGTCTTTGGAGTGAATGGTGAAGGTGTTGTTGAGGGGGGGAGCATGACCTGGGACAAAAATAATTAATTTAGTTTTTTTGGGTTTAAGAATAAGTTTGATGTTTGTGAACCATGTTTTGGCTAGAGTAAAAGTGTTTTGGGTGAGGGTTTGCAGTTCCTTTAAGGTGGGGGTGGCACTTCTAAGGCTGGTGTCATCTGCGTATTGTACTACTGATGCTGTGAGTGAGGAGGAATTGATTTGGTTGGTGAATAGTGAGTACAGTAGTGGGCCAAAGATAGATCCTTAAGAGTCACCTATGGACACTGATAGCAGGGGGGACAGCTGGTCATGCCATAGGACTGCCTGCTGCCGATGAGATAAATAGCTAGTAAACCATGATATAGTGGAGGTGCTGAGGTTTAAGGTAGATAGACTTTGGAGAAGAATGTTATGGTCTACCATGTCAAAGGCTTTAGATAAGTCTAAGAAAATGGAAGATACAAATAGTCCCTTGTTTCTATTTTGGTTAACTATATCTGTAAATGATAGTAATGCCGTGGTGGTGTTGTGGGATAGTCTAAAGCCATGCTGGGTTTTGGAGGTTAAGTTGTTTTGTTAGAGGTATTGCAGTAGTTGGGAATGCACAACTCTATCTAATATCTTGGAAAGAGGTGAGAGAATTGTGATTGGGTGGTAGTTGGTGAGTTCTACTGAGTTGCCACCTTTGTGAAGTGGAATAATATGTGATGTTTTCCACAGGGTGGGGACTTTGAATTCTGCAAGTGGCCTGTTTATGAGGATAGACACAGGATAGGCTATGGCATCTGCTGCTATCTGAAGGAATTCATCTGGTAGGGTGTCAGCTGCTAGTGTGGTTGGTCTTGAGTTTCTTAAGGAGCTTGGAAATTACTTTAATGGGTACAGGGTGTAGAGAAAAGTTGGTGGTATTATTTTGAGTAGTTGGGTGGGTTTTGCTAGTACCTGGTATAGGGTTACTAGTGGTCTTGAGGACATTGGTAAGGGTATGGACTGTTTAAGTAAAGAACTTGTTAAATTGTGTGGGAATGCTGTCATGGTTATTTGGTAGTACTGGAGTTGGTGTAGTGGTTTTACCTGGGTGGATTATTCCATTTATTGTAACCCAAAATTTCTTAGGGTTATTGGCATATTTTTCCTGGCATGTGTTTGTAGTAGTCACTTTTGTCTAGTTTGATTTGTTTTTTTGGCATTTTTGTGAAGTTCTTGGTAAGTTTTCTCAGTTTACTAGTTTTGTTCTTTTGATATTGACTCCAGGACAGAGCTCTCTTTTTCATTGTAGTCTTGGTATCTTTAGGTAGCCATCGAGAATAGCTAGCTTTTAGTCTTATAGTTTGGGAGGGGGCATGACAGTTTAGGGTTTGTAGGAAAGTGGAATTAAAGTACTGTACAGCCTCATTTAGAGATAGTAGTTTTAGAGGTGTCCAATTACAGCTTTGCAGTGAATTGATAAAGTCAGTTGTTTTAAAGGTCTTTTTATTACGTATTACTCTGAGGTTGGGTTGGCTTATGTAATGGGGTCTGTTCCAAATTAGGTAGGGTGGTTGATGATCACTTAGACTGTCAAGTAGACAGCCAGAGTGCCATGCTAGAGTGGGGTCAGATAACAGAATCCAGTCTAAGATGGATTCACGTTTTGAGGTTTTGTCTGTTCTCATTGGGGTAGATATAATTTGTGTAAATCTATGGAGGTTAATGAGGGTAGTTGGAGTGTGGCTAGAGCAGTTAAGCCAGTCAATATCAAAATAACCTAATAGTACAGTTTCTTGGGTGTATATCACAAAATCGAAAGCTGACAAGTTTGAAGCTCAAAATTCAAGCTTGCAACCTCGAAAACAGAAAACATCAAAACGTAAAGCGGAGATCGCCATAGAGTGCGGGAAGGGAAGATTTCCCTTTACTGCACTGTAGTGCAATCTCAGAGCTGGTATATTTAAGCAGCGGGGGTGTGGGGGTGCTGAGGGGCTTGACCCCCTGCATAGAGCGTTTTTTGTGTTGTTTTGGGTGTTTCTTTTTTATGTTCAATGTTTTCTATTTTTGAGGTTGCCAGTTCGAAATTTTGAGCTTCGATATTGTCAGCTTTTGATCATGTGATATAAACCCCAGTTTCTTGTGGCATGGAGTTTGAGATCCAGTTTAGCAGGTTTTCCATTATAGTAGTGTTATTGCCAGGTGGAATGTAACCACCTGCAATATTTATATATTTGTTTGAGTTTAGTTTAAGTTTGGCAAAGATTAGTTCAACATCTATGATTTCTTGGGTGTTATAGTCAATTTGTTCAATGCTCAGATGATTTTGGAACAATATCACTACTCCACCTCCCTTTTCCTCTACTCTATCGCTCCGTATGATGTTATAGCCATGGGCTGTAATCTCATTATTATGATCTTCTGGTTTAAGTCATGTTTCAGTTAGCACAGCTATTTCTGGTTTATATACAACTATTAGGGCGTGAAGGTCCTGAATTTTGTTAAGTATACTTCTTGCATTTATGTTTATGAAGAGGAGAGAGGAGGTAGGTCTATAGTGTAGGGTATTTAGCTGATTAGAGTCTGTGTTGGGTGTTGTTGTGGGTCCTGGATCGGGATGAATGTCACCACAGCGAGTGAGTTTGTGGAGCAGATGAAGATACAGTTTAGATAGTTTGTGTAGTAATTTAGTTTGTCTAAGTGAGGAGTTAGGGTTAGTTTTGACTGACAGTTTGTAGTGGGAGTAAGAGATTGATCTAGAGGAGGTGAGGCCTAGTGGTGTGATAGGGAAGCTACAAAGTTTCAGGGGAGTGGATATAGGTTGGATTTGCCATTGGCGGTAGTGATATGTAGTTGTTTGTGCTAAGAGAAGAGGTAGGAGAGCAGGACAAAGGTAATGATTGTTAATAGGTAGAGTAGTGTTTTTAGTAAGTGGGACTGCTGTTTGTAGTTCATCCTGTTTAGTGAAAAGTGTTTAAGGGTAGTAGTCTAAACTATGTGGGATAGGTACTCTAATAAGGAGTGATTGCAGGGGTGTGGTGAAGGGTGTTGGTTTGTGAGTGATATGTGTGGTGTGAAACTCTAATTGGGTGGGAGGGAACTGATGGTGGGTGTGGTGTTTAACTATAAATATAATTGCTATGCAGGTGGGTGGGAATGGGGCAGGGTAGGGGAGCGGAGTGAGCATAGCGAACAGAGCAGACAGAGCCAGTAGTCCAAGACACTGGAGAGTTTGGGAGACTATCAGTGTCATGTGAAGGAGAGCCTACCACTGAAATATGTAGCCTATATGGGTGGAAGGTAGTTATGTAGCACTTAGGTGAATTTAAACTAATACAAACAAAATAGTATCAGAGATGTGTATTTCAGGGAGCTGGAGTGAGGACAGGATGGGTAGGAAGAGGTAAAGGTGCACTCTAGATTAACGAGGAAAAGGAGTGCAGTATAACTAAGAAGGTAACAAATATATGGGGAGGGAGATGCCTGCCGCTTATTCGTGATGCAGCATTTGACCACACTAAAGTCAGTCAGCTGCCCTTAAGGGAGTACACTATGTAAAGTACACTAAACCAAAAAAGTTAACATACATGCACTACTTTCAGATTTTAGTTCTCCCAAACTTCCTTGCTGGGTCCACAGTATTTTCGGGGTGATTCTTCTTAACTTCATGGAGGTATTTGATGGGAGGGAGGAACCCTTAAATAATGGTTACAAGTGGTCTGGAGGAGGGAAAGAAATAGTTAAGATTCAGGGTGTTTGCATACAGGCTAGGACAGACATTTTGTTTATTGTTTGCATTTTTGCTTTTTTATACACTAGTACCATAGGTATACAAGGTTCTAGCTCAGCAAGTTGGTCATTCAGATGTTCTATTTAAGCAGTTCTACCATCTAAACAGCAAACAACAGTTCAGGAAGTATTTACATATCATACTTAAACATTGCAGTCATCAAACACCATAAACCAATTTAGGAATGGACAGGTCCCAAACATGTAGCAATATCCATGAAGCAGCATGTTACAAGGATTTAACTATCAACCTTTATCTAATAAGTACAGGATGACAATAAGGACAGTAATCATCAACATTCTAACTATTCGCAGTATTAAATAAACTGTATCAAATACAAGCATGAGTCGCTATGCTATATTATAGACAGTTGTTGCTTTGAGCATTAAGTGTAAGCAGACAGTGATTTACCACTTTAACGGCTGGCAGTGCTGACAAATATTGTTACTAGTGCGGCTACTATATATACACTTGAATGGTAAGTATCCAGAAATAATCAGGCTAATTCAAGTATGTAACTAATTAAAGGAGCTGTCATGTGCTTACCTTTACTTTTTCTAAAAGATAAGGCAAAGCAGATACAATTAACTGCCGTGACATAGTTATTTAACCCCTTTAAGATGTACAGCTACACTCGTGGATTCTGTTTGCCTGTGGGTTAATTCACAAAGCGGAGTTAAAGCTAAAAAATTTTCAGCAGTGTTTAAAACATGATATTACTTCAGCCGATACTACTGCATGCACAGAAATGTAAAAACAAGTGTATAACAGACAGCATACAACACCTGATGCTGTTTAATTAATTAAAAAAGCTGTTATGCACTTGCCTTTCCTTGTTCCTATAATTTAAGACAATGCACTTGGTTGGTTTATAAGCCACCTATCCAGAAATAATCAGGCTAATTCAAGTATGTAACTAATTAAAGGAGCTACACTCGTGGATTCTGCTTGTCTGTAGGTTACTTCACGAAGTGGACATAAAGCTAAAAAACATTCAGCAGAGTCTAAAACACGATTTTACTTCAGCAGATACTATCGCATGTAGGGCTAATTCATTGCCTGTGGGTTAATTCACATAGTGGAGTTAATGCTAAATACATTCAACAGAGTCTAAAACATGATTTCCCTTCAGCAGATACTATCGCATGTACAAAAATGAAAAAAAAAAACAATGCAATTCCTTACCATTAACATGCTAGCAAGAAAGGCAGCGGCAGAATCTATGGGGAGGTTAGGTCTGTTTGAAAATGGCATCTCACCAGCGAGGTTCCCTAAGTAGACTTTCTTGGAAAGAAGGATGTAAGAGGGAGGGAATAGAAGAGATGGACAGGATGTGCAGGAGTGTTGCAGATGGAAGTGGGAGGGGTTAGGACTAAGAGCTAGTAGTCCAAGATACTGGAGAGTTTGGGAGACTATCAGTGTTATGTGAAGGACAGCCTACTACTGAAATATGTTGCCTATATGGGTAGAAGGTAGTTATGTAGCAGTTAGATGAATTTAAACTAATACAAACAAAATAGTCAGTATCAGAGATGTGTTGTGTATTTCAGGGAGCTGGAGTGAGGATAGGATGGGTAGTAAGAGGTAAAGATGCACTCTAGATTAAAGAGGAAAAGGAGTGCAGTATAACTAAGAAGGTAACAAATATATGGGGGGGGGATGCCTGCCACTTATCCGTGATGCAGCGTTTGACCACACTAAAGTCAGTCAGCTGCCCTTAAGGGAGTACACTATGTAAAGTGCACTAAACCAAAAAAGTTAACATACATGCACTACTTTCAGGTTTTAGTTCTCTCAAACTTCCTTGCTGGGTCCACAGCATTTTTGGGGTGATTCCTCTTAACTTGATGTAGGTATTTGATGGGGGGGGGCCTTAAATAATGGTTAGGAGTGGTCACTAACATGCTAGCAAGCATGGCAGTATCTATAGGGAGGCTAGGTTTGTTTGCAGTTATTTTTTTCCCCCCTGCTTGTCCCCGTTTCACCACTTTCCTAAAACCCCCTTTTCTTTATATTTTTTAGCGCAGGTTTGCACAGTGCAGTCTACTGCACTGCTTCACTTAGCTCAGCATAAATAAGCTTTAATGAGCTTTACAGAGCTTTAATGACTGTATGTGTCTATTACATTATTACTCACATGTAGAAAAATAAGCACTTCTGCCAAGTGTCAAACCAGAGCCCCTCTCAACTATAACTCATTGCATTAACACACCATGCTACATAGGCCTGAAGTTAAACAGGTGTTTCCAGCATAACATATTGATTGCTAATTACAATCATTATGCATGGAACTGAAATAAAACACTAATGTGAAAACCGAGAGTGTACCCTGGACTCTGGTGCAATACTACATAAGAAA
This sequence comes from Protopterus annectens, assembly GCF_019279795.1. Taxonomy (NCBI): domain Eukaryota; kingdom Metazoa; phylum Chordata; order Ceratodontiformes; family Protopteridae; genus Protopterus; species Protopterus annectens. The sequence continues at coordinate 1,025,338,631 of NC_056735.1, forward strand.
GACATATACTAATGGATGTAAGTTAGGCCTGTAATAGCAGGTATATGTGCCCTTTTATTAGCAACTTGTGGAAAGATACCTGCTAAGGCAGCAATGGCAAAGTACATGTACAAATGAGTCCCTGATGCAGAAATACAACCATATAAAGCCACACAAATACTCATGGATGTAGAAATGTTTCTCACAGCCTGTATATGTGCACTTATATCTTGCAAATACTGATTTTTTTTTTGAAGTGCCTCAGTAGCTCAGTCTGTTAAATGCTTTGCTTGTAGTACATTTTGCCACACACAGCCCTGGGTTCAAATCTAGTGTGTTGCACTTAAATTACATTGTTGTGAAGACAGCAAGTAATGACTGAGTCATGTAATTTTAATCCCCAAAGGTTACTGCTACTTAATTATCTGCTACCCATTTTTGCAAGTCAAAGCCAAGCAAGTAGGGACACAGTGCACATATCCATATAGCCTAACTATATGTTACCTTATATTCTGTTATTGGCACCATTGCATAACAGATGCACCTTAAGCATATGCTTCAACTGGACTGTAAAGGGTACTCTTACCCTGGTTCTGCCGCAAAAACGCGGCTGATACAGCTGCCACAGTTAGACATACAGCTTGCTGTTGTCCAACGTGTTCACACTCCCCCCATTCCCCCCGATGTGTTCTAGGCTGCAGCAGCAGCTGCAGCCTGTAGAATACACAGCTGTATGTTAAGGAAGTTGCTAAGAAAACTACCACACCTCCCCATTGTCCAGACCAAGGGATCTGGACACAACCATACATAAGGGGGGAAAAGATCCAGAGATAGGGACATGTTTAACAGTTTGCTCCTACACAGATAGTAAGTTGATAGAATAGCAACTAGTGCATTAGCATACATGTTCTGATGGCTATGAAGTCTGACACTCACATATCTCTCTTCCCTTATTGACCTCAACCCACCATGTTTGCCAGTGAACTGCCAGATGACCACAATGTCATATGAAGCAAAACTGTAGACATACATCATAAATCTCTACAGTGGACAGTATTTGTACCTACCCTCTGTGATATTGTAGTTTCCACACCTCAGTAATGTCCATCTCAAAAACTAAGAAAGTGACCACGGCCTACATGAAGGCCTTATATATTGCACTGTGGTGCCATGTCATTTGCTAGTGATTCTGCTGTTTTGGCTGCAATTAGCAATTCAGAGCCATATATTGGTGCAGAGGCAATTAGCTGTTAATGAGCATTACCTTCAAAAGGCAAGCAACTTGGTTATGGGGAGCAGGTCTGTATGAGATTTCAGTCACACAGACAGCATATGTCTAAAGCATTTCTAGAGGAAAGATTCAAAAACGGAATACTGCACTCCACCAGGTATGTAATAGATTTCTCCATGTAACAGGATGCAGATGGGAGGATGGAGGTATGGGGAATAGGGATTACAACACTAGGCTTGTCTTAGATCTATGGTATTGACATGTCATTGTTATTCTGCTGTCCTACACCTACAGTCAAGCCTCCCAACTGTCCCTGCTTTCAATTACATCTCAGCTCTGTCCCTGTCAATCCCTCTTACAACAGCCGGCTGTTGTAGGAAAACTAGTGGATTACACATAATGCATAGTGACAATAACTAAGGGCGTACATTCCTTTAGCATCAAATGATGTACTGTAATTCACCTCCTCTCATTCTGTCAATGTGTCACATAATAGTTCTAAAATTGTAAAAGTGTCCCTGAATGTCCCTGATGTATTCTGGCTAAGTCCCTGTTTCATTGACATTTGTCCCTGTTTGGTTGAGAGCTATGCCTAACATACCTGTCAACTCCATCAGCAAGAAATCAGGACAAAGTCCTAATTAATGGGAGACCAAGGCTGAAACTCACAGACACAGTAAAAATATTCCCAGTACAAAGTAAGAACGTGAATAGACTAACAGATATTACTGTAGCATAACTGGTTTCTGAAGGGTACGATGTGTGAAAGTCAGATTCTGTCTTTATTTCCAAACATCTACCATCAATGATTGGTTACCCATTTGTCAGGCATCCACAGGTTTGTGTGAATAGGACTACATCTATGAGGCAAACATCTTGACATTCTGCAAACATCTGCATAACTGAGAGGTGTGATGCCTACAGGGAACATATACTACAGTGGTTTTGCATTAATTTCTGTCATTGTGGTACACTGGTGTTGCTGGACTTTCTCCATATAGTTGTCATATAAGCACACTGCTATTTGTCTGAGAGTGGCCATATAACATATTAGTAGGAATTTGCCTGTAGGGTCACACTACAGTAGACTGCGGTGATGGGTGTAGGAACATACAGCAGAATCTGTCATGGCACACAGGGACATAACCCAGTATTGCTACTATCTTGGTGATATCCACACATGTAATATGTTTCCAGACTGTGGTATGTGATGTCTGAGGGAGCAGAGGCTAGTGCAGTCCGTTATGGGAGTGCAGCATCTGTACATAGTGGATGTCCATGTATCTGGTCCTGTAATGTGTTCCCCTCTTGTTGTCTTTCAGGAACCATATACAGCAGGAGACATCCACCATTCTCAACTGTGGAGAATGACATCATAATGGATTGCCTCAGACATTACCATCACATCTTGCTTTCCAGTGGTCAGCACAATTGTGAACAGCGGGCAGCATTGTGGGCAGACCTTGTGTGGGCTTTTAATCAGATTGTCCAACAGGACACTACCTGTGAGCAGGTCCAACACCTGGCCACAGATATGGTGAATGTTGCATGGCAAAGGGCAGCTGCTGTTGCCAGGGGTGATGCTGCCACTAGTGGAGGGCCTGTGATGGAACAACCACTCTCAGCCACAGAGGAATTCCTGGCAAACCTAGGATCAACCAACAGCTCCTGGGCATCCATCAAGCCATACATCCTGGAGTTGGGTGCCACAGCATCCACAGAAGACCAGCATCTAGGTAAGCTTACTGTATTCACCAGTGTAATACATATCTGTCATTGTGGCAGGCTGTACATACACGTACATGGGTGTCAGGTCTATCTGCATTGGAGGGGGTTGGGTTTCATGCACAGATGTGCACACATACTCAGAATGTCAGCAATATAGCCATTGTCACAATAGCTACTGTATATGTGGATATGCACACATATTACCTTGTAGCGCTGCAACATTTGGTGGTGCTGACAATACCTCTCCCTCACTTTTTCACAGGTCCATCAGGAGTGGACGAAGTTCATGGTCTTGTACCTGGTAAGTGTGATACTGTTGTTTTACATATCATATATACCCTAAGAAAGTTAAGGGCTGCCATGTTTCCCGATGTACTATTGTGCTTAGCCATAGTAGAATATTTGTATGTTCCATTCTGGAACAGATAACTACGGTGCATAGACTGGGTAATCACAAGTGTGTATTTGTACAAACATTAACACATTTGCATTTATAGTTATGAGTAACTGCGCAACCTGCTATACATGAGGCCAGTACTCCAAAATGCCTGTTCAAACATAATAGGGAGATGGTACATACCTGCGGCAGTGATACTACTACTGGCATGTCATTCTCAAGACAGGTGTACTGGGTTTTCTGTGTAGTTCTATCATATAAACTGTCATATTGCATACCTCATGGGTGTATTGTACTGGCAGCATTAACTGGATGTAGCTGAAGTGCATGTTATAAAGGGTCTGACTTGCCTGTGTATGTTCTTGTGCGTTTGTCTGTTGCGCATTGTATCAGAGATGGGAAGATGTGAAACATGCAGTGCAGTTGTGGATCCTCATCTGTATGAGTTAGTGTGGATTACCATGCATAATAGTGCAGGTAGTAATGTACTGTTTTATCCTGCTTCTCACAGGTGAACAAGTGGATTAGCGTCTGTCCCTCTCACAATCTGATGTCGGTGTCTCATCGGACTCTGATAATGATGGTGGCCGTAGTGAGGCACAGGTGGGGTTGTCACAGGCTGAATCTATCCCAGAGCTTGACATCCCTCTTCTGCCCATATTGTCCCCACACACAGTCAGCATGCCCACACATACCCAGTCCCCAGGAGCCAGAGATATTGGACAGTCAGAGTGTGGTGACATTGCACAAGACAGTGTGACAATTATGGCATCAGTGAGTGTAGACAGTGGTCATAGCCAGAGAGCTGGCGAGGTTCTACACAGGCAGATTGACAGGGGTGCTCGAAGGAGGACTGCTACCCATCAACCACCTGTCACAGGTGTCACATCACAGGTCACTAGCAGCATGTTTTGGGCCATCATGGAGGCACATGAATGTTCTGAACATAACACCAGATGGATGCTTATGGTTATGAATGCAGCACAGTCTGACATCTGTGACTGTCTCCATCACATTGGTGACACTCTGGATCAGTTCACTGATATAGTGGACAGACAGTGGGCAGAGACAGTGTCTGTCTTTGAATGCACATTGTCTGTGCTGGAACATCTGGTTGGAGTTGGGCATTGGACACGTAGACGTGGGACAACAACACAATCTGCTGAGAGTCCATGTGGCCCTACACACTCAAGCCCCCATTAGTGGCAGTAGTTCCAGCACTACAGAGGGAAGTGTGCTGTCCACACCATGAGCATATGGTCCTGGGTAGTCCTGTGGGGGACACAGGCCCAGCAGATAGCAGTCACCATCAGCTACTGTCACCACATTTGACCTTGGGCATGGTGGTGCCAGTACTACTCCTGGTGGAGCCAGTTCCTGCATTCATTGCCAGAGATGGTGAACTGTCCACTTTATGATATACATTCCACAGCTGTCCAACATAAACAAGTGTAGGGCTAGTACTGGGCTTGACTGTGTACATGCACACACCCAAACACCCCTGTCACATGCAGGTCACCTACAGATACACACAGCACCTCTCCAAGGTCCATCTAAACAGCACTCCTTCCTGACTCACACACATGCTGTCAACTGTTTGGCATAGCCTAGGCCTCTGTCACCTCTATACCATAACCTGTGCATGTGATGATACCCATGCCACATCCCTGCCATCCATGCCATCAATGCAGGACATGGAAGTATGTGTCTGATGCACAGGGTGACTATATTACTTTACATGTACTTGTGTAGTGCAGTATTGTTATGCCATGGCAGTTGCTGTGGGCCATGACAGGTACTGTATGTTAGCATGTGGCATGACTACAAATCAAGCTTTGTATATCTTTGTTGCATGATATTAGACTGGCAGTAATGTTACAGAATGACAGGTGTGTCATGGTCCTGTGTATGTTTCTGTGCCAGGAGTCTGAGTAGTTAAACTATGGACACATGGCAGCAATATAGCAGCACAGGATGACATGGCATAGAAAGGTATGGCAGTATACATGCATGGCTCCCTAGGTGCTTATGTGTAGAATAGTGTGTCAGGGACAATGATCATGCTTTCATACTTTGTGACAAGGCCTGCTGCCCTTGATATGTGTCACCTGGGTTGTCTGAATGTACAACTCTATATGGTAGTGAACAGCAGTTATGCTTATTTAGATGAAGGCAATTTGGGGCCAGCAACTAGTCAAGGGCTGTAAAATTCATAACCATTGCACAGAGATGGGCATGTCTGTAGTGCTGCAAAGGGATATATTTACACAAGTACACAAGTTGCCTGATGTTAGATTTAGAACCCACAGGGCCATAAAATGAATAACCATTGCACAAACATAGGCCAGATGGACATGTCTGTAGTGCTGCATGGGGATACATGTACACACACACACACACACACACACGCACACATGCACACAGAGTCAGCTGATGTGAGATTAGAACCCCTAGCTATCTATTATTACATACTATAGCTCGCAGTACTTATTGAACCTGCCACATGTTATGTCTGTTGAATATGTGGACACAGGCACAGTACTTGTGGAGTATGCAAAGTGTCTTTGTGCTAGCATGCGTGGCCTGCAGATTGATACTGATTGATACTATTATTGTATCTAGTGTCCTAGGGCTGGAATTCCAGGTCATATCCCTGCTATGTGTGTACAATTACCAGTATGGCCATACGTGATTTCATAGGAGGACATGTGGCCAGGTGCAATATGGCCTGTCTAAGGCATGCATTACAACCAGTGTATATTACACCACCTGCTCACCTGTGTCTGTCTACAGGGTGACATTCTGCTGTCACAGGGGTCTGTGAGTGAGTGGATTATGTACTGTAACGGCCTTGGTCTGGTTCCATTGGACAACTGTTATGATGTGTAAGTGCAGTAATCCCCAGCATTCCGAGGGTATGTGGGAACATTCGTACATTCACACATGCGCACACACACACACACACACACACACACACACACACATCTATATCTATCTATATATATATATATATATACATATATATATATATATATATATATATATATATATATATATATATGGGTTCACTTTATAACATTGAAATACTGAAATGTCGAATTTCAGTATCTCAAAGCTATAAAGTTGAATGTTTGAAATAGCAAACGTTCATAATCGCGAATTTCACATATGTCGAATATATGTCAATTCACAAGTTATGAAGTTGCGCTACGTAATGTCCGGGTTTGTGTTTTGGTTGTGCGCGGTGCCGTGTTTGGATGTAGGTGTTATGTCAGGTAAGTGAGTGTTTTGTAAGGGTTTTGAGTGGGAGTTAGAGTGTGTGTGAGGGATTGGAGAATGTGCGTGTGAGTGAGCTTTTGTGTTGTGTTTGTGCGATCTCGGAGTTAGTATATATAAGTAGGGGGAGTGTGGGAGTTGCAGGGAGGCTTGCCCCCCTGCTTATGTGTGTGTAAGTTGTGTATGTGTGTTTTTTTTTGTTTATGTTGTGATGTGGGTGTTGTGTTGTATGTTTAGTGTAGTGTGTGCGGTGTTTTCGGTTATGTGGTTTCACGGTTTTTGTTTGTTGGTGTTTTGTGGATTCGGTTTTATAGTTTCGAGATACTGAAATTCTATATTTCAGCATTTCGAGGTTATAAAGTGAATATATATATATATATATATATATATATATATATATATATATATATATAAAACAGGGATGTATGTTAACTTTACTGTTGCTGTATGTGTACATTATGTAAATGTGTTATGAAGATATATGTGGAGAGTCTATGCATCATTTTACTTTATATATATATAGATAGATATATGTATATATATATATATATATATATATATATATATATATATATGTGTGTGTGTGTGTGTGTGTGTGTGTGTGCCACATACTGATAGATACACTACTCATTTGTGAGGGGGATAGGGGGTGACAGATATGTATATTTAGCTGTCTGCATGTACAGCCATATATTACCATAGCAGGTCTTTGTGCAGAAGAAGCAAGAGACTTGGGCTCAAGTTGGCAAAGTGTAGGAGCATGCTCAGTCTGATAGTCAGTACTTACAAGGTGACTCCAGGCCAGAGCTACCTGTAATCCAGTCCAGGATTTTGTGTGCTGCAGACCAGTGGCTGCTGCACCTGCTACCATAGTACAGCACTTCCCTGATATTGTCCAAGGCATTCCCCGGCTGTTTGCTGAACTTAATATGTGACTCATACCTCTCAACTGTACAGAGCTTCGCAGAATGTCCAGATTTTTACCTCATATTTTTGGTCCATTTTATATAGCATTGTGGTTTTCTGACAAATTAGTGGCAAATCATTGAAGACTGAAGTTAAGAAATAATGATAGACATTTGCATGTCAGACTCCATACACATCAGGAGATTCATGCTAATGCAAGACCTATTATTCTATCAACTTTTTAAATTTATAAGAGCAATATTTAAAATTTCTCCCTATTTGTGGGCCTTTGTCCCACTTTTATTAATGGTTTTGGCCATACTTCTTGCTCTAAGAGGTTGAGCGGTATAATGTGGCTGGGGTACATGATGTAACACTTCAAACCGGGTGACAGTCTTCATATCTCTCCATGTACATGTTTTTGCAGAATGTTCAGCATTTTGCCCCTTATGTCTGCTCTGTTCCTCATGCACTTGTGGCTTACTAGTACTATACTATAAAATCCAGTCAGTGAATTGTAACTACTGACACATTTAAGTGATGGCCTTTACATCCTGCAGTTAATCTGACCTGTTGCAACCTGCTGTTATACTAGCCACCTTCTAGGTTACTCAGAACATGTATAATGTCTGTCTGTCTGTAGGTTTGGCCCTTTGCCCCCCCCCCATTTACTCTGGATTTTTCCAGCTTTTTTGCAGTAACAGATTGAGAGGTTATGACAGTTAGTGGGAATACCACCATACGACTTCCTCAAATGCAAAAGATGTGGCTACTGCCAGATTCAAGCCAGCAACACCATCACCCATACCAGTATCTCTAGCCTACAGAGACACACAGGCTGCCAAACAGGCATGCATCATTCATCACACAATCAACAGCATACAAACATACATGGTCACCCTGTGTTATATGAGACATAGAATATGTGGCCAGGTTGTATGTCACAGCTCTGGAATTGGGTGGTCTGCTGATATATAATTGCGGATATACTGCTACAGCTGTTGTATGGGTACACAGATGAGTTGGGGGTGGGGATAACCAGCCCATACCCTGCTGGCATACACAGTTGTGTGACTGTTGTGATACCCCACTGTTAGCAATCTCCCTTGAATCATGTGGCCTAGTGCATGTTATGGTGCACATACTATTGGACAGAGTACCTGTTATCCCAAGTGGCTGTTAGATCTTCCCAAGTAGCCCAGTATCCCACGATAGTCCCTTGCATACATGCGGCAGGTTCATACATGTGCTACCATATTCTAGTATCCCTTACAAGTAGTGAATAGGTGTGTGACCCACCTTGTGACTGCAGCAGTTATTAGACCTGTAGTTTGGGTCTGACTCTGTCTGATGCATGCAATACACAGCCAATATATGATTAGGTACAGGTTGTGAGGGCTGGCTGGCATAATTTTTATAGGATCATAGGATCATAGGATCACAGGAGGTTACTAGGCTATTGGACCTGAGGCCCTTATAAGCCTAGCCAAGAGTTTAGCCCATGTTTAGACCAGTCAGCACCCAGTTCCCCTGTTCCGCAGGGACACAGGTGGAATCCCACAAGTGCATTTTCTGTTTCCCATCCAGTTATCCAGATTGCGCTTAAAAAGGGATAATGAGGTACTCTGCTTGACGTGGAGAAGGAGTCTGTTCCACACAAGAGGGAGTCTCTGGGATGCAAATCTGTCCTGCCAACAAGTCCTATTTATATCACAGACCAGGTTGAGGTTGTGCATACGGATTGCTCGAGTGGAACTTAACTTGTGGATATGCAGCAGTCCCATCAAGGCAATGTCTGAGACAGCTTTGTATGCCAGGCAGAGGTCACCTCTGAGGAGTCTGTATGAAACTGAGTAGAGGGACAGGGTAGGTGTTTGAGGCCCTGGATTCTCCTGGAGAAGAACCTCTGTGGTCTCTCCAGCTGCTGTATGTGCTTTGTGAGGTACATACCAAAGGGGGCATTGTACTCAATAATTGGCCTTATAAGGGAAGAATACAGGGATCTAATGACCTCTTTGTCTCTGGATGAGATACCCTTACTTATGAAGTGGGCCATGTAGAAAGCTTTCCGTACAACAGAAGTAACATGGTGGTCAAAAGTCAGGTTGCTATCAACCTAGGTGCCCAAATACCTCACTACTGATTCTGTACTTAGGACATCATTATTAATGTGATATTATGTGGGGATGTCACTCTCCCCAAATGGGATGATGATGCATTGTTTGGCATTCAGCTTGAGGCCATGTTTCTGGCACCAGTCGTTTGTTTGGGTGAGACCCTCTTGGAGGACTTTCACATCACTTGTGGAACTGATGACTGTGCCCAGCTTGCAGTCATCTGCAAACTTGGTCAGCCATAGCCCACTGGTTTTGGAATGCACCTCAGAGAAGTACATCCTGAATAACAGAGGCCCCAAGATCGATCCCTGGGGTATGCTGCTCATTATGGGTCTACTGCTTGAGGTGGCTTCCCCTATTTTGATTAGGTGGGTTGTGTCAGTGAGCCAGTTTGCTACCCATCTGTTAACATATGGATTGATGCCTAGTTCATCTACTATGCATGAGTGGAGAGTAGTGTCAAAGGCTTTGACCAAGTCAAGGTAGGCAGTGTGCTCCATCTTCCCCTCATCCATGGCTTTGGTGACTGCTTCAAAGAAGTCAACCAGATTTAACAGACATGACCTCCCCTTGACAAACCAAACTGTGTGAGGTCGAATGCTTGGAGGTTGCCAATGTCCCTGTTAATGAAGTCCATGATAATCCGTTCCATGGCCTTGCAGATCAGGCTAGTTAGACTGATGGGTCTATAATTTCCTGGATTGGTGAATAGTCCACCTTTGTGCAAAGGGATGACAGTGGCTGTCCTCTACTCAGCTGGAACAAAGCCAGTACTCAGGCTTTATTAGAATAGGGTGCATAATGGTGCTGTACATTCATGTCTGAGTTCATGTAAGTTGCAGTCTGGGATGTTATCGGGTCCCATGGAGGCTGTATTGTTTGCCTTTGAGAGGGCAGTGAAGACCTATTCCCTAGAGATAAAGGGTGGGGGAAAGGTACTGGGGATGCCCTGATTTACTGATGGGGGGCAGAGGGGAGAAGTTTTTGCTGAATCTGTCAGCCAGTAGATTGGCTATATCTACAGCACTTGTGTATGTGGTGTCCTTGACCACCAGTTCTAAACAGATCTGGGTGCTTCCTTTGAGACTGTGGACATATGTGAAGAAGGCCTTATGATTATCTCTAGCAGATGTGGCCAATTTGGACTTGACTTTGGCTTTAGAGGATTTCATTAGTGCTCTTATTTGCTTGTTCAGGCTAAGGAGAGGTTGCTTCCAATTGGGCACCTGCTCCTTCTTGGTCCTGGTGGGCAATTTTTTCATTTTGTTATATAGTTTATTTATTGCAGATATCTACCAGATAGATTTACTCTTCCTTGCGGAGGATGATTTTGTCCTGTCAGGTATTCCTGATTCCATGCATCTATATAAATCCTCTTATAGTACTTCAGTGTAGATTCGGACATTGGTACCAGTTCCTACAGTGGAGGAGGGGGCTGTGAAGATGTTTATACCATCCCTCAAGAGGTAGTAATCAGCTTTGGAAATTTTTTTTTGTTTGACCATAGCTAGAGGGGGGTCAGGGGAGATGGTGACTTCGAAAGTGACTATTTTATGGTCTGCTCTTACCAGAGAAGATGATACCATAGTGGTGCTGCAATGGTTACTCATGTTGGTTAATACCAAGTCCAAGATATTTTCACCTCTTGGGGGGGTATCGACTAGCTGTTCCAAGGCATTTGCATTGATAAAATTGATGAATCTTTGGGCATTTGTGTTCTGGAATGAGTAGATTTTCCAGTCTATGGTTGGGTAATTAAAGTCACCCAGGATCAGGGTAAAGGGTTGAATCTTGATAGATTTGAAGAGGTCCAGATAGGTGGAGTGGAAATTTTGATTAAAATCTGGGGGCCTGTAGCTAGCTATAATTTGAATAGGGGTCTTGTCAATGGTTAACTGCACCTGGAGTGTCTCCTGTCCACCATATTGTTTGACCAGCCTGGATGTGTTTGTGTCTTCAATATATATTGAAACTCCACCTCCTTTGGCATCGCAGCCCACATTTTGGGGTCTGAATGTATGATAGGATGAATAACCAGGTAAGTGCAGTTTCATGTTTAGACGCCTAGCGTTTAGCAGCATGACCTTTAATTTGCGATTTGTTGAGATTTTCATGTTGGTAGTATCATCCTCATGACTTTTCCTAAAAAAGGCACTATGGGAGAGCCAAAAGCCTGAAGCCCAAGTGAGACAGATGCAGACCATGTCTAGCAAAGCATTGTGGTCAGTCAATCATATCTTCCCAGGCTGTCAGGCATTGGATCCCCCTGGAATGACACCAGAAAATAAGCCAATTGTTAAAGTCAATAATTTTCTGTTTGCATTGAGGCATAATTCTGGGTGACAGTAGAATGCTACTTAAGGCTAGGGACATACCTGCCTGGGGCACATATTCAGTGAGTTCAATCATGTGTCTTTTAATATAGTCCAGGGAGGTGCGTCTCAAGTCATTCATGGCAAGATGGACTATGACAGTCATAATAGTACCTGTTGATGAGAGACTTAAGTGGGTGTGTAATATGGCAGATTCTGGCACCTGACAAACAACTAACTGTGACTTTCTTCTTATCCAGCCTGGCGAAAGGCACATGTGTGTGTCTCACAGTGGAGTCCTCTATGATTAATATGTTAGGTTTATGGTTAGGCCTTAGTGGTTGCGAGACACTGGTGTGTGGACTATGCATGGTATGTGGTGTGAAGGGTTGTGGAGTTCTCATCTGTTTTTGCCTCTGAGGTCTCCTTTGTTTGGGGTTGTGGGTGTCTGTTGTATAGTCATGAGTCGTGTTTGAGGTGTAGGGATTGTGCTGCAAACCTTCTCATTTCCAGATACACTGGCTTGTGAGGGAGAGTGCATAGACTCTAGCTTCTTTATGAAATTGCATCTCTCACAAATTGTGTTCCTAGGTGGTAGTAGTAGTAGATGGTTGTCCGTGTACATGAGGCAGTTGCTACACTGTCTGGGGATGCCCATATCAACCAGGCTGGCAGGAGAAACCATAGGAAATTGTGCATCCATATTTATCAAAATCTAAGGGAGGGAGGCCAGGGAGAGCTAAGGGGTAGGCCTAAAGCCCTAGTGCTTAAACCAAAACTAAAAGGCTTAGAATAACACTTAAAATTTAAACATGGTAAAAACAAGCAGTAATAAATGCAGCAAAGAAGATGCAATTGAACACCTTAGAGAACAAGTAGCAGAAAAAACAAGATGAAGTGATAGAGTATGAGGAGGAAACACAAATAATGTAAAAGCAGCTAAGTAAAGTTTTTTTAGTAAAGTAAAAAGGGCGAAAGGAGATAATTTAAGGTTAAGAAACATAAGGGGTTGGCCATCCCAAATATTCTCTTTGTATTAGATAGAATGAGCTAATGACACTGGACTGGGAGGAGTGTTTCAGATCAAATTTACATTAGGGGTGGGCAACTGCAAAGTTACCATTGGTATAAATGGTTTGAATAAGCAATAACTAGCAAAATAAGCAAAAAAAAAAAAAAAAACAGGATACTTATTGTTATATATCACAGATCAGATTTGTGGTCAGTGCTCCTCCCCCATTCAGCTCAGTGTGAATAAACAGAATTCCTCTCAAAGGCAGGGTCTAAATACCAAAAGGTACAACTTGAAACAACTTAAAAAAAGCTCAGAAAGACCAATGAGTACTTACTCCAAGCCCTAGACCAGCCAACCTTTACCAGCCTGCAACCATTCAACTCAATAATCTCAATAAAGTGAAGAAAGGCTTCTGCTAATTCAAGATGGCCTGGGGCATGTGCTCACAGCAAGCAACCACTGCAAACAAACAGGCGCAGAGACAGCAAATTGAAGTGGGACTAGGCTACAGCTGCTAGCTATACTATTTTAGGCAGAAAAACACTACACAAATATTTATCACAGCAGAAAAACAGCAATGATATACTAAATGAAAGTTTTAAACAGATACAGGAGCAAGGAGACTCTAGAGAATGTTTTTAATTGCAAACAAATCAGTTATGTGATACACTCCTTAGCAGGAAATCAGAACAAATAAACAGATGCTTAACAAATAGAGAACATTTCCAGTTAATACCTTTCCCACAGTGAAACTAGCTAAAAAAGCTTTACAAACAGTGTGACAGTAACAAAAGTGATTTAACAGGCCCTGGAAGGCAAACAATTTCAGTACAATATTGCAGATTAGTTTATAATAATAAAATACATGAAAAAAATAATAGGCCGCAGACAATAAAAAGTGCTATAAGTGGTTAGAATAAGCAATACTAATAAAAATAAGCAAAAAGAAAAAAAACAGGCTACATATTGTTTTATATCACAGATCACAGTTGTGGTCAGTGCCCCTCCTCCATTCAGTGCAGTGTGAATAAACAGAATTCCTCTCAAAGGCATAGCCTAAATACTAGAAGGTACAACCTAAAACAACTTTAAAAAAGCTCAGAAAGAACAATGAGTGCTTACTCCAAGCCATAAACCAGCCAACCTTTACCAGCCAGGAATCAATCAACTCAATACTCTCACTAAGGTGAAGAAAGGCTTCTGCTAATTCAAGTTGGCCTGGGACATGTGCTCAGAACAAACAACCACTGCAAACAAACAAACACTTTTACAAATATGTGTGTGAGTCAGAGTAAGGTGTCAGTACCTATGGCCCTAGGTTGTCAGTGCATGTGCTATGCATTGTCTTTTGGCCCAGGCCAGGGCATACTGGGTATGCCTATGTCTGCATACAGGGACAGCCTCAGGGGTTTCCTCCTCACAGTCCCTCTGTGGGTGTGGCTGTGGTGACCTAGACACTGGTGGGGGGCTGTGTATCCCTTCCCTTCACTGGTCCTGCAGCAGCTGTTTCCACAGGATCATATTATGTAGCATGGCACATATTGTGAACATGTGTGCATATGTGGTTGGAGATTACTGCAGGGTTCCACTAGATATATTGAGGCACTGGAACTGTGACTTCAGCAGCCCAAACACATGCTCTATGATGTTCCTAGTTTGTGTGTGTGCCTCATTATGGCTTTCATCAGTGGGTTGGTGTGCATTTCTGATGGGTGTCATCATCCACGGTTCCAGTGCGCAGACAGCATCCCCCAGTAAATCGCCCTGTGGGATGTCCTCCCTAGGAAACATCTGGTACAGCTGTGATGCATGACAGATAAGGGAGTCATGATAACTGCCAGGGCTGCCAGCACACACATTCATGATTATCCCATGGGCATTGCACACAACTTGGCAGTTGATGGAGTGGTACACCTTGTGGTTGATGTAGATTCTATCCTCCTCACTGGGTGGTACCTTGATGTGTACATGAGTACAATCTATGGCACCCAGTACCTCAGGTTAGTGTGTTACATGGTAGAAGTGTTGCATACTGCAGGGGTGAAGGGAAAATAAATGTGCTCACCGGGATGTGGTAACATGTCATCCAGGAACTGGCGGAGTACCCCGGATGCTGATGCCTGTGAGACCCCGATCATGTCCCCTGTTGGTCTTTGGAATTTACCCATAGCTAGTATCCAAAGAGCTGCACATACCTTTGTTTCCACTGGGATGGGCTCCCCTCTGTTGGCTCTGGGTCTGAGTTGAGGTTGGCAGAGTTCAGTAAGTTCTTGTAGTATGTCTCTGTCCACCCTGTAGCACTCTACACTATCCAGCTCATGTAGCCCCTGAAATGTTGCTCTAGGCCTAAACACTCTTCTCCTTCTCAGTCTAGGCCTATGGCCAGTGGCAGCAGCAGCACTGACCTCAGCATCTAGCACATATATATGTAGCAGACCTGCAGCAGTCCCTAGCATTCCTTCAGTTAAAAATCCCAAGTCTGTTCTCCACTGGTGCAGAGTATGGGGTGAAATCAGATTGTAGGGTTTCTGCAACCTTTATAGTGCTCTACTGTAGGTACAGCCTTTGTGATTGGCTACCTATGATGCATTCTACTGATTAAGTACATCATTTAGGACTGTTAATGTCCCTAGTTTAAGTGGAATAGGGTTCATCAGTAATTAAGAGATCATGGCTTTTCTCAGCAAATGTTTTATTTTTGAGCAGCCTTCCTTGCTGAGTACTGCAGCATGCTGCACAAATATGTGCCAAGAACGTAAACAGTGCTCAGCACTCAGTCTACAAACGGCCATGAAAGGTCACTCTCAGCATGGTGGCATGCCACACAAACACACTCAGACATGCTGAAACACGTGCCCTGAAGGTAAACAAAGCTTAGCAGCCAGTGTACACACCCCCACGCTGAGCACAGCAGTGCACCACACAAACAGATGCAGCTCAGCTCCAATGAGCTTACAAGTCTTCAGACATACACCCCCTTTACTGTCAACTATATCTTCTGTGGACACCAACATGGTTTTGTCCCTACATGGGATCTGTGGACAAGGATACCCATTTGTACTTTTCAGTAACTGCAGCTCATTTGCATGTAGATCTGTGCACACAACCTGGAAGCTTCACAGTTCCAGGCCCTGCCTCATTAGCAACCATAGCAGTTTACCATTGTACATACTCCACACAGGGTCCTATAATGCATTACTGTCAAATACTACTAATTTCTGCTTTTATACTTTTTAAATTTTTTATTTTTCATAACAGCATGTTTGTGCACTGTGGCATGCCACCCAAATATAACCTGATTATTAAAAGAAAAAACGTATTTATATTATTTTCCATTAGGTTTTGAACACACAGTGGATAGTTTTGCACATATCTGTGTCTGCTATTCTATTTCAGTCTTTATAACTGCACTTTTACAGCCCCTGTTGTCTGTTTAAAATTCTGTGCATGGAATTTTTCTTTGTACATTTCGGACACCAACATGGGGTCTGCAGGACTGCCTAACTGTTTACTGGATTGCTCTACCACCCTCATTTGCATGGATTTCACCTGCTTATGCATGCCATGGACACTGCTGTGTTGGCACGTTCATGCATGCCCCTCAGTTCTGGTTAGTAGATCACACACCTGCTTTGTTTATTTGCACACCTGCTTACTTTTTTGTAAGCAGTTTCCACTATGACTAAATGGAAGAAAAGTCTGCATATGATTTATTAAATTCCATTGTTTTCTGTGCAATCTTGTAAAAAATTGGTAACTTGTGTCGGAGTTTTTCTCGCTGGGCAACTACTGAAAATGGGCTTCCACCCAGACGGAATATCCCAACAAACAAAAGTAAATGTAAAATAAATAAATAATAATTTTACAACGTGGGGCATCTGCACACATGTTGCTGGCTAATGGTTGCAATACATCCTTTTATTCATTCTACTTATAAAACACAAAATCACCAAACTGATAAAAAAACACACAAGGTTGAATTCCAAGCCCCTCTGGAACACTGTTCAAATGTTGAAATGAAAGGAACCACAAGTTGAGAAATATAAAAACACCAATATTTAATGATTCCTGTAACAAAGAAACGTTTTTCGTTTGAACAAGTTTCAAACTTCATCAGACAAAGTATTCTACATGCATTCACCTTAAGTACCATAACACGTACTTCTATTGGTTGAAAACAGTGTCATCATGATCTGAACATAAAACTGTTGCCTCATATAAACTAAAAACTGTCAACGCTACATTAAAAACAATGTAATACAACTAATATTCAAAAAGAGTATTGGCAGGATTCACGATGGCTTGCACGGAGTCTAAGAGTAGTGTAAGACTCCATGCAGCCATCGCGATCCAGGAACAGCCTGAATGTGTATGTAAGAGAGCACCTAAAACGGCTCTTACACGGACAGGGCGTGGATATGCTAATTACCTCACTTGAAGCTGAAAGGCATGCAAATGAGGTAATTTCGCAATCCACGAAGCAGAAACCTGCCCGTGTAAGAGCCGTGTTATCTGCAGAAATGTACTCAGTTGATAACTGAGTACCGTTCTGCAAATAACACAATGGAGCCTTGTCAGCTCCAAATAAAGGTTGCAAATGTCCCAGGTAGCATGCCAATGGCCAAATATGTGGCCACTGGCAACGTACCCTGATGCAAACATGAAATAAAAATGTTTAAACGTAGCGCAGCACCGCGCAAACGGGCTGCGCTATAAAAAAAACAGAAAAATTAAAAAATTAAACCCACAAATGTGGGTTTATGCAAAGCATGAATATACAATGGAAGGGAATAGCAGGCTAAAACAACATGGCCACCGAGTAAGGGTTGGTAAGGGGGGAAGCGGAGTGTAAGACATGTAACTAAGCATTAGTAGGCAATCCTATGTAAATGAGTGGTAGGATAGTGAATCGTACTGTTACATAGGAAATGAGCACATTCCGTGCAGTGTAGGAATATGATAAGGGGGAGTAACAGAGTAGGAGATAGGTGACATCACAGGGGGGAATGTATGAAAGGAATGCAGCTCATTGGAGCACAGTGGCATGTGAAAGCTGTCAGTCACACATCATGGAAAGAGGAGTGTCAACAAGTAGGCATGGAAAAGCCAAGAAATGGAAGGTGTACACTATGGATAACACCAAAGTTTCTTGCAGGGCGTGCATGCGCTCGTGTGAGCGCTGGTAGGCACGAGTAAGCTAGAGTGCGCACGTGTAAGTGTGAGTGCGCGCGATTAAGGCAGAGTAAGCATGTAGGAGCCTGTTAAAACACCTGTAAACTTGTTTGTGCTGGTGTGTGCATGTTTTAACCCGAATAAGCAGATTCTAGTCCGTCTAAGCATGTGTGCGTGAGTGTTAGCCGCTGTGAGCGTGTTTTCGCTTGTATGCGCGTCGCTCCCCCCTGAGGAAACAGAAGGGAAAAAGGAAGCATGGGAAATAGTAGGAAGCTAGCAGGGATTACTGGAAGAGCTAGCAGGTGAAAACAATCAGAAGAAGGCAATTACACAGGCAAAACAGTAGCCCAGCCCAGCAATTAAAACTCTGCAAACAACAGTGCAGAATGTTTCTCTCAAGAGACACTGCAACAGAGGAGTAAGCTATTAGAAGTGAAAACTGAAAAAGCTTCACTCAGACCAAAAATGCTAGGGGCTGCCATAGCTGTTATAAGGAGACATATGCTACTTGCTGAGGGTGGTGACTATGCAAATGCTGCCAGACAACCCACAGTGAGGAGACAGAGAAGAGTGTACAGGCCCAGGGTCACCTACCAGGGGTTACATGAGCTGGAGATAGTGGAGCGCTACAGAGTGGACAGAGACCTCCTGCAGCAAATTGTTGAGCTGTGAAGGCCACACCTCACACACAGAACCAACAGAGGGGAACCCATCCCAGTGGAAACCAAGGTATGTGTTGGCCTAAGAATACTAGCAACAGGTACCTTCCAGAGACCAACTGGTGATATAATGGGGATATCACAAGCATCAGCATCCAGGGTACTACACCAGTTCCTGGATGCCATGTCAGCACATGTCAATGAGCATGTATATTTCCCCAATTCCCGTGAGGTATTGGCCAGCAATATGCGTCTCTTCCAGCAAATAGCGGAATACCCTGAGGTAGTGGGTGCAATAGACTGCACGCATATATGCATCAAAGCACCAGCCAGTGAGCAGGGTAGGGCCTACATTAACCACAAGGGCTTCCCCTCCATCAACTGCCAGGTCATGTGTGATGCCCAGGGCATAATAATGAATGTGTGTGCTGGCTGCCCTGGAAGCTACCATGATTCCCATATCTGGCATTTGACGCAGCTGTACCAGACATTTGCCAATGGGGACATCCCACATGGTCACTTAGTGGGGGATGCTGGCTACGCACTGGAGCCGTGGCTGATGACACCCATCAGAAATGCACACACACCTGAACAAGAACGCCATAATGAGGCACACGCACAAACACAAAATGTAATTGAGCGTGTGTTTGGGCTGCTCAAGTCACGGTTCCGGTGCCTGGACACATCTGGTGGAGCCTTGCAGTACTCACCAACTACATGTACCCAAATTGTCATGGTATGTGCTATGCTACATAATATGATTCTGTGAAAACAGCTGCAGCAGGACCAGCATAGGGCTGGGCCAAACAGCCCCCCACCATTGCCAAGCCAATCACAGGCAGAGCGTGACTCAGAGGAGGAACAACCTGAGCCTGCCCAGTAGGCAGAAGGAGGTGTGCCCAGTATGCCTTGGCCTTGGCAAAGTGGCAATGCATAGCACATACACTGGCTCAGTAGGAACCCTGGAAATGATACCTCTCTCTGACTCACACATATAGTAAAAGGGATGCCTAAGTTGACACAACCTGCTATTAAACATGTACAGGGAGTGTAGTATGTGCATCCAACATAGACAGCCCTGCAGCACCACCTGAGGCATGATTGCCATGTGTTAAGCAATGTAACACCATGTAGTATATGCAAACTTGATGACACTGACTAACATCCTACCCTCACCAAGCATGATGCCACAATATGAAGACGAGATGATCAATTACAATAATTGGCTTAAGTATTGCTGTTAGTCAAAGGGGATCCAATGCGTGCCAGCCTGGGATGACATGCTGAGCAAGACATGATGCTCCACCTGCTAGGGATGGTGTGCACCTATCAGTCCTGGACTTTAGGATACTGGCAAAGGCTGTTGTCACCCCCACTGTGCCCTGAACAGATAAGGCTCAAAACACAAACCCACCTCCATAGGTATCACAAGGGATAAGAACCTAGATGTAATGCTACCCAATGCCAGAAGTCTAAACTGCAAGATGCATGCAGTCTAAACTCCCCTCAGCATGGAGAATGTTGATATCTGTCCTGTAACAGAAAACTGGGTTAAGGCTCACAAGAGCACCCTAACACTACCAGGTTACACCTCGTACTGTGCTTTACAGCCCCAAAACTTGGAACAAACTACAAAAGGAGGGTGACTTGCAATAATTGTCAAGGATAACCACACCCCCATGTTGGTACCACAATAATAAGCAGCATGGACTATCCATGGTCAAGTAACAGTGGCTAAGACTGCCTCCCAGTTTGTAGCCTGCTATAGACTACCCTCCTAATGCCAGGAACTGCACTTGACCTACGTTGGAACACATGGAAATATCAAGCTCTCCAAACAACATTATATTGGGTGACTGAAAATACTCAAACATAGACTGGGAGCATTATTCCAGCTCCAACACCCTAGGCCAAAGGTTCCTAGAATCCATAAACCAAAATGCTCAGGAACAACATACCACTCCCACAAGAGGGGTAAGCATACTGGATGTGATAATCAGCAACATGGGTACTCTATAGTCAGATGAGAAGTGTATCCCTCACTGGTAAGATCAGACCATAGAGTAATCACACTGGATATTCACATCCTGACCACAGTCCCTGGCCAGAAAACCACAGTGAAAAACATGTGTAAAGGAAATGTTGCACTCCTCCAAATTGACGTGGAATCCATTAAAGGCCCTGTGCCTGTGGAAAATATGGGCCACACCTCAGAACCCTTTATAAATGCATTCTATGAACACTGTCAGGAATGTATGGATTATGCAATCCCAAATAAAAACAAGGCCCAATACCATACACGCAGGCATCTGGCATGGTGGATCCCAGCCATTACCAAACCATGCAAGAGAATGAGGAAGCTACTACATGATAGAGCAAACCCAAAAAGGGAAGTAATCTCTGATCAGTATTATGGCAATAAAATATGGCCACTCATAAAATCCACTAAGGCCAGCTACAACAAGTTGAATCTGTGAATCTTGGGCAATCTTACACCTGCCCCATGTACACAGACAACCCCCTCCTCCCCCCAAGAAATACAAATATATGTGAGAGATGCAACCATTTATCCAAACTGGAGGCTGAGCTCTCTCAACTCAGTACTGTCGAAACTAGTCAGGAGGAGAAGGTAACCACACACACCACAAACCCAGTCTCACATAGACCTATCACAACTGCAAACCAAAGACATAAACACACAAAAACATTCCTGGAGGCTCTAATTAAAAAACACCAAATCAAGAGAGCCCTCCAAAGCAAACACCCAAGCAACCACTACCCCCAAACATAGCACATGCAACACATAGTACACAAAGTTGGTGTGCCAAACAGTCACAGCCTGTAAAGACAAACAACATGCCTGATACACTTGGAATAGGTGACTCCATAGTCAGACACACTGATGTCCCATTCACCAGACTGAACAAGGAAAAGGGTACAGTAAGCTGCCTGTAGGCTGCTACAATCCGCCACATAACACAAGCACGCAGGTCACTCCAAAGCAAGTACAAATATGACTCAGTCATTGTCCATGCTGGTGTGAATGACCTGAGATGTACCTCCCTGGACTACATGAAAAGAGACACAGAGGAGCTCTCCGATTATGTAGGCCAGGCCGGTATGACTCTGACCCTGAGCAGCATCCTACCCTCACCAAGAATGATGCCACAGTACAAACACAGAATGATCAGCTTTAACAATTGGCTCAATTACTGGTGTCATTCCAAGGGGATCCAATGTCTGTCTGCTTGGGATGTCATGCTTGACAAGCCACGCTGCTTTGCCAGGGATGGCTTGTACCTGTCACCCCTGGGCATCTGGATATTGGCTAAGGCTCTTGCCACCTCCATAGTGCCTTTTGTAGGCAAGGCTGAAAAGACAAACACACCTCCCTAGAAAACATAAGTGGAAAAAACATAAGGGTAATGCTGCTCAATGCCAGAAGTCTAAACCTCAAGATGCACGCTCTCGAGGCCCTCCCCAGTATGGAGAACATCGATGTCTGTGCAGTGATGGAAATCTGCATCAAGGCTCCTGAGAGCACCCCAGCACTACCAGGTTATACCTCATATCATGCTTTTCGGCCACAAAACCTGGACCAAACCACAAAAGGAGGGGGAGTATCCATATTGAGCAAAGATACCCACATGTCCAGGTTACTGACAATGCACGAAGCATCAGAGACCATCCATGTGCAACTAACCGTAGGCAAAACTGCTGTACAGTTTGTAGCATGCTACAGACCACCCTCTCAAACCCAGGAACCCCACTCAGCCTTCCTGAAGACACTGGAGAGTATGAATGTCTCTCCAAATACCAAACAAGGTACTCACAAATTACCACATAGGTGGTAATCTATTACGTATGGAAGAAGTAATCAGGGACCTAGGGACACAAGTGGACAGTAACCTCACATGTGACACTCACATTGCCAACGTGGCTAGGAAGACCTTCTATATTGGCCAACTTATCATGAAAGGATTCACATCTACATCAAGAGAGGTCATTGTGCCCCTATACTCTTCTCTTATCAGGCCCATAATTGAGTACAATGCCCCATTTGGGATGTACCTTACTCGACACCTGCAGCAGTTAGAAAGACCTCAAAAGTACCTCACCAAGAGGATAAAGGGTCTCAAACATTTGTCATATGCTGCCTGGCTGACGACACCCCAGCTGTATGCAGTCACATACTGCATACTCAGAGGCGATATATGCCCTATGTGTAAGGCCATGTCCAATACAGAATTGATGGACATGCTCCACCTCAGAAAATCCAAATCCATCAGAGCCGCGAGAGTGAGAGATGTCAACCTCAACACATAAATAAATAGGATGTGCTGGAGGGACAGATTCATAACCCAGAGGCTCCCTACAGTCTGGAACAGAATCCCACTCCATGTTAGGCAGAGCCCCTCACTGACTCTCTTCAACAGGAATCTTGCCAAGTGGGTGGGAGATCGTAGATTTACACTGGGGGTCTTCACTGTGTCACATCTAGACAGAGGCACAGTAAAGTAAACCCTAAATGGGCATAGTATTCACATAGCAAGGGGTGGTGAAAGCCACACACACTCTGGCTAGGCTTATAAATGCCCTAGGGCAGATAGCCTAGTATGAACCTATGAACCTATGAAGATACAAATTGTACAGGACACTAAGGATAATCACAAGGCTTTCTTAACTGATGGTAGGAACCTTGTTGGGAATTCACAGATATGCTCTGAATTACCAAATATTACAAACAATACATCAAACCCACACACATTGCCAACATCCAACCTGACAGGTTCAGTGCAACCCCCCCCCCCCAAAATGCCAAATATCTATCCCAGCAGAGTGCTGGCCCCCTAACATTGCAGATGCTGAGGTAACAGCCAGCATCTTTAAAGCAAAACACACAGCATCAATGGTACGAGATGGTGTCCTGGGCTGTGTCCAACATGAACACCAAGAAGAATGGAACGCCAAATAACACTACTGCTCAATTTCAGCCTTACCACAGGATATGTACCCAAAGAGCAGTGTACAGCAACAGTGGTCCCTCTCCACAAAGGCGGTGCCTGAATGGATACTGCAAACTATCAACCCCAGAATCCTGACAAGCTTGGTCTGCACAGCTATGGAAAGGATCATCATGGACCTCAGAAATAAAGATATTGGGGACCTACAGACACTGGACCCTACCCAGCATGTTTTTCTTAAGGGCAGATCCTGCCCCTTAAACATATTTGACTCATTTGAAACAGTCATCAAGGCCATTAATGAGGGGAATGTGGTCCACACAGCCTATCTGGACCTTGCAAAAGCCTTTCATACAATACCCCACGTGTTCATTATAGATAAGCTCACCAGCTTAAATGTAAACCCCTATGTCAGTAGATGGGTTGAAAACCAGCCCAAGAACAGAACTGACATGGTCAGAAATGCTGCAGCCATGTCAAACTACAAACCAGCTACAACTGGCATCCCACAAGGCTCGGTCCTGGGACCTCCCTTGTTTGGTATATATTTCCCATAGGTACAGGCCAACATGGAAGGACTGTGTCTGAACAAGTTTGCAGAGGACTACAAACTGGGCACCATATCTCACCCTCCAGCTGACACAAGCATCCTACAAAAGGGCCACATAGAAACAGACAACTGGTGCCAGAGCCATGTCATAAAGCTAATTGCAGAAAAGTGTATAGTCATCCCCTGTGGATAAACAGTAAGTGCCCACCAATTACCACATAGGTGTTAATCCATTAAGTACTTTAGAAGTAATAAGAGACCTGGGGACACAATTTGATAGATATCTTGCATTTGACAACCATGTGGCTGTAGTGGTTACAGAAACATACCATATACCCACCTAATCATGAAGGTAGTCAGATCTAGATCAGGGGAGGTCATCGTGCCTCTTCAGTCATCCTTCATCAGCCTCACGATTGAGTACAATGGCCCCTGTGGGATGTACCTCAGCAGACACCTCCAGCAACTGGAAAGACCCCAAAAGTACCTAACCAGGAGGATCAAAGAGCTCAAACAGATGCCATGTGTTGCCTGATTAAACAAACTGCAGCTCCACACAGTGCCATACTGCCTGCCCAGAGGCAATCTGTGCCTGATGTATAAAGCCATGTCCAAGCTGGAATCAATGAACATGCTGCACCTTGTACAATCTGAATGCCAGTGAGCTATGCACATGAGAGACCTGAACCCCAGCACTGACATACATAGGACATGCTGTAGTAATTGATCCATAACCCAGAAGCTCCATCCACTCTTGAGTAAACTCCCAGTACAGGTTAGCCAAAGAGTCCCTCATTGACTCTCCTCAACAGGAATCTTGATGAGTGGATGGGAGATGGTAGGTTTACCCTGGGTATCACTGTTATGTCACGGGTAGACAGAGGCACAGTATACTAACCTTGAAATATGTCATGTCAAAATCCAGTTATAATGTGTGTTGAAGGACAAACACACTCTCTGACTAGCAGTAGAAATGGCCTAGGGCACATCGCTAGTGTTTGTCAATGTCCACCCAAGTGGTGGAACACACTACCAATGTTGGACAAGCCTGGTTTAAGTAGTCCATATCCGAACAAAATGCAACATGGTCATATGTGCACAACTGGCCCTTAACCAGTCTGGTGTGCTCACTATGAATATTTAAAGCAGTGATAGGACTGAAACCCAGGATACTGTCCACCACAGTGAAAGTACTGAACCAGTACACTATATGATATTACAGTGTTTGGTCAGTATGAAAGGATGTTGACAACTGTATGCAAACTATCCCATGGAAACCCTGCAGGCACAGTAAAATCCCTGTTGGGGTCAGACACAAAGCAGTTGGGCAGTAAGTACACAACATGACTCCCAACACACAACTATAAATGTGAAATATTGTTGAAGTTCACACACAACCAGAAATGCGGTGGACTTCAGATTTCAACATATGGAATGCTCACACTGGGCATGCTCGCACACTTTGATAAATGAGACATATGTCAGGCAACAAGCCATGGAAAGCCTGAACTGGGCATGCAATATACCTGTACCTGACGTTAACCACTGTAATGGTGTATGTGAACACCTTCATATCCTACACTGTTCCCAGGGAAGCAAAGTGTGTGTCCTGGATATGGGAGGGGTGGTCTGAACTGGTTATGTTGTGTGTTACAGGTCCTGTGGTCATGAAGCATGGTATAAAACATAACCTGGCAGTGCTGATGTGCATATCTGACCCTGAAGTAGGCGGCTGTTAATGCATATATATGCTATCCCCCTAACTGACAAATAGTAATAGATGTACATACTTCTATATAAATAATGATGTCAGCACCCTATAAATACTGCAGGAGAAAAACAGATACCCAGTAATTTGAATAGCGTGCTCTGCTAATGCGTCTCTCTCAAGTATCATAATATAGTTAGATAGGGTTTTTAATCCTGCAAATGCTGAGTTTGTGTCTTTGGGTGAGGGGGGTTAGTGTGCATGCAATTCTGTGTGAAAGAAATGTCCCTTTTGGCAACTAGAAGAACACACTACATGATGCGCATTCCTCTTTCTAAACACTGATGATGTCAGCACCCTATAAGTACAGCAGGAGAAAGAAAACCTCCTAGTAATGCAAATAGTGCGCTCCGCTAATGCGTCTCTCTCAAGTATCATAATATAGTTAGGTAGGGGGTTTGAATTCTACAAATGCCGAGTGTGTGTGTTTGGGTGAGGGAGGTTAGTGTGTGTGCAATTCTATGTGAAAGCAATGTCCCTTTTGGCAACTAGAAGAACACACTACATGATGCACATTCCTCTTTCTAAACACTGATTATGTCAGCACCCTATAAGTACAGCAGGAGAAAGAAAACCTCCCAATAATGCAAATAGCGCACTCTGCTAATGCGTTTCTCTCAAGTATCATAATATAGTTAGGTAGGGATTTGAATCCTGCAAATGCTCAGTGAGTGTGTGTTTGGGTGAGGGGGGTTAGTGTGTGTGTAATTCTGTGTGAAAGAAATGTCCCTTTTGGCAACTAGAAGAACACGCTACATGATGCACATTCCTCTTTCTAAACACTGATCATGTCAGCACCCTATAAGTACAGCAAGAGAAGGGAAACCTCCCAGTAATGCAAATAGCGTGCTCTACTAATGCTATCTCTCAAGTGTCATAACATAGTTAGGTAGGGGTTTGAATCCTACAAATGCCATGTGTGTTTTTGTCACACAGTATGTCCATGTGTGTGGGGTGTTGCTCTTAATGTTGTATGACAGATTATATCAGTAATGTCAATGCACACATGAGGTATGTGTGTGCCACATAGACATATGTACCTGTGACCTTAAATAGTTCCCATGTCTGAAGCCTTCCTCATGTGAATACATGGAATTTGCATTACACAACTTTATGACTGTGGTTTTCTGTGCAGGGGCTGCATTTGGTATGTGAATATACAGTGAGAGTAGTCTATGGTGTCATCTTACCAGCGAGGGATACACTTCTGTTCTGGAGCATATAGTCCACAGGTTGGTGATGAACAGGTGCAGCATGTTCTCCCCTCTTGTGGGAGTGGTAACAAGTTGTTCCATAGCAATTGAGTGTATGGATTCTAGGAACCTTACACCTAGGGTGTTGGAGATACAGTAATGCTCCCAGTCTATGTGTGGGTAAATGAAGCTGCCCAATATATTGTTGTTTGGAGACACCTGCAGATATTCATGTATTCTTAAGTAGGCCAAGTGGGTTACCTGGGTTTAGGAGGGTGATCTGTATCAGGCTATGAACTGGAAGTCAGTTTAACCCACTGTTAGTTGCATGTGGATAGTCTGTGATGCGTCACACTGTGGCAACAACCTGGGGGTGTGGGTATAGGTTCATAGGTTCATAGGTTCATACTAGGCTATCTGCCCTAGGGCATTTATAAGCCAAGCCAGAGTGTGTTTGGCTTTCGCCACCCAGTTTAGATTAATGTTGCTATGCCCTTTTCTGAGGTTAGTATACTGTGCCTCTGTCTAACATTGACACAGAAGTGATACCCGGGGTAAACCTGCAATCCCCCATCCACTCGTCATGATTCCTCTTGAAGAGAGTCAATGAGGGACTCTGCCTAACCTGGACTGGGATTTTATTCCAGAGTGAAGGCAGCCTCTGGGTTATGAATCTGTCCCTCCAGCATGTCCTATTGATGTCAGTGCTGAGGTTCAAGTCTCTCGAGCGCAAAGCTCGATGGGAGTTTGATTTTCAGAGGTGCAGCATGTCCATTACTTCCGTGTTGGACATGGCATTATACGTCTGGGACAGATCGCCTCTGAGCAGGCCATATGCCACTGAGTATGGAGTTATGTTAACCGGGCAGCATATGGTATCTGTTTGAGCCCTTTAATCCTCTTGTTGAGGTACTTTTGTGGTCTTTCCGGTTGCTGCAGGTGTCTGGTAAGTTAAATCCCAAAAGGGGCATTGTACTCAATTATGGTCCTGATGAGGGATAAGTAAAGAGGCACAATGACCTCCCCTGATCTAGATGTGAATCCTGTCATGATTAGGTGGGCTATATAAAATGTTTTTCTAACCACTTTGGCCACGTGGTCGTCAAATGAGAGATTGCTATCAACTTCGGTCCCCATGTCCCTAATTACTTCTTCTGTACGTAATGGATTACCACCTATGTGGTCATTTGTGGCCATTTTGTTTTTGCCAAAGGGGATGACTATACACATTGTGGCATTTAGCTTGTGGCCATGGCTCTGGCACCAGTTGTCTGTTTCTATGAGGCCCTTTTGGAGGATGGTTGTGTCGGCTGGAGAGTCAATTATAGTGCCCAGTTTGCGGTCATCTGCGAACTTGGTCAGCCACAGTCCTTCCGTGTCTGCCTGTACCTCCGAGACATATATACCGAACAGGAGAGGTCCCAGGACTGAGCCTTGTGGGACACCATTTGTAACTGGTTTGGAGTCTGACATGGCTCCAGCAATTCTAACCATGTGGGTTCTGTCCTTGAGCCAGTTTGCAACGTATCTAGTGACATAAGGGTGTATATTTAAGCTGGTGAGCTTATCTATAATGCCCGAGTGGGGTATTGTATCGCAGGCTTTTGCGAGGTCCAGGTAGGCTGTGTGGACCACCTTCCCCTTGTCAATGGCCTTGGTGACTGTTTCAAAGAAATCAACCAGGTGTAAGAGGCAGGATCTGCCCTTAAAGTCACACTGGGTAGGATCCAGTGTCTGTAGGTCCACAATATCTTTATGTATGAGGTCCATGATGATCCTTTCCATAGCTTTGCAGATCAAGCTAGTCAGGCTTATGGGGCGATAGTTTCCAGGATCCGTTGAGGCACCACCTTTGTGGAGAGGGACCACTGTTGCTGTACGCCACTCTTTGGGTACATAACCTGTGGTAAGGCTGAGATTGAACAGTAGTTTTATGTTTGGGTTTAGCTCATCTTGGAGTTCCTGTAGGATGCAGCCCAGGACACCGTCTGGTCCCATTGATGCTGTGTTATTTGCTTTGGAGAGGGCGGCTCTTACCTGAGCATCTGAGATGTCAGGGGGGCAGCACTCTGCTGGGATAGATATTTGCCCTTCTGGTGGGGAGGGGGGGGTTGTGCTGAACCTGTCAGCTAGGATGTTGGCAATGTATGTGGGTTTGGTGCAGTCTTTTGTCATTTTGGACTAATTCTGAGCATATCTGAGAATTCCCACCCAGGTTCCTAACATAACTGAAGAAAGCCTTGTGATTATCCTTAGTGTCCTGTGCATTTCATCTCTCAAAGCTGTCCTTAGACGATTTTATGAGTGCCCGTAGTATTTTGCTAACACTGAACAGGGATGCCTCCCCTTTTTGGGGTTTTTCTCTATCATGTAGTAGCTTCCTCCTTCTATTGTATAGTTTGCTTATGGCTGTGGTCCACCAGACAGGACATCTGCCTTTGTAGGATTGGGTTGTGTTTTTATTTGGGATTGCATGATCCATGCATTTCTGAAGGTGTTCATAGAATGCGTTTATAAAGGATTCTGTGGTCTGGGCTGTATTTTCCACAGGCCCGGGGGCTTTGAAGGATTCCACCTCAGTTTTGAGGGGTGTGGAATTTGCTGTAGAGAAGTTTTACACTGTCATTTTGTGGGCAGGGGGTGGGGTTGGGATGTGTATATCCAGTCAGATTAGTATATGGTCTGATCTTACCAGTGAGGGGTACACTTCTGGTCTGGAGCATAGATTCCCCATGTTGGTGATGAACAGGTCCTGTATGTTTTCCCCTCTTGTGGGAGTGGTAACAAGTTGTTCCATGGCATTTCAGTATATAAATGCTAGGAACCTTTGAGCTAGGGTATTGGAGCTAGAGTAATGCTCCCAGTCTATGTTTGGGTAGTTGCAGTCCACCAATATAATGGTGTTTGGAGAGACCTTCATATTTCCAGTGTTTTCAGGAAGGCCAAGTGGGGTTCCTGGGTTTGGGAGGGTGGTGTGTGCCAGGCTATGAACTGGAAGGCAGTTTTACCCACTGTTAGTTGCACATGGATAGTCTCTGATGATTCGTGCTGTGCCACCAACCTGGAGGTGTGTGTATCTTTGATGAATATTGATACTCCCCCTCCTGTTCTGTTTTGGTGCAAGTTTTGAGGGCTGACAAGCATGGTATGAGGTATAACCTGGCAGTGCTGGGGTGCTTTTGGGAGCCTTGAACCAGGATTCTGTTACTGCACAGATATTGATGTTCTCCATGCTAAGAACAGTTTCCAGTGCATGCATCTTGAGGTTTACACTGCTGGCATTGAGTAGCATTACTATTAGATTCCTATCCCTTGTGATACATATGGAGGTGGTTTTGTCTTTTGAGCCTTGCCTAAAAAGGCACTATGGGGGTAGCAAGAGCCTTTGCCAATATCCAAAAGCCCATGGGTGACAAGTGCAAGCCGTCCCTAGCAAAGCATCGTGGCTTGTCGAGCATGTCATCCCAGGCTGACAGGCATTGGATCCCCTTTGCATGACACCGAAACTTAGGCCAATTGTTGAAATTGATCATCTTGTCTACATATTGTGGCATCATTCTTGGTGAGGGTAAGATGCTACTCAAGGTCAGGGTCATACCAGTCTGGGCCACATGCTCAGGGAGCTCCTCTATGTCTCTTATCATGTAGTCCAGGGAGGTACGTCTCCGGTCATTCACACTGGCATGGACACTGACTGAGTCATATTTGTACATGCCTTGGAGTGACCTGTGTGCTTGTGTTATGTGGCGGATCATAGCGCCCGACAGGCATCTCACCATGACATTTTCCTTGTTCAGCCTGGTGAGCGGGACATCAGTGTACCTGATGATAGACGCACCTATTACAAGTGTATCAGGTGTGTTGTTTAGCTGGCTTTGTGAGCTATGTGTTGCACGTGTTCTGTTCTGGGGTAGCGCTTGCTTGTGTGTCTGCTTTGGAGGTGTCTGCTGCTTAGGCAGAATTTTATTTAGAGACTCCAAGTAAGTTTTCGTGTGTTTATGTATTTGGATTGCTGTTGTGGTAGGTCTATGTGAGACTGGAATTGTAGTGACTGTGGTTTCCTTCTCCTCCTGACAGGTTTTGCCAGTACTGAGTTGAGTGAGCTTAGCCTGCAGTTTGGCTATATGGTTGCATCTCTCACATGTGTTGGAATTTGTTGGGAGGAGGGTAGGGTTGTCTGTATACATGAGGCAGTTGTAACATTGCCTCTAGATTCCCAGATTCACCAGCTGGACTGGAGAGGAGATTGACAACTGACCTTTGGACATGCTAGAATAGTATTGGGAATTCCTTTATAATTAACAACAAAAAGGGCCAATGGGGAACAAGGTACTCAAGGTGAGTTTGTGAGGGTGTAGTGCTTTTAATTTGTTAGTGCTGGCATATATAAATGCTTTAGTGAGCAAGTGCCAGGTAACTCAAATGCAATGTGTTACAGGTAACTTAAATGCATAAATGACAAACAGTAACTTTCTGTCAAGTGAAACAAGGAAATACATACAGTAAGCAATACAGATGTCACTATGGATCCACAGAGGCACTGTAAAGCTGCATTTCAGGTGGAATTAGTGTTTCAGGGAAATAACAAGCAAACAAGCATACAAACAAAGCTACATTCAGCAGGCCTGGATCTAGTCTATGCTACAGCAAACAAGGTGTACCAATTTCAGTAAGAAACAGTTCAAATATGCAGGCACTATAAGCCTTTAGCCAGAAATTCCCAGCTCAGATGGACAGAGTCCAGCCTCTCCTCCCACAAGAGTGCAGACCATGAACCTTCATAATGTAAAATAACTGGCCTGAAGCCCAAGTACTTAAACCAGAACTAATACACATTTAGAATAACAGACATTGAGCCCTCAATCAGCAGTTCCCAACTTAGTAGGATGTATGCTACCTGTCCTGCCACCACAATATCCCTGACATTTAATGAGACTCACCTCCTGTCATAGTTAGTTGTGTGTTTTGGGGCTGTTAAGCATGGTATGAGGTGTAACCTGGTAGTGCTAGGGTGCTCTTGGGAGTCTTGAACCTGTTGTCTATTACTGCACAGATATCAACATTCTCCATGCAGAGTAGAGGTTGTACTGCATGCATCTTGCAGTTTACATGTCCATCATTGAGTATCATTACTTCCATTTTCTTATCCCCTGTGCTACCTATGTAGGTGGCCTTCTGTTTACAGCCTTACCACCAGAATGCAAAGATGTGCAGACATTACACTATGGTAATTAATAGGGGTGTACCAAACAATACAATGACAATCATACTGTTAATGCATCAGGCATGCTGGGATATACCCACAATGATATCATTACACTGTACTGTTGACAACATGATAATATTACTACACTTCTATGTAGTCACCCTGTGCATCAGCACCATGTTAACCGGTTCCTGCATCAATGTTACAGATTGCAGGAGGTGGCACAGTTTCATCATATGCACAGGGTGTGTACTTGGTATGCCTGAGTCTGCCACTGATACAACCAATCAACATGTATGTGTGTGTGTGTGTTAGTGAGGGACAACCATACAAGAAGGGGCAATGTTAATGCAGTGTGTGCGTGTATGTGTTAGCCCTAGGTGTTAGCATTATGCATGTGTGTATGCATGCACACAGTTCCACCTCATGGCTGCCATATACGGGTGTTTGTGGACAGCCACAGACTGTACCTGCCAGGTCATACAGATCACTGTCTCTGGCCATGGACACAGTACCTGTGCCTGGCAGGGGTGCTACGGACAGTATCAGGTACTAAGCCAGACTGGGTACTGTCATCAGAAGCAGTTGGTTGATGACTGGAGACATGTCCCTGCTGGGACTGTCCAGAGCAACGTGCACGTGGTCTCCTAGGGCGGTCTGATGACAGCACAGACCCAGCATTGCTGGGGCTGGTACTGGCACTATGGGAGCGGCCGCGGGTTTGTTGTCGTCCGCGATGACTGCCAGCTGCTGCTGTTGCTGGCATATGTCCACGTCGATGCCTCAACCATCCTGCGTTGCCCTGGCTCATGGACATGTAGTTGTGGAACAGATCTAATGTGTCCCCCCAACGTCTGTCAATGACCTCGGTGAAATTACGGATGGCAGCCACAACGTCACGCATAGTGTCATTCATAGCAGTGCAATGTGCTCTCAGCTCCCTCAGACCCTGTCTGGTGTACCGTTCCATACATGACTGTGCCTGCATTACAGCCCGGAACATAGCTGAGGTTGAAAGACCTCTGTGGGCACGTCTGACAGGGGCAGTACGACCACGGATGCTCCCACGAGAACTCCTGGACATCTGCCTGTGTGGTACCATGTCAGGACTCTGGCCATGGCTGCTGTGAGGGGATGCATGTGCCACTGATACCACATTACCCTGGTCAATGCCCACTGTATGCTGTCCATCACCTAGGGATATTGGTGACAATGGATGTATTGGCAGGATGACTGTGTGCATTGATGGGGTTGACAGCTGTGTACTGCCGATTGGCTGACCAACAATGGACCCTGGCACACCTCCCTGTGCCATTACACAGGTATCATCATTATCACTATCCCCAGCAGCAGATTCAAGTTCCCTGCTGCACACCACCAGAGCAGCACCAGAACTTGTGAGAAGAAGCCAGGAAACACAGTTTACAATGTGTACACAATCTTACCACACATGCACACATGCGCACATGCACACATGCACACATGGGCACATGCACACATGGGCACATGCACACATGTACACATGCACACATGGGCACATGCACACATGCACACATGCACACATGCACACATGGGCACATGGGCACATGCACACATGGGCACATGGGCACATGGGCACATGCACACATGTACACATGCACACATGGGCACATGCACACATGCACACATGCACACATGGGCACATGCACACATGCACACATGGGCACATGCACACATGCACACATGCACACATTGGCACATGCACACATGCACACATGCACACTTCTCAGTACATGAGATACAAACACACAGACACAGACACACCTGCAATCACACACATAGCAATACCATTTTAGGGTATTATTACTATTACTATCATTAGTATTAAAGGATTGTTATTACACACTCACCAGCATGGATTGGCTGCCTTGCTGATACACCAGAGGGACCTGCACAAATAAGACATTCATTGTCAGTGGGCACAACTGTGCCATTGATACTGTGAGTATGATACAGTTCAGTAGTACAACAGTTGGCTTTCACAGGTCTACTGCCAATATTGAGAATATCACTCTTGCACAATAATTACCAGGATAATAGCTACAAACACAGTAGACACCTCACACATGCATAAACTACCAGTGTAGAGAACAGACAACTATAGATATGGCATGTTACCTGCACGCTCCAAGTCCTCCTGCTGGGTGGCTCCAGCCTTCATCATTACACATGTGTGTGGATGTTGTTGTTGTTGGGCTGGAGCCACAACACTTAGGAGGAGCCCCTCCAGTCTGGTGAGGGGGGGGTGTATAGCCGCCCCACCACCTGTGGCAAGCTGTTGCCTGTGGATATCAGACGCATGCTGACGGACATTTCTAATTAAATACCTGCTCATATGTCCGGTTATGCATGCCTATGTCATTTACCCGACAGACAAGGTCTTGCCACAGTGCAGCCCTCTCCTGCTGGTTCTGGCTGGTGCGGGAAACGTGTGTGGCAAAATCCCACACCAGGCTCTGGTGTATCTCCTCTTCCTCTGCAGCAGAGTACATGGGGTTGAGCTGGTGCACCATTGCCCTGGAAGGAAGAGAAAAATATGTGAGCAAGTGATATGGCACATATAATACTCTACTGTAGTGATATCACTGAACTGCCATATATAGCATCTGTCTGTCTATTGGGGGATACACATGTAAATGACCACATATCAGTGCTCATCCACCAACTGTGTGACAGTGCCTGGCACACTCCATACAACAAACAAGTATACTCCAGTAGTCAGCACACTGTTTGAGGTCCAATGCACAGCCTCACACTGGGGGTTTGTATCAAGGTAATGTATGGGGAACATTGTCAACCCATGCAATGCATGCAATGCATAGTACAAATTTCACTGGTAATGCACCGTAGTCTTTGTTGCCATAACCATACCTACACCACAGTCACATATAGGGAACCACAGCACAACATATGGCAATGTAGTATGTTTTTATCCCAATACCTGACACATCTTTCTCTGGCCTCACGCCAAGGACACACACTACCATGACAGACACAAAGTCATGCTGAGCAATCACACTATTACAGACCTTGCCCACAGTCAGTGGCACACTCATTCCACCTCACGTAGTTGGTATTGCAATGAGTACATGTGTGTGTGCATTGTGTCATAGGCAGGTAGTATGCTATTGGCCCTTGGCCTACAGCAGCATACTGTTATGCTACCCTGCCCCTTGGGACACATGTAATGTGATTGTACTTGGTCCTGTCAAACAGTTACACAGGGTGACTCATATGGCATATTACCTATCTGCATAACATTCAACAGGGGTATGTCTGACATCTACTAATGGGGAGCCTTGCTTCTTAATGCTGGGTGGTTTACTCCAGGGTATGGCTTATTTGTGGGTAGGAACCTGTACCTCCACCACGTGCTCTTTACTGCGGTGCCAAGGATGACAGCCATAGGTCATTTAGGCTGGGGATATTGTGAGGTGTTACCATGGTTGTTGGACAACTGTTATGGGTGTGTCTTAACTATGTATATCCAGCAGTGGTAACCTCTGTGTAGGTAGTTTGAGAGGTACTCTATCTGTGGTTTTGTCAGTCACTCTGCATAGGTAATGTGTTTGAGGGCATTATCACTGTTTGTTAGGTATGACTGTGTCCTTCTCCCTTTCTGTAGTTGTCATGGGAGGTACATACCGTGTAGGACATTGTGAGGTGTAGAGGGGTACAGTGACCTACATTTCATTAGCTGACACACCATTTCTGCTGGCACGTACCATGTACAGGTATTACAAGACTGGTGTGCCACTGTGAATATCAAAGGCGAGGCTATTGTACACTTGTTTCCCATGTTCCCTCCTGACATATCCAGTAGTAGGCAGGCAACCACATATGTGGTGGTTAGTGGTGTAAGTGTTTTGGAATGGGGTATGGTACTCCAGTATCCACACTGGTGTTCAGTCCATGCCTTTGTCACCAGGCACCTGTTGCAATACATCTGCACACATGTGCGTTTCTCAGTATATATATATATATATATATATATATATATATATATATATATATATATATATATATATATTTATAGAGAGAGAGGGGGAGAGAGAGAGAGATATTCGTATACATACATATCTGTAGACATTCATATCTGTCTGTATATGTGTATGTATATATATATATATATATATATATATCTATATATGTATGTGTCTATTACATATATATGTATATACATATTCTATCTATATATGTCTATCTATTTCTACATTCCTCTCTATCTATGTATACATATATGCATATTATATATAGATACATATATAAATATACATACATATACATATAATATATATATATATATATATATATATATATATATATATATATATATATATATATATATATATATATATACCTTTTTATTTACACATACGAATACACACACTAACATACTGCTAAACATCCATTACTGTACAACCTACATTGTACGTTGCACTACAACCTACATTGATATGTGCACATAGCATCCTTCACATACATATGTATGCCCAGCCTTCACTAACAGTTGCAGTATGTCCCTTGCCCTATGCACATCTTCATATATATATATAGATACAGACTGCTAACACATATGGAGGGTTTACAGTATGTAGACTATTAGATTATTAGTTTACATTACCTTTGTTTGTCACTGCTGTTTGTGATGGCTTGCTGCTGGTTAGCTTGCTGTTTTGTATTGTTTTATTTTCGGTGGCTGTCTTTGTGTCTCTTTTTCGTTTTTTCTGTTTTTTTTTTCTCTCTCTCTCTCTGTCTCTCCCTCCGGATGTTGCAATGAAAGTATTGCATGTGTGGACTGGGAGTACAGGCTGCTTTTGTAGGTATATGCACATGTGCATGTGATGGCCTCTGCACCAATTGTTAGCCAACATTTACTAATTGCATGCAGCCTGCTGTGTGGTAATTGCAGTTCTCACTGTGATTTCAGGACAGTGCTATAAAATGTTAGGTTAGGTAGGCATAGCCCTTTCAGATTTTCAGTGTGGGGACCACGCTGGTATGCTGTGGACACTGTTGTGTGAGAGTAAAGGTTGGTATGTCTCTCATATTTCAGGCTATGTTGTAGGCACTGAAATGCATGTTGTACTGACACCTGACTATTGCTTCCTCCAGTTTATTCTTCTCAGTGTGTATGTTAACTGACACCTAATAATACTAATACTGTTTAAATGGGAGTATGTGCTTTCCTGTGGGACTCGTGGAGTAACTGGTATACAGCAGTGGCTCTTGCAATTTGTTGCTATGGCTTCACTATTTGGCCTTTTCATTCACTCCTTGAATGCCTGCTAGGTGTCTTTACTGGAATGTGTTGCTATGGCTTTCCTATTTTCCATTTACATTCACTCCCTGTAATGCTTGCTATATTTCTTTCAGCAGCAGTTCCTTATATGTTTGTTGTGGTTTGGTGGTATTGCATGCAGTCTGGTCTGGCCAGGGTGTGGGGCTTGACACCTACAAGGGTATTTTATTTTGCTGCTGAGCAGTAGTGGGGCCTTGTACTTTGTACTAACAGTTATGGATAGCAGGCACATGCAGTGCTTGTAAACTGCTATATTGTCCTTATTTTATTAGTCAGATACCTCCTTTGATATTTGTGGGTTGTACACCTACATGTGGGTGTGCTTGTGGAAGCTATTCTACAGCTATTCACAGAGTGTGTGACAGCAGACAGAATGATATGCCTGTGAGTTTGTGACACTTGCAGGCCTCAGATACTCTCAGGTGTATCTTTTATCAGCCTCAGGGAATGGTTCATATCAGTGGGATACACCCGTGATATATTTCAGATATTCTGCAGTTGTGACTGTGGGGTATTTTGAGCATATGTATTACTACACCATTTCTGACATGCAAGTAGTGCATACTTTCAGTAATTGACAGTTACCATTACGTGGGATAAAACACCTTTCTGCCTACTGTTAGTACATTTCACAGGGAGTCAGTGGGGCACAGTTAACATTTGTTTACAAATCAGGGACATCCCTGTAAATCAGTCACAGTTGCAAGGTCTGGCCTATTACCTGTTCAAATATGGCAGTGTTTATCCTGCTCTGATAGTGTGTGTGGTTTGCAAGATGCTACTGTCACATTATTACCTACTAGCTACCGACTAGCATGGCTGTTTCTCTTCTCACACTAATGTTATACAAATCCACAAGAATTGCTAGTAAAGATACAAGAAAAGCTTTGTGTAATAGCCTTCCTATATTCCCTTTACATTCCGTCCTACTATTTCATGATATATTGCTTTCAGCACAAAGTTATTGTATATCAGTCATGGCTTAGTGGTAAGTCATGCAGACTAGTGTTTCCTGGGTTCGAGACTGACAGAGGAATTTTATTTTGCTGCTGAGCAGAATACAGGCCTTGTCATTCAGAGTGACTAAGGCACTTTTAAGCAGTTGTAAGCGGGTTAGCACTGGTTTGCGTGGAGCTCACGCATGCGCACTGTCGCTTAGCTTTGCGCACACATGCTTAGTTAAGCGCACACAAGCGCACACCCGCTTACAACTGCTTAAAAGTGCTTACTGTCGCGCACACCCATGCTAATTTCCTTGAAAGAAAAGAAAATGGGGAGATAGGAAAGTGGTGAAAAAGGGGGCACAAAGAGGGTAGGACAGTAGGAAAACAAGCTCAGGATTT
Source organism: Protopterus annectens (assembly GCF_019279795.1). Lineage (NCBI taxonomy): Eukaryota > Metazoa > Chordata > Ceratodontiformes > Protopteridae > Protopterus > Protopterus annectens. Next base: position 1,025,377,788 of record NC_056735.1, read on the forward strand.
GCAGGAAGGATGTAGGAAAGGCCCATAGCTGCCCATTTCTTTATCAGCAACAGCTGTGCATATGTGTGTAATTTGGTGTGAAATTTGAAACCTTCCACCCCTGGGAGAGGGGTGAGGACAACAAAATATGTTGTACAGCCAATTGTAATTACCAGTTCACATGTCCAGCAGACCTGTCTGCAAAATGGGCAGCTATGTATGGGGCATAATTTTTTTGCTGGAACAGAGTGCCCTTTTTTATTTTTTTTTCAGGTGAGAGTGGAATGTGAGGTACAGGAAGTAGGTATATTTGGGGAGGTAGGTAGGGGAGGTTAACAGACAAGACAAACAAGACACATACAGGGGCGGAGTATGACACATGTGGGGGGAACACAATTGACGGGGATTGATGTTTGGATATCGCGAGCCCATGAGACCATAGATGGCAACAGTGGAACTGAGATCCCCACCCATGGGCAGTTGCCACTGTGCCTTCACAGCCCAGGACGGGGCTGTGCTGGGGGCTGTGTAGGACGGGCAGCAGGCACACCCGTGAGTTGTGCCACCCGAGCCTTAAGCTGGCGTAGGGGTTCAGGCACAGAATGCCTGATCTTGCTACGCACCACAGACCGGACACTTTGGAGGGTGAGTGGACGGTCTCCTCTGGCCACGCTTGCAGAGGGGGGACAAGCCCCATCCCCTGCAGCGCTTCCACCCGAAGGTGGCACAGGGCCATGGGAGGAGGTTCTGGCCTGGGCACTAGTGCCAGGTGCACTCACCAGCTGAGGTGGGAGAGGTGGGTCCGCTGGAACCCACCTTCCCTGTTGTCCTATGTTTAGAAATATTTTATGACATTTTGGGTTAGTAACAAACAATACCATTCAAAATTAGTTGTAACAGCATGCATCAGTATTTCCATTAACCAAACACCTATGAATTCCAAACATTGAACAGCAACCATAACACATGCATATTTTGAACAACAGTACACAATCTAACAGCATGCAGAGTTGATTGATGGCAACAGGCCATCAGGTTTGGCTATGTGAACAGGGCACATGCAGCAACGTACGTGCAAATATGTTTGAACCAACAGGACAAATGTCCATAGGAATTAATTGTGAATACACATACCCATTTTGTTGTGGAATGGCATTATTTGTGAATATAGGGTAGGGTGAAGAAATATTTCATTAACAACTTCAACTACATATACATATGCTGTACATCTCTAGTAGCTGCAGATATATATACCCTACAGGTCTTAGTACAGTTTCCTATATGTAACCTTAGGAATGTTGGTGATGGGACTGTTACTGCTACATTAATATACATTGCATTTTTATTCATACACGTTCATATCTGGCTATGTTCAGGTACATCATCCTGCTACATTTCATTTATATGGCTCTAGACAACTGTGGATGTTCATTATTTCATACAACCATACTATCTCCATATTGCAAGGGTACAGCAACATATCCAAAATGTATGGAGAACATCGATGTCTGTGCTGTGACAGAAACCTGGTTCAAGGCTCCTGAGAGCACCCCAGCGCTATCAGGTTTTACCTCATATCATGCTCCGCCCCAAAATCCGGACAATACCAAGAAAGGAGGGGGGGTATCCATATTCATCAAGGACACCCACACCTCAAGACTGGTGGCAACGCACGATGCATCGGAGACCATCCAGGTGCAATTAACCATAGGCAAGACTGCTCTGCAAATTGTAGCATGTTACAGGCCACCCTCACAAACTCAGGTACCTCACATGGCCTTCCTGAAAACACTAGAGGGGATAAATGTATCACCAAACACCATCATACTAGGTGACTTCAATTACCCTAATATAGACTGGGAACACTACTCAAGCCCAAACACCCTAGCCGAAAAGTTCCTGGAATTCATAAACACAAATGCCATGGAACAACTAGTCACCATCCCCACAAGAGGAGATAACATACTTGATCTCATCATCACGAACATGGGAGCACAATGTTTAACACCGGAGGTGTACCCCTCACTGGTGAGATCAGACCACAAACTAATCTCGCTGGAGGTCCTCATCCCACCCCACCTGAAATAAAAAGACCACAGTAAAGAACTTCTCAAAAGCCGACTTCACACTTCTAAAGACTAGTGTGGTCTCCTTTAAGGCCCCCGAGCCAGCGGAAAACAGTACTCAAGCCGCTGAGTCACTTACAAATGCCTTCTACCAGCACCTGCCGGACTGCATTGATAAGGCAATCCCAAGCAAAACAAAGACTCTTTGTACCAAAGGCAAGCGTCCAGTCTGGTGGACCCCAGCCATAAACAAACTCTACAACAAAAGGAGGAAGCTACTACAAGATAGAGCAAAATCCTTAAAAGGTAAGACACCCTTGATCACTATAAGTAAAAAACTAAGAGCTCTCATAAAATCATCCAAAGCAAATTTCGAGAGAAAAATAGCTAAAGACTCAAAAGACAATCATAAGGCCTTCTTTAGCTATGTTAGAAACCTGGGAGGAAACTCCCAGATATGCTCAGAGCTAGTTCAAAATGATGTGAAGATTACTGATCCTACAGACATTGCCAACATACTGGCTGACAGGTTCAGTGCAAACTTCTCCACCCCTCCCCTCCAAAAGGAGAGATATCTATACCAAACGATTGCAGCCCCCAAACATCTCCAGCCCAAGTGAGAACTGCTCTCCAAAGCAAAAACACAGCATCCATGGGACCTGATGGTGTCCCCGGCTGTGTGCTCCATGAACTCAATGAGGAATTAAACCCACAGCTAGGACAGCTGTTTAATCAAAGTCTTACCTCTGGATACGCACTCCAGGAGTGGCGCACTGCAACTGTGGTACCACTTCACAAAGCGGTGCCTCCACCGACCCTGGAAATTACTGGCCCATTAGCTTGACAAGCCTTATCTGCAAAGCCATGGAGAGGATCATAATGGACCTCATAAATAAAGACATAGGGAATTTTCAGACTTTGGATCCAACCCAGTTTGGCTTTGTCAAAGGCAGATCATGCCTTTTAAACTTGGTTGACTTTTTCGAAACAGTCACCAAAGCCATTGATGAGGGAAAGGCAGTCCATACAGCCTACCTCGATCTGGCTAAGGCCTTTGATACAATACCCCACTCGGGTATCATTGAAAAACTCATCAGCTTAAATGTCAACCCATACATCACAAGATGGGTTGCAAACTGGCTGAGTGACAGAACCCACAGGGTCAGAGTTGCTGGCGCCATGTCAGACTCAAAGCCTGTCACAAGTGGTGTCCCACAGGGCTCAGTCCTGGGCCCACTCTTGTTTGGCATCTACTTTTCCAAGTACAAGCAAACACAGGAGGATTATGGCTGACAAAGTTTGCAGATGACTGCAAACTGGGCGCCATAGTAGAAAACACATCTGACACAGATATCCTTCAGAAGGGTCTCACAGAAACGGATAACTGGTGCCAGAGCCACGGCCTAAAGTTAAATGCCAAAAAATGCATAGTCATACCCTTCGGGAAAAACAAGGTTACCCCTAGCTACCAAATAGGTGGCAATCCACTGAGCACAGAAGAAGTTATCAGGGACCTGGGGACCCAGGTTGATAGTAGTCTGTCATTCGACACCCATGTAGCTAAAGTAGTTAGGAAGACCTTCTACATTGCCCACCTTATCATGAAGGGATTCTCATCTAGATCAAGGGAGGTCATAGTCTCCCTTTACTCATCACTCATCAGACGAATGATTGAGTACAATGCCCCATTCGAATGTATCTGACCCGACACTTGCAGCAGCTGGAGAGGCCACAAAAGTTCCTCACCAAAAGGATAAAGGGTCTCAAAAATCTGTCCTATGCTGCCCGACTGAAAGAACTCCAGCTCTATTCAGTCGCTACCGCTTGCTCAGAGGTGACCTTTGCCTAACATACAAGGCCATGTCAAACCCAGATTTGATGAATATGCTTCACCTCAAAAATCTAGATCCATCAGAGCCACAAGGGCGGGAGACTTAAACCTTGACACGGCTATTAATAGGACGTGCTGGAGGGATAGATTCATCACCCAAAGACTCCCTATGCTGTGGAACAAAATCCCGGTACATGTGAGGCAGAGCACCTCGCTGGCCTTGTTCAAGAGAAATCTTGACCAATGGATGGGAGATCGCAGATATACCCCAGGGATTACCTCAGTGTCACTGCTCGACAGAGGCACAGCAAAATAATGGGTATAGTTCCCCATACTAAAGGGGTGGCGTAAGCCACAAAACGATGGGCTAGGCTTGTAAATGCCCTCGGGCAGATAGCCTAGTATGAACCTATGAACCTATGAACCTATGTGGGACAGACACATTCCAGCTTCAGTACTTTATTTCAAACATTTCACTGTTTGGTTGTGGCTGCCTCCTTCATTTTATTATGTACTGAATGCAGTATACTTTATTCAGAAGTTATAACAGCTTTCTTGGTCGATTCATACCTCTTTCTCACACTCTCACTTGTTTTATTTTTACAATTCAAGATGGTACTTTATTCTAGGCGTTATTAACATGTCATACTTGATTACAACAATCCTTTCCAACAGACTCACTTGTTTCATATGGCAGATTTTCAAAGGGGATGTATTTGACACATGTCTATTGTCTTTAGCTTGTTTACCACTGATTTTCAGGCTGCAGCAGGTTATCTGATATTACAATACAGGTGGGAGATCACTGTTTCAGACTTGTTTAATTTGTATTTCTGGATTACAGGCTGCATCACTTATCTAATCATACAGTATTAACAGAATCTTTCTTCTAGTGTTATTTGAACTTTATTAATATGTAACTACACTGAACTCTTTTACAAGCTGTCTCACTTATATTGTATAACAATTACAGAAATATAATTACTAACCTGCCTGGTGGCGCAACCGCTCCAGCCTATTACCATAGGCTCGCCGATTCGCAGAACGCACACCTGCAGCTGTAATATAAATGAAGTAATATTGGAACATACATCTCCATAATATCAGCTAGGATAATTCCTTACATACATAATTACATGGATACTTACTCAGTAGTGGGGCTTTGGGCATTTGCCGGGCCTCCTGGATCCAACGGTTCACTTGGTCCTGTTTCGTCTCTTCAGGTCTGCATGGTGGTGACGGACCTGTTCACCAGTCCTTGGTATGCCTGTGGCACTGGTGAGATCATGTGCCAACCGGTTCCATGCCTCTGCCTTATACGCACCCCACAGAACCTGGCCCTGCATGAGTTGAGCCTCATGATCGTAGACTAGGAGCCAAACCATGTATTTGGACTCCTCAACACCCCAGCTCTGTGCTCGGAAGCGACTACCCTCTCCTACACCTGCCATACTGACTGCAAATAGGTTCCACAATCAGTTATGCTGTGTATTCCCGCCTATAGGGCTTATATATGCCGCTTTTCCCACACTTATCTGTGATTGGCCATTTTGGAATTGTATCAGCTTCAGAAAACCTGCTTTGTCATGCTTCTGTTTCCATTCATTCCTATATATATGCTAATACTGCATTTTTCAGTACAGCTGTCATGGCTTAGTGGTTCAGTACTTTGACTATGATGCACACTATCCTGGGTTCGAGCCTGGGCATTGCTTTTTTTTTTTATTTTACTACTGTCTAGACAGGCTAGGAGGTGTGTCTGTTTAAAGGCGGCTTTGATACAGGTTGCTCAACGTTGCCCGCCGGTAAGCCGGTTGGCGCGCTGTGCAGCTCCACGCAAACGGGTTACGCTGGTTAACACGTTATTTGGCTATGAGCACACATATTGCGCTGTGAGAAATGTTGCGCAACTACGGGCACACAGTTTCAGCGTGTTAAAGCGCTGCTCAACTCCGGGCACTCATATTACACCTGTTAAACCATTGGTCACCTACAGGCAAACATACTCAGCTTGTTACAGCGCTGCTCAGCTATGGGCACTTATCAAATATGTTTTTTTTATTGTGTCAGATTTCTTCATAAAAACATGGCCCATTTCATTACATTTTACTTAAATTATAATTAAATATATATACATATATGTCAGGGGATTGTTTTGTGCTTATTTCACTAAAAAATAAAAAATGGTGTTGTTGGGGCTCGAACAGTGACTACCTCCTCTTTGGCCGACGTCTCTACTGCTGTGCTATTGCTACTTGGCTTATTTTGCATATTTAGATCTTATATGCTTTTTCAATGACTGCTAACTGTGGCTGAGCGAAGGGCACACCCGCGCAAATGAGCGCAATTACAGGCAAACATTTTTGAAATTATAAAAAAAAATTAAACTGTTCATTTTTACGTTTTACATTTCAGTTGGGTTTATAGTCTGTGGGGGCATGTGTGCTGTTGTGTTTCTTGACATTTCCGCTGACTCCCTCATGGGAGTTTCCTTTTGGGACTGTGATTCTTCTGGGGGCATGTCCCTTTGCAGGACTCACCATGCGGACATGCCCCCTACATTGCTACACGGACCGTGTTAGCCTAGGGTGTGATTCAGCATGCCTTCATGAATATGCATGGCATGCTGACATCACCCCGTTTAACTGCAGCCTCCGTGTAAGACTTGCTAACTCTTACACGGAGGCTTCGTGAATCCTGCCCTATATCTGTATATATATTTAAATATGTGTAAAAATATGTAAATTAATGTATAAAACTGTATAATGTTGCCAGTTGTCAAAAACCTTATTTTTGTTGTTTTAAAACCTTTTTTCTTTCAAGCGCTTTTAGTTTCAATATGACCGAGATAGAAGTGGAATCATTGATGCCAGGCCAACTGTCTGCTTGAAAGCAAATTTGCCATTTTACCTCATTTATTTCTAACTGTAAACCCCAAGGCTTCTTTTCATCAATAGTGACTTGATCAATTACTACAAAGGAAAATTTATGGTTCACATTGTCAGAAATATGTTTGGCCAATGCATTATTCAGATTGTTTTTCCTAATAGCTTAGTCATGCTCATAGATTCTTTGACTTAGCTTACGCTCAGTTTTTCCTATGTAGAAACCAGAGCATGAATAGCACATGGCCAAATAAACCACTGCTCTGGAATTACAAGAATATTTCCCTTTTATCTGATGTCTAATGTTTCTAATAGTTATATTATCAGTTACTTTTACCATATGACACCATGAACCACATCTAAAAGTTCCTTGTTTATTTACATGAAAGTGAACCTGTCTGTTCTTGAATAAATCCTTAAAATTATTACCTCTTCTATATATAATAGCTGGTTTAACCCCCAAGTGCTTCCTGATGTTAGCATCCTCTAACAGACTTGGCCAGTTTTTTTTTCAAAAATAGAAGTTAAAAACTTAGTGTCCTGGCTAAAAGTTATAGTTAAGGCTTTTTGAAAGTTTAGAGGTTGTTGTGTAGTGTCATTACATAGTTCTACCATGGTACTGCATTCTATAATACTTAATGTTCCCTGATACCTGCCATTGGCTGATGTAAGTGGAATGATGCCTAAAATAGGTTGAAAATAACCATCTAGTCTCTTAGTAATGACTTCCATACTTAGTTCTTCCACTTATTTTACTAGGTAACCTCTTTTCAGGAACATACCACAAAAACTGACATTCTTTCAAAAACTCTTCATGTGTTATAACTATGCAAGCAGCCCTGACCAATTGGCCTTTCATAACAGACTTTTTTTGCTGAAATGGGTGTGAGCTTGTGTAATGAAGAAAAGTGTTAGAGTATGTAGCTTTTCTATGAATTTTAGACACATATCTGCCACCTCCATTATCTTTCATAAAATTCACATCTAAATAATCTTTACCAAATGAATCATATTGCCATGTAAACTTTAAGAGGCTAGTAGTTTCATTAATGTATGAAAAACATTCACATAACTCAGCCTGCGTTCCTTTCCAAATGATACAAATGTCATCTTGAAACCTTTGGCATAGTTTAATATTAAACCTTGACAGGAAGACAAACTGTCTTTCCCAGTGTGCCTAACTAGGTTTGCATAGGCTCCACCACACGGTGAGCCCATGACTATTCCTTTCTCTTGCAGGTAATACTTATGGTTAAAAGAGACATAATTATTAGTTAAAACCAGCTCTAACAATTCTAGAATGAGGGTTAATGTACTGTGTGGCACCTTGTATTCTACAAGCATTTTGTTTACCCATTCTATCCCAGTTTGTTGTGGGATGACTGCGTAAAGGTCAGTTACATCTATGGTGATGAAAATGTCACTAATGTGATAAGATGTTTTATCTGTTCTAGAAAGCTCCACGAGTCTTTACGTATACGAGTTTCTTTCACTATTATTTTCTTTAACTCATAATCCAAGAACTGAGCACATGAAGAAGTAATGGAACCTCTTCCATCAACTGGAGGTCTCATAGGGGGATTTTGAATACTCTTATGTATTTTTGGAATACCAAAAAGTACTGGCATTCATGCAGTAATGATGTTCAGATAGTTATAACAGATCGATGCCAATTCTTCTTTCTAAGAATATATCAGTTAACTATTTGTGAATCTTTCTGTATGCCCCATTTAATTTGTTTAGAAACACTTCAATATATGTATCAGCTTCTAATAAAAGTTGAAACCTTTTATTGTAACTGTCTATATCCATAATAACTACCCCACCCCCTTGTCTGGTTTCATTATTCTAATGCTGTTGCCTTGCAAGTGTTCCATGGTTGCTATTTCAGTCTCTTTCAAATTAAAATGATGGGATTTGTTCTTTTGTATGTTTTTTAAGTCAAGTTCACATAATTTTTCATATATGACTAACTTCGGATGGAGGTGTGGGTTATAAATTGAACTAATACTCCATAAATTTTGATGAGAGTCATATACCTTACTATGGTTTATAAGAGAAAAATTTTACTTTCTAAGGTATAACTTTAAATCTATTATTGTGTTTGTAAAATCAAACGATCTAGCAGGTACAAAAGTCATCCCTTTTGCTAATAAATTAGCTACATCAGTTTCTATATTTACTTTAGAGTAATTATATACCTTAAAATATTTCTCATCATTTTCTATGATAGTACAAACATTTAATACATTTTCAACAGACAGAGGCAGCCCAAAAGACATATCCCCCCATGCATAGGGCTTCATGGAAAAAGTCATTAGAGCAATCAGGGTTAGTACAATTCATGTTTTCCAGTTCCTGGCCTTTGGTTTGGCCCCTTGAAAACCTGCTGCTTGATACCCCCCCCCTGTACCATGGGTCTAGCTTGAGAGTCAGTTCTATTTCTGATTCTCTCTGATCTTCTCAGCACAGGGTATTCATCTTCATAGCTGCCCATAACTTCATTTTCATCTGTGTCATCATTAGGCACTTTCCCACTATTGGTATCATGGTTGTTAGCCCAATTATTTTGAAATTTGTTATTGAAAAACTAGCGTTTGGGTTGTGCGCTAGGGGGTTTTGGGTAAGCCAAGCTGTTAGCATACTTGTCGATGTGTCTCTATAATTTACTGCACTTCCCCATTTTTAAAGTCTCTGTATGTTGCTCTGTGCTGTTATATATTCTCAGGTATTCATATCTGAACTGTTCAAAAGAGACATAGTTTCTTATGCTAATGTCCAGGGCTGATATCTCTTTACTTAAAATGTCAATGTCTTTGTCATTAAATTTTATTAACAATCCCAAAAATTCCAACCCAAACTTGTCAAACATATTTAACAGTTCATTGTGCATGGGTGAATTGTTGATGAGTCCTGATGGAAATGTCCATAGATGTAAGCCCTTAGGAACAATCCTGAGTTTAATGCATTCTCTAAGGTATGTATTTTCCAAGTGCAACTTTTTACATTTTAAAAGTTTGGAATCATACTCTGTCATCTTACTTTCCACAAACATTCGGGCTTGTGTTTGGTTTGCAGAAAAGGAAAATGCAGTCCCTAGCCAATCACTTAGCTGTGGAATATCCCTTCTCATTGGAAAAGGCCTCTCATTTATGTTGTTTCTAACATTTTCACTTGTCAACCTCGAGTTTCCAAGAAGTAAGCCTTGTTGAGCATTTTGTGATGCAGGCCAAGGTGAATCCTGTTGAGCAAGCTGATTCTCTACAACTAAGCATTCAGGTGTTGACATGAAGTCATTTGTTGAGGCAACAACATCTTCTAGTGGGTTAAGATGTTCGTTGGTATCTGGAGGTTTAATAGTGTTGATCCAATTGTATAAAGAATCAACTCTATGAGTAAGTTGCAAAATTAAAGAAGTCAGTTTACAAATACTGCTCTCCTCACTCTCCCCATTGCTGTTGCCTCAACAAATGACTTCTGTCAACACAGATACATTCATTTTTATTGGTCTACTTTGCAGTTCATATCTTTAGTTTGTGGTGTAAGTCGTGCTTTCCAGATACTGTTTTTTTACATTGGACTTGTTTTTTGCTCTGCATCTGGATTTATTCCTTTCCCGGTGGCTTGTTTGTTTGTTGCTCATTTCTTTTCTACTGGGTGGAGAGCATGGCTGAAGGAACTAGTAATTTAATGGAGCAGCATGACTTGGGCCGTCAAGTCAATAGACTTTTGAGATTTCTTATCACTGAGGGGAATCCCCTCCTTCAGTTATCCTTCATTGGTGCAACAGCAGCAGATGATGCCATGGCTAATACTATGCAGGTTCGTTTGAAAGTTTGCGCCATCGAGAACAATCTTTTTCACCTGAAATGCCTTCAACATCAGAATTTTCATATGGAGGCATGCCTCAAGCATGGCATTGTACCGAGGGGACTGCGGGTTCTCAGTATGCCAACTTATGGGAATCAATACCCAGAACTTTTAGCTAAGTGGCAGAAACTCAACCTTGAAGTAAGTTTTTCATACATTCAATTATCGGTTGAGTTCTTTAAACCACTAGAATTGGAACTGCTTGATGCGGTTCAGTGACAACAACAAGACCTATATGAGACTGGTCCATTGGATTTGGTTGATGTGCGATTATGTGAAGTAATTGACAATGTAGCGCTCTATGAGAAAAGACTATTGGCTCAGAAAAGGAAGAAGCTTGAGTGAGATTTGAAAGACTTTGAACTAGGGTATGTCTTTTCTTGGCCTAGACAATCTGATAAGGATATTGGGGCAGACAATCGCACTAAAAGCCTTATACCGGATCCTAATAGTAAGGATGGGGTAGCCCCTGTAACTGTTGAGCAGAATACTGTAGTCAACAACGATGACAGTGATAATACCTATGATGTGACTTCAGTATATGTCACTCCTAAGGTTGATAGGAATGCTACTCTTGAGCAATGAGTGGTTAGAAAGAAAATATGTGTTAATATGACAGAATCAATGACAGACATTAACCAACTATATAATGTGGATAGACAGGTTTTTTTCCTGCCTACCTCTGCCCATTGAAACAAAGTTTGTTCAGTCTCCAAATCAGGTGCAGGGGAGAAAGAAAAGGAAACAACCTCCCAATGTAGGAGGAAACAGGACCTTGAAAAAGATGTGGCCGAACAAGAACAATGTTTAGTATATAATCTGTCTAATGTTGTTCTGTCACCTGTAGAACTTTCAGTATTGGAGAGGGGACTCTCTTTTATTCCTGCTGGTGGTGCAGATGAAGTCAATACTTTAATAGACAAAGTTGCTTAATAGAAACTTGATGGTCAAGTTTGTTTTTCCTGAAACTGCTAATAATGTTGTTCAGACTTTTAACAAGCCTAGTAGTTTTGTACCTCAAAATCATCCTTTAGTTGAAGCATTCTCTAGAATGTGTGAGGATGATATCTGAGCTTTGCTAGATAATACTAATAGGTGTCGTGGTTTTAATAATTTATCTTTGGATGAGAAAGCAGATCTGAATGGGCTTATGAAAAATGAGAACATAGTTATTCGCTCCGCGGACAAAGGAGAGGCAATTGTTGTTATGGAGAGGAGTTTTTATTTTGGCAGTATTAACAACATTCAGCTAAAAATTCATCCTCATTGGAGGTCATTCTGCTCACCCTAATTAGTTGGAGTAGGTAATTAGTTTTTTATGCACTGGTTTTAATATTTAAGCAAGTTTTGCTTGTTCCTATGACTTTAATGATCAATTGTTAATTAAGTATCAGTTTTTATTGGACAAATGATTAGTGAATCAGGGTATATATTAGCGCTTTCTCTTATTTGATGTTTAGATTCTGAAGAAGAAGTGTGTTGAAAACGTATGAATTTGTGAGCGGTATTCAATAAACTACTTCAACTGTTTGTGTTGTGAGCCCTTATTTGGAGTTTCCACCAAACTTCTGGTTGTTTATTCGTGGTTTTTTGGTTCACTTTCATCTCCTTTTTGACTTGGTTGTAGTATTAACAACATATTAGATGATATTTCTACTTATGCTAGAATTACTGTCGAACATGTACATGATATTATTGCTAGTGTGAAAAACACAGTGAATGATTTTGTATTTAATAAATGTATTAATATTGAATTGGCTGAGTATTTAATTGTTGAATCACCCTGCATTCCTAGTTTTCATGGCCTTTCAAAGATCCATAAAGACCCTGTGACACCTCCTTTCAGACTGATAGCAGCCAGTGCTGGGTGGGCTACAGAACCTTGCTTAATTTTGGAGAAGCAGTTGAGACCAGTTGTGGAAAAGGCTAATGTAGTCCTACAAAATTCTAAACATTTTCTACAGAACCTGTATTCATATGTAGAGCAGAATACAACATCTTCTGATTGTATGATGGTGACCATGGATATTCAATCATTGTTCACCGTCATACCTAATGAGTTAGGTAATGAATATGTGAGTAAATACTTCTCTCTGCATATTGGCTATGATGGCAATAAAATATATTTGATTTGTCTACTTATGGAGACCATCCTCAAAAATAATGTGTTTGTTTTCGATGGGAGTTATTGTATCCAAACATCGGGCGTAGCTATGAGCACGTCTTGTGCCCATAGCTACGCCAACATGGTGTTGGCATATTAGAAGGACATGTCTGTCCTCCAAGGGCATGAATTTCTTAGCTTGATCAGCTTTTACAATCGTTTTGTAGATGACGTTTATATGTTATGGAGTGGAAATGAAATAGATCTTGTTAGATTCATAGAATACTTACATGGGACTACACATTTTTTGAAGTTTACTTTTAAGCATTCTAGATCTACTGTGGATTTCTTGGATGTCACTGTGGATAGAGATATTGATGGAATTTTTAGCATACGTTTATTTAGGAAAGAATACTATAGAATTCATTTCTCCATCGAACTAGCATGCACCCACCTCACATTTTTCATAATATAGTGAAAGGGCAAGGGATGAGAGTATCCCACCTAAATAATGATGACCAAAGATATGAAGAAGAGATTGTAGGTTTGGGGGTACAGTTTAGTAAGAGATGTTATAGAAAGAGAGAAATTAAGCTGGGTGTGCATGCTGGGGCTGAGTTGAGGGGGAGTAGAGCGAAACCATACTTAGGTGTAGCTGCTGATACATCAGGAGCTAGATGTAAACCGTTTGATTTATTGACTGTCACATTACAATTCAATAGTGATACTAAGGCAATTTTTTAAGAAACATTGGCCTATATTTCTTACTGATGATAAGATTAAAGGAATAGCTGGGGGAAAAAACCTAAGTTTAGGTATAAAAATAAGTGGAATTTGAAACAGATGTTATGTTACCCAGACAAGAATAGACATATAGATAGGGGTCCCAAGGTCTGGGGTACTGTCCCCTGTGGTAATTGTAACTTTTGTGACTACATTGAGACTGATAATAGTTTTGTCAGCCCCAATGATGAATGTAGGTTCTGTTTTCGAGTATGTGCTGACTGCAACACCAAGGACTTGATTTATTTGGCACACTGCATTGTATGTTCCTCATTTTATATAGGGAAGTGTAATCATTGGTTTAAGGATAGAATAAGGGAGCATACCTATTCTAGTAGAATTAAGTATGAGAATAACACATTGGCCAAGCACATCATGTCAGAAGGTGAACATCATACGTCTAAGTTTCAAGTTATAGATAAGGTATATGAGTCTCTAAGGATGGGAGACATTCGTATTCACACTGAAAGGGTGGAGTCAACATGGATCCTTAGGATGCAATCTTACAAGGGCAAAGGCTTGAATGGTCAAGTTCCATTGAAACCTCTCCTTAAAGCAAGGAGATTGTTTAGATGAAGTTTTGTATATACTCTGACATTATTCATATATATATATATATATATATATATATATATATATATATATATCTATATATATATATATATATATATATATATATATATATATATATATATACGGATTCATTTTATAACCTCAAAATGCTGAAATATCGAATTTCAGTATCTCCAGACTATAAAACCGAATCCACAAAACACCGACAAACAAAAACCGTGAAACCACATAACCGAAAACACCGCACACACTACACTAAACATACAACACAACTGCCACATCACAACATAAACAAAAAAAAACACGCATACACAACTCACACACACACACATAAGCAGGGGGGCATGCCCCCCTGCACCCCCCATGTAGGGGGCTGCGCCCTAACTCCGAGATCGCACAAACACGACACAAAAGCTCACTCACACACGCACATTCTCCAATCCCTCACACACACTCTAACCCCCACTCAAAACCCTTACAGAACACTCACTTACCTGACATAACACCTACATCCACACACGGCACCGCGCACAACCAAAACACAAACCCGGACATTACGTAGCGCAGCTTCATAACCGCAAATTCAACATATGTGAAATTCGCGATTATGAATGTTCGTTATTTTAAACATTCGACTTTATAGCTTTGAGGTACTGAAATTTGACATTTCAGTATTTTGATGTTATAAAGTGAACCCATATATATATATATATATATATATATATATATATATATATATATATATATATATATGTAGAGTTTTAGTACATATTTCTAATATATGTTTTATATGTATTTATGTAAGTTTATTTCATTTTAGTTAGAAGTTGTATAACTTATAATATATAACATAGTATTGGGTTTTTATTTGTTTGAGAGGCATGGCATGATACATGTATTTGATTGGTCAGATAGTATATAGGAAGTGGTCTTTTTTCTTTTTAACATCTGATGAAGCAGTGTTGGAGTACAACTGTGAAAGTGCTTATTCCGTTTGAATAAATACATTAATTTTTATTGGTCTACCTTGCAGTTCGTATCTTTAGTTTGTGGGGTAAGTCATGCGTTCCAGATACTGTTTTTTATATTGGACAAGTTCATATATGTAAAGACTCATGGAGCTTTTTAAAACAGATAAATACATCTTATCACATTAGCGACATTTTCATCACCATAGATGTAACTGACCTTTACACAGTCATCCCACAACAAACTGGGATAGAATGGGTAAACAAAATTATTGTAGAATGCAAGGTGCCACACAGTACATTAACTCTTATTCTAGAATTGTTAGAGCTGGTTTTAACTAATAATTATGTCTATTTTAACCATAAGTATTACCTGCAAGAGAAAGGAATAGCCATGGGCTCACTGTGTGGTTGAGCCTATGCAAACCTAGTTATGGCACACTGGGAAAGACAGTTTGTCTTCCAGTCAAGGTTTCATAACTATATTAAACTATATCAAAGGTTTCAAGATGACATTTGTATCATTTGGAAAGGAACACAGGCTGAGTTATGTGAGTTTTTTTTCATACATTAATGAAACTACTAGCCTCTTAAAGTTTACATAACAATGTGATTCAGTTAGTAAAGATTATTTAGATGTGAATTTGATGAAAGATGATGGAGGTGGCAGATATGTATCTAAAATTCATAGAAAAGCTACATATTCTAACACTTTTCTTTATTACCCAAGCTCACACCCATTTTATCAAAAAAAGTCTGTTATGAAAGGCCAATTGGTCATGGCTGCTTGCATGCTTACAACACATGAAGAGTTTTTGAATGAATGTCAGTTTCTATGTGGTATGTTCCTGAAAAGAGGTTACCCGGTAAAATTAGTGGAAGAACTAAGCATGGAAGTCATTACTAAGAGACTAAATTGTTATTTTCAACCTATTTTAGGCACCATTCCACTTACATCAGCCAATGGCAAGTATCGTGTCAGGGAACTTTAAGTACTGTAAAATGTAATACCATGGTAGAACTATGTAATGACACCACACAACAACCTCCAGACTTTCAAAAAGCCTTAACTATAACTTTTAGCCAGGATGCTAAGTTTTTAACTTCTATTTTTGAAAATAACTGGCCAATTCTTTTAGAGGATGCTAACATCAGGAAGCACATATGGGTTAAACCAGCTATTGTATATAGAAGAGGTAATAATTTTAAGGATTTATTCAAGAACAGACAAGTTTCCTCCCATAGGTTCATAGGTAGGCACTAGGCTATCTTCACAAAGGCATTTATAAGCCTAGCCAGAATGTGTTGGCTTTTGCCGCTCCCTTAGATTAGTTCCCTGTGGCTCTGTCCTGCAGATCCACTGAAGTGATCCCCGGGGTAAACTTTCAGTTTCCCATCCACTCGTTAAGGTTTCTTTTGAAGAGTGTTAGCAAGGAGCTCTGCCTAATGTAGATTGGAATCTTTTTCCAAAGCATGGGAAGTCTCTGGGACAGGAATCTATCCCTCCAGCACGTCCAATTTATTGTTGTGGTGAGGTTTAGATCCCTAGAGCTTGTGGCTTGAGGGGATAAGGATTTCTTTAGGTGGAGCATATCCATCAATTCAGGGTTAGACATGGCCTTGTATGACAAGCAGAGATCACCTCTGAGTAGGCGGTATGCAGCCAAGTACAGCTGGAGTTTCTTCAGTCGAGCTGCATAGGGCATCTGTTTGAGGCCTGTGATCTTCTTGGTGAGGTACTTCTGTGGTCTTTCCAGCTGTTGCAGGTGTCTTGTAAGGTACATTCCAAATGGGGCATTGTACTCTATGATGGGTCTGATGAGTGATGAATAGAGGGGCACAATGATCTCTTTTGATCTGATTGCGAACCCGTTTGTGATTAGGTGGGCCACGTAGAAGGATTTTCTAACCACTTTGGCAATGTGATTATCAAAGGTGAGATTACTATCTACTTGGGTCCCCAGATCCCTTATTATGTCTTCCATATTTAGGCGACTAGCACCTATGTGGTAGTTTGTGGGTACTTTGTTTTTTCCAAAGGGGATGGCTATGCACTTTTTGGCATTTAGCTTGAGGCCATGATTTTGACACCAGGTATCCGTTTCAGTGAGACCCTTTTGGAGGATGTCTGTGTCGGCCGGAGAGTCAATTATAGCCCCTAGTTTGCAGTCATCTGTGAGCTTGGTCAGCCATAGTCCTCCTGTGCTTGTCTGTACCTCTGAGAAGTATATGCCGAACAGGATGAGTCCTAGGACTGAGCCCTGTGGAACGCCACTTGTAACTGGTTTAATGTCGGACCTAGCTCCTGCAACTCTCACCATGTGGGTTCTGTCCATGAGCCAGTTGGCAACCCATCTTGTGATGTAGGGGGTTATATTCAGGCTCATGAGCTTGTCTATAATACCAGAATGGGGAATAGTGTTGAAAGCCTTAGCAAGGTCTAGTTAGGCTGTGTGTACAACCTTTCCCTCATCTATAGCCTTAGTAACTGTTTCAAAGAATTCCACCAGGTTTATGAGGCATAATCTGCCCTTAGCAAAGCCGAACTGGGTAGAGTCCAGTGTTTGGAGGTTCACAATGTCTCTGTTAATGAGTTCCATGATGATGCGCCAAGGCCTCCTTGCAGACCAAGCTAGTCAGGCTTATAGGGCAATAGTTCCCGAGGTCTGTTGTGGCTCCACCTTTGTGGAGTGGAATAACCGTAGCTGTGTGCCACTCTATGGGTATGTTGCCTGTGGAGAGGCTGAGTTTGAACAGTGTGTTTAGGTGAGGGGTTAGTTCATCTTTGAGCTCATGTAGGATGCAGCCTGGGACACCATCCGGTCCCATTGATGCTGTGTTTTTGGCTTTGGAGAGGGCTGTTTTAACCTGACTGTCTGTGATTTCAGGGACTCTACATTCTTCTGGTATGGTTATGGACCCTTTTGGGGGGTGAGAGGGAGGTGATGTTTGCTCTGAACCTGTCTGCAGGGATGTTGGTGATATCGGTCGGTTCAGTGTATTTTGTGCCATTCTGCACTACCTCTGAGCAGATCTGAGCATTGTCACGTTGATCCTTGACATAGCTAAAGAATGCCTTGTGGTTATCTTTGGAGTCCTTGACAATTTTTCTTTAAAAGCTCACCCTGGATGATTTTATGAGGGATCGTAGTTTCATGCTGATACTGATCAGGGATGTCTTCCCTTATTGGGATTTTACTCTTTTCTGTACTAGTTTCCTCCTTCTATTGTATAGCTTGTTTAGGGCAGGAGTCCACCAGACTGGTTTCCTTTTCTTGGAGGAGTGAGTCTTGGTTTTGCTTGGGATGGCATGATCCATGCATTCTTGTAGGTGCCTGTAGAAGGCATTAGTAAAGGATTTTGTGGCTTGGACAGCATTATCCTTCAGCATGGGGGCTTTGAAACTTTCCACCTCAGTCTTAAGTAATGTGAAGTTTGCATTTGAAAAGTTTTTTATAGTGGTTTTCTTGTCTGGATGTGGGGGCTGAATATGGATATCCAAAGTGATTTGTTTATGGTCAGATCTAACCAGTGAGGGGTTGACCTCTGGTGTGGAACACTGGTCGCCCATGTTGGTGATGACCAGGTCCAATATGTTGTCACCTCTGGTGATAGTGTTGACCAGTTGAACCAGGGCATTTGAGTTTATAAATTCTAGGAAATGTTGTGCAAGGGAGTTAGTACTTGAGAAGTTCTCACAGTTAATGTTTGGGTAATTGAAATCACCCAATATTAGGGTGTTGGGTAGGACCTTTAAGTTTCCCAGTGTTTCCAAAAATGCAGAATGGGAGTCCTGGGACATAGTGGGTGATCTGTAGCAAGCTACAATTTGAATTGCAGTTTTGCCCATTGTTAGTTGCACGTGTATGATCTCTGAAGCATCGTGCTGTGCCACTAACCTGGAGGTGTGGGTATCCTTGATGAATATGGATACGCCCCCCCCCCCCCGCCTTTTGTATTTCAGTTTGGGTTCTGTGGCCAAAACGTATGGCATGAGTTGTAGCCTGGTAGTGCTGGGGTGCTCTCTAGAGCCTTAAACCAGATTTCTGTTACTGCACATATATTGATTTTCTCCATACTGAGGAGTGCCTCCAGTGCATGCATTTTGAGGTTTAGACTTCTGGCATTAAGTAGCATTACCCTCAGTGTTTTGCTACTTGTTCTATTTACCGTGGTGGGTTTGTCATTTGAGCCTTGCCTAAAAAAGGCACTATGGGGGTGGCAAGAGCCTTGGCCAGTATTCGAAAGCCTAAGGGTGACAGGTGCAAGCCCTCTCTAGCGAAGCAGCGTGGCTTGTCGAGCATGTCATCCCAGGTGGAAAGGAACTGGATCCCCTTTGAATGACACCAGAAATGTAGCCAATTGTTGAAATTCAGAAATTATTTTTTATACCGTGGTATCATTCTTGGTGAGGGCAGGATGCTACTCAGGGTCAGGGTCATATCAGCCCTCGGAGAGCTCTTCCATGTCTCTTTTCATGTAGTCCAGGGAGGTATGGCTCAGGTCATTCACACCAACATGGACAATGACAGAGTCATATTTGTACTTGTTCTGGAGTGACCTGAGTGCTTGTGTTATGTGGTGGATTCTGGCACCTAACAGGCAGGTAACAGTAACCTTCTCCTTATTCAGCCTAGTGAGTGGGACATCAGTGTGCCTGACTATAGAGTCACCTATTACTAGTATGTCGGGTATGTTATTTTGCCTTAAGGGCTGTGATTGCATGGCACACTGGTTTTGTGAAGTATGTGTTTCATGGTTTGTGTTGGGGGGTGGAGGTTGTTTGAATGTTTGCTTTGGAGGTCTCTGTTGGTTTTGCAGATTTTTATTTAGCACCTCCTTTTTCATGTATTTATGTGTGTTTTTTGCCGGTGCTGGTTTAATGGGTCTATGTGAGACTGGTGGTGTGATGAACGTATTTCCCTTCTCCTCTTGACTGTCTGACCCAGTCTTGGGTTGAGAGAGCTTAGCCTCCAGTTTGGCTGCATAATTGCATCTCTCACATGTATTAGTGTTTGGTGGTAGGAGGAGGGGGTTGTCTGTGTACATGAGGCGGTTGTAACATTGCCTCAAAATGCCCAGATTCACCAGTTAGAATGGAGAGTACACCTGAAACTGCCCTTTGGACATGCCTGGATAGGTACAGTGAACTGCTTTACTGGATGGCTGGTAAGATTGAATAGAGAGCCTTGTCCTTCTGTACAGTACAGAAGGGTCTAGTGCTAGGGTTTATTTGGCTTAACCAAAACCTCTAGCGCACAACCCAAACGCAAGTTTTTCAATAACAAATTTCAAAATAATTGGGCTAACAACCATGATGCCAATAGTGGGAAAGTGCCTAATGATGACAGATGAAAATGAAGTTATGGGTAGCTATGAAGATGAATACCCTGTGCTGAGAAGATCAGAGAGAATCAGAAATAGAACTGACTCTCAAGCTAGACCCATGGTTCAGGGGGGTATCAGGAAGCGGGTATTCAAAGGGCCAAACCGAAGACCAGGAACTGGAGAACATGAATTGTATTAACACTGATTGCTCTAATGACTTTTTCCTTGAAACCCTATGCATGGGGATTATGTCTTTTGGGCTTGACTTAAAAACTTGCAAAAGAACAAGAACAAGTCTCATAATTTTAATTTGACAAGAGTCTGAAACAGCAGCCATGGAGCACTTGCAAGGTAACAGCATTAGAATAATGAAACTAGACAAAGGGGGGTGGGGTAGTTATTATGGATATAGACAGTTACAATAAAAGGTTACAACTTTTATTAGAAGCTGATACATATATTGAAGTGTTTCTAAACAAATTAAATGGGGCATACAGAAAGATTCACACACAGTTAACTGATATATTCTTAGAAAGAAGAATTGGCATTGATCTGTTACAACTATCTGAACATCATTACCGCACGAATACCAGTACTTTTTGGGATTCCAAAAATACACAAGAGTATTCAAAATCCCCTATGAGACCTCCAGTTGATGGAAGAGGTTCTATTACTGCTTCACGTGCTCAGTTCTTGGATTATGAGTTAAAGAAAATAATAGTGAAAGAAACTCGTATACGTAAAGACTCGTGGAGCTTTCTAGAACAGATAAAACATCTTATCACGTTAGTGACATTTTCATCACCATAGATGTAACTGACCTTTACACAGTCATCCCACAACAAACTGGGATAGAATGGGTAAACAAAATACTTGTAGAATACAAGGTGCCACACAGTACATTAACCCTCATTCTAGAATTGTTAGAACTGGTTTTAACTAATAATTATGTCTCTTTTAACCATAAGTATTACCTGCAAGAGAAAGGAATAGCCATGGGCTCACCGTGTGGTAGAGCCTATGCAAACCTAGTTAGGCACACTGGGAAAGACAGTTTGTCTTCCTGTCAAGGTTTAATAACTATATTAAACTATATCAAAGGTTTCAAGATGACATTTGTATTATTTGGAAAGGAGCGCAGGCTGAGTTATGTGAATTTTTGTCATATATTAATGAAACTACTAGTTTATTAAGGTTTACATGGCAATATGATTCAGTCATCATAGATTATTTAGATGTGAATTTGATGAAAGATGATGAAGGTGGCAGATATGGTCTAAAATTCATAGAAAAGCCACATACTCTAACACTTTTCTGCATTATAAAAGCTCACACCCATTTCAGCAAAAAAAGTCTGTTATGAAAGGCCAGTTGGTCAGGGCTGCTTGCATGGTTACAACACATGAAGAGTTTTTGAATGAATGTCAGTTTCTGCATGGTATGTTCCTGAAAAGAGGTCACCCGGTAAATTAGTGGAAGAACTAAGCATGGAAGTCATTACTAAGAGACTAAATGGTTATTTTCAACCTATTTTAGGCACCATTCCACTTACATCAGCCAATGGCAGGTATCAGGGACCATTAAGTACCATAGAATGCAGTACCATAGTAGAACTATGTAATGACACTACACAACAATCTCCAGACTTTCAAAAAGCCTTAACTATAACTTTTGCCAGGATGCTAAGTGTTTAACTTCTATTTTTGAAAAAAAAACTGGCCAATTCTGTTAGAGGATGCTAACATCAAGAAGCACTTATGGGTTAAACCAGCTATTGTATATAGAAGAGGTAATCATTTTAAGGATTTATTCAAGAACAGCCAAGTTTCCTCTCATGTAAATAAACAAGGAACTTTTAGATGCGGAGCTTGTTCATGGTGTCATATGGTAAAAGTAACTGATAATATAACTATTAGAAACATTAGATATCAGATGAAAGGAAAATATTCTTGTAATTCCAGAGCAGTGGTTTATTTGGCTATGTGCGATTCATGCTCTGGTTTCTGCATAGGAAAAACTAAGTGCAAGCTAAGTCAAAGAATTTATGAGCATGACTACGCTATTAGGAAAAACAATCTGAATAATGTATTGGCCAAACATATTTCTGACAATGTGAACCATAAATTTTCCTTTGTAGTAATATCAAGTCACTGTTGATGAAATGAAGCCTTGGGGTTTACAGTTAGAAATAAATGAGGTAAAATGGCAAATCCGCTTTCAAGCAGACAGTTGACCTGGCATTAATGATCACACTTCTATCTCGGCCATATTGAAACTAAAAGCACTTGAAAAAAAAAAGCTTTTAAAACAACAAAAATAAGGTTGTTTGACAACTGGCAACGTTATACAGTTTTATACATTAATTTACATATTTATACATATATTTGAATATATATATATATATATATATATATATATATAGATACAAATATAGGGCCAGATTCAGGAAGGCTTACACGGAGTTCAAGAGTAGTGTAAGCCTCCGTGTAAGCCTCCTGATTCAGCAACAGCCCAAATCTCCGTGTAAGAGACAGCTAACACGTCTCTTACACGGAGTGGGCGTGGAAATGCTCAATACCTCATTTGCAGCTCCAAGATATGCAAATGAGGTATGTGAGCGATCCACGCTCAAACCAGTCCGTGTAACGGACGTGTTAACTGCAGAAATGTACTCAGCTGACAACTGAGTACATTTCTGCAAAATTAAAACGGAGCTATGTCAGCTCCAAATAAAGGGTGCATTTGTTATATTAAGCATGCCAATGGCCAAATATGTGGCCATTGGCATGAAAAGTGTTGCAAAAAAGTTATATAACTTTTTTTCACGGATTTATGTGTTTAACTGTAGCGCACACCCGCGCAAACGGGTGCGCTACCTAAAACTGAAAACCGGCTTATAAGCCCACAATTGTGGGATTTATGTATTACATGAAATGTCAATGGAGGGACTTGCAGAGCAAAACAATATGGCCTCCGTTTAGTGGTTGTCAAGGGGAAGCTCCGTGTAAGATATGTAACTAAGCATTACTAGGCAATCCTATGTAAATGAGGCTTACAATACTGAATCACACTGCCACATAAGTAATGAGCACTTTCTGAGTCGTGTAAGAGTTAGAGAAGGGGAGGAACAGAGTAAGAGGTAGGTGACATCATGGGGGGGAAGGATAGAAAGAAATGTACCAGATTGGAGGGCAATGTAAGGTAAGAGATGACAGACAGACATCAGGGAGGGAGGTGTGTCCCAACAGAACACTGGGAATGTCAAGAAATTGAGGGCATATGCTATCCCTACACTCTAAGTTTCTTGATATACGTGCATTGGCGCTGTCGCGTGTAAGGCAGGTTCAACATGTGGGAGCGTGTTGCAAACTGTTTACAACGGTTTGCGTGGCGTGCGTGTGTAAGGCGGTGTCTGCATTTTAGCATGAATCAGCCTAGCTAACACCGTGTAAGGATGTGTGCGCGCGTGTAACACCGTGTAGGGATGTGTACACGCGTTTAAGTTACTGTGAGCGTGTTTAAGCCGGTGTGCACATTGCTCCCCTTCAGGAAACAGAGAGGAAATAGGAAACAACCAAAATACAGGAAACTGCCAGAAGATACTACTACAGTTAATTGGTGGAAACAATTAGAAGCAGGCAATTACACAGGCAGACTAGAAGCCCAACCCAGCACTTAAAACACAACAAAGAGCAGTGCAGGCTGTTTCTCACAAGAGATACTGCCAGAAACTAAGCTATCGAAAACCC